>NC_041234.1:46790671-46800579 GCF_002837175.3 Physeter macrocephalus | reverse complement strand
TCTTTGTTGCAGTGCGCGGGCTTCTCATTGCGGTGGCTTCTCTTGTTGTGGAGCACAGGCTCTAGGCACGCGGGCTTCAGTAGTTGTGGCACGTGGGCTCAGTAGTTGTGGCACGCAGGCTCTAGAGCACAGGCTCAGTAGTTGTGGCGAACGGGCTTAGTTGCTCCGTGTCATGTGGGATCTTCCCAGACCAGGGAACCCATGTCCCCTGAATTGGCAGGTTGATTCTTAACCCCTGCGCCACCAGGGAAGCCCAGGAGAGTGACTTTTATTGATCACCTACTACATGTCAGGTCCTCTGCTTGGTCCCCTATATGCCTCATTCCTTCATTAATTCAGTCAACAGTTTTCCTAGATGCAGGGGCTTCATGATAAGCAAAGACAGGTAAGGCCCCTGCCTTCATGGATCTCATGC
This sequence comes from Physeter macrocephalus, assembly GCF_002837175.3. Lineage (NCBI taxonomy): Eukaryota > Metazoa > Chordata > Mammalia > Artiodactyla > Physeteridae > Physeter > Physeter macrocephalus. Next base: position 46,800,164 of record NC_041234.1, on the reverse strand, counting down.
AGGGGTATTAGGAGTCAGACATGAATCAAAGAATCAGACAGATAAACATGAAACCACAGCTGGGACAAGGGTGATGCAGGAGAGGCATAAGGTACTAGGTGAGAACCTATAATCCTGGGCTCTGACTTGCAGGGAGGTCAGGGCAGACTTCCCCGAAGAGCAGGTGGGTAAGTTGAGATCTGAAGGGCAAGTAGAAATAAACGAGGTGAACAGAGGAGAGGAGAGTATTTTCCGTAGAGGGAACAACATATGCAAAAAAGAACTCTGAAGGCGGCCAGCAGGGCAGAGTGGAGAAGGGGAAGGTGGAGTGGGTCAAGGCGAGGAGGGACAGTGGGCACAGGAGGCTAGCTAAGGCTTCATGCCATCGTGCGGGGTTTGTCTTTACCGTAAAAGCACGGGAAGGCCACAGAAGAGGTTTAAGCAGGGGAATGACATGACCAAAGTCATGATTTGGAAATGCACTCTGGCTGCTGTGAGAAGAGAGGGCAAGAGATGAGCTGGGTCGAGCATTTAGGAAGCTATTTGGCCAAGTCAAGTAAAAGATGGTGGTAGCTTTCTTACAGTGGAAACAAAGGAGACTGAAACAAGTGGGTGGATTAAAAAATATGTTTAGGTATTGTTTACAACAGCAAAAGGTTACATATAACTGGTGCTTAAATAAACGATGGCGGATCCATCCAGGAGAATAGGATGGATAAACAGAGTAAACAAGGTTTCCAAGTATTGAAGAGAAAGATTGACAAGATACCTTGTTAAGTGAAAAATACCAGGTGCACAACGACGTCTATTTGTGGAAGAAAGGGAGAAGTAAGAATATACATTGTATTCACTTTTCCATAAAGATGCACGGGAAGGCTACCCTCTGATAATAAAAGTGGCTCATCTGTTTGTGTCTGGGCTGGTGGGGGGCTTCAGGTTGATGGAAGTGGAGTGAGACTCCTCACACCATCCCTTCTTCTGTTATTTTGATTTTTGAATGTACTATCTATTTGGAAATAATTTTCCAAGCCAAAGTGACTTAGGAAGTAAAATGATCAGGGTTGGCTATGGGGTTGGTAATGTGGGAGAGGTTGACAGTGGCTCCTAGGCTAAGGTCTGTGCACAAGATGTAAGGGATGCCCTTTGCTATGTATGAGAAGGGACAGGAGACAGCAGGTTTGGGGAGGAAGATGGTGTGATCAGTTTGGGACAGGCTGAGTGTGAAGTACCTTCAAGGAGTGAGAGAAAAGAGAGAGAGGCAGGGCAGTAGCTGGAGAAAGAAGTAAGGTCAAGGTAAGTGGTTTATTTCAGCGAAGGAGACCTGAGCCCTTTCAAAGCAACTGGGAAAGATCCAGTTGAAAGGGAGAGCCTGGCTGTCCTGAAGAAGGATCACCGGTGGGGTCAGATTTTCCAGAAGAGGTAGAATGACAGGAGACCCAAAGTACAAACAGAAGTTTGGTCTTCATAAAAGAAAGTTACTCTATTTTAATCAGAGGTGAGTAGCCAGGGAGGGAAGACTCAGGAGCCCATCTGGCTTCAGCCTTTGGCCCAAAGGGGAGCCATATCAACCCCTCCCAGTGGGCCACTGGGTCCTGATATCAACTGAGTGCCTTCCAAGCCCCAGACCTATAGTTGCTACTTTCCAGACGTTTCGCCTTCACAGCGGTCCTGGCTGCCATGTTATTACTATGAATCCCATTTTAGAGTTGAGCAAAGTGAGGCTCAGGAAAGCTCATGGTCACACAGCTAGTAAGTGGCAGAACCAAAATCAAGCCACATCTCCTGACTCCCAGACAAATGGAGCCATGGAGAGGGACTGGCAGAGAGCCATTTAAGAGATGGGATTAGTGAAGCAACCAGGCCCAGAGGCTCAGAAGACACCTGTGTATTCTGAAGATCCCTCTAGAGCAGTGGTTCTCACCCAGGGGGCGATTTGACCCCCCCCCCAGGGGACATTTGGCAACGTCTGGAGACATTTTGATTGTCACAACTTGGGGTGGAAGGTTGCTACTGGCAGATAGTGAGTAGAGGTCCCGGAAGCTGCTAAATGTCCTTCGGGGCACAAAGGAGTATGGGGCCCAGCGTGCCATAGTGGTGAGGTACAGACCCTCTGCTTCTGGAGTTCTGGGACCAAGCAACTTGTCAGCATCTCCCCCACCTGCCCTCCACAGATTCAAGTATCTTCATTGTTTCTACTGACTTCTGACTTCTGCGATTTGTGCACATTGTAAACCATTCCAACAATGCCCCAGTGTTTAAAGTATTAAGTAAAAGCCATGCCTCCTCCCTTTATCCTAACTCCCCGGAGATAAATTGTTTTATTGTAACTTTTAGCACACAGCTTGAACTGCACAAGCAGAAAACAACTTCATTTTCTCCCTCACCTCTCTCTGTGACCCATTTCTCCTCTGCTTCTTAGGTGAAATCTCCTAAAGATCCATACATTTTTCAGTCATTTTCAGAGAATTAAAAAAAAAAAAAAAACTCCTCCAATTACTCTCAGGAATTAACATATCCAGTTCAGTGTTACAGATGAAACCCCAGACTTCACTGAAAGTTGAAGCTTTTCACCTGTCCTCCTCTGGGCCTGACAGGCCCAGAAGCAAGGCTGCCACAGGTGACAGGGGCGTGCTCTCTTGTCCCTCCTGACTGGTTGCAGAGTAAGCCCCTGTAAGGGAGCATCATGATTTCCTTAACCAGTTTCCTACTGATGGGCATTGAGGTTGTTTACAGTTTTTTTACTCTTAAAAACAATACTGTGACAACCTTGCACATATGTCTATCTGTACACGCTTGTTAAGTTATGTCTTTAGGATAAATTTCTGGAAGTCAACGTGCCAAGATATGCATATTTAACAGAGTGAAATATATTTCCAGGTTGTTCTCCACAGCAATTATATCAACCTATCAGTTTATACTCCCACCAGCAGCAGAGTATGAGAGGGGCCATTAAGGGTCTGGGTCTGTATTTCTATCTCTCTCCTTCTCTCTCTTTCTCTCCCTCTCTCTCTCCTATAACACAGTGCCTGCCACATATGAATCAGGCTAGGCTGACATTACTGAATGAATGGGTGTTGGGAGAGTTAGCTGGGCATCTTGAAGCCCGTGAGGAAGGTGCAAATCTTTCTCTCAAGCTTCTTTCTCCTTCTTCAGCCCCTTCACAATCACTTCCTACTCCTTACCCACCCCCACCTGTCACAGTTCAGTAGATCCTAGGTCCTGAATTGCTCTTGAATCTGTCATCTCCTCTCTGTCCGTGACCCATGCTAGAATTCAGGCCTCACCATCTCTTGCCTGGAAGAGTTCCTTGCTGGTCTCCCTAGCTCCAGTTTTGCCATCTCTGATCCATTCTTTCTTCTTAATTTTAGATTTTTTTAAAAAATATTTATTTATTTATTGGGCTGTGTCGGGTCTTAGTTGCAGCATGCAGGCTCTTTGTTGTGGCACACGGGCTTCTCTCTATTTGTGGCACGTGGGCTTCTGAGTATGCGGGCTCAGTAGTTGCAGTGCACGGGCTTAGTTGCCCCACGTCATGTGGGATCTTAGTTCCCCGACCAGGGATTGAACCCAAGTCCCCTGCATTGGAAGGCGGATTCTTAACCACTGAACCACCAGGGAAGTCCCTCTGATCCATTCTTGACACCTCCAGAGTGAAAGTCCTAAAATGCCATCTGGTCAGTTCCTCCCCTCTCCTCTGGAGGCTGGCTGCCTATGGCCCACTCCATGGGGCAGGCTGTGGTCTGTTTTCTCCCCACTCCTGTCTCATCGCTTGGGGGGCTTCGCCTTTCCCCCGACACTCCAGTCATATGATGCTGCCCACCTGCCTCAAGTCCAGCAGGGTTTGGCTCTTTGCCCATTTGGTTCTCTCTGCCTGGACCCTCCTCCTCCTCTTTTCCTGTCATCAGGGAGGAAGTGGCCATTCGTTGGTTTGTGGCTCCACAGCATCCATTCCTCTCCCTTCCTTAGACCCCTGTTCGCTTTAAGTGAATTGTGTCTGCTTCATTTGGGGTAAGGTTGGTGAAACAGCAAATCCATGCGTCTGCTTCCTGCCATGGAAGCCAAAGGCACATAGTCCTCCTATCCCCAGCCCAGGCTAGATACGGGCGGGCATAGGACTAAGCTTGGTCACTGGACACTCTCTTTGGACTTTGAGTCTGGAGCCAGCAGTATAAGAATAGAGGAAACAGCCCTCATCCATTTCAGCAGCAGCATCCTGATCAAACCATTTCTGCTTCCCACACCTTCCCATCCCCTCCCCCAATGCTGCCTTTGCTTACATATATTTCCAAATCTGGTTCTCCAGCCTTTTCCTTGATGTTGTAAGCTCCCTATAGATTACCCCCCCCAACCCCACAAATTCCCTTTTCTCTTCAGTTAGTCAGAGATGACTTCTGTTGTTCACAACCAAAATTTCTGATAGGAAGCCCAGATCAAATGTTCCTTCCTCTGTGAAGCCTTCCCTGTTCCTGCACAAGCATACTTTTCTGTATGTTCCCATAGCATCCTGTGCAAAGTGCAGCTCACACCAGGGTATTTTTTCCGTCCCTTCCACTCGTGTAGGAACTCATTTTGGTTCCATTCTTGTGAGCTCAGGACTCTAGCTCAGTGCCTGGTCTGGAGTCAAACATTTAAGGACTAAACTAATGGACTGGTAGCTCTGCCTTCCCCCTATCTGGTGGCCTCAGTGGCTTTGACAGACTCTTGTCCTGCCACAAAAATGATGACTCCCTTGTGAGGCTGGCTGGTAATAACATGGGCTGATTTCTGTTCAGGACACTCATTCTGTCTGTGCCATGGAGGATGGGGAGGGAGGAGGAAGGGAAACAGGGCAGAGGCGGGGAGGTTGTTGTTGGAGCAGCTCAGGTAGAACATGATGGCGAGCGGAGTTAGATGGTTGCAGTAGGAAGGGAGAGAGGAAGAGGCTGACTGGCGAGATCATGAACTGAGCATTAGAAGTGAATATGAAACTCAATTGTTGTCGGTAATTCTCACAGCAAAAGCTGGCCATTTGTGATGGCTTCCCTCAGAAGGAGGTGGCAGGGGAGCATGTGTGTGTGCGTGTGTGTGTATGCATGGGGGATTGTTAGGGGAGGGTGTTGCACCGGCTCCAGCATCCCCCTCCCACTCGCAACCATGCAGGCTGCCTGGCCTGTTTTCTAAAGAGCTTCCCCAAGCAGCAGGGAAGAGAGGAGAAGGGGGGCCAGCCATGCACACTGTTCAGCAGAGGTGAGCTGAGGAGTCCTCCAGTGCCCCTCCCTCCAGCCACTACAGGCTGCCAGGTACCTTGTTTGTGATGAAAGCTTTTAAAAACCCATGGGCATGGATAGTCATGAATTCATTTTTGTTCATTTAACTAATACTCACTGAGCCCAGAGCACGCAATGGAGGGCAAAGCCTGCCATGGACCCTGCTCTCAAGAAGCTCCGGAGCTGGCGGGGGAGAAGATGCGTAATCAGGCAATTAGGAACCAGTGTGAGCGGGAGGTAAGCACTGGTTGCTATGGGAACACGAGGAGAGGCCACAGCTGCTGTTCCTCTCCGAAGAGTGGTGGCAGGCAAAAAAGGAGGCGTGAAGCAGGCAGATCTGCTTGCCAGGCCCAACTCTGCATGGCCCAGCACCTAGTTCAGGACAAAATCGGGCATGACAAAATCGGGCATGACAAAATCTGTCACTTCTCTGCCCCTCCATCACTTCACCTAAGAAATGAGAAGGGGGAGCATGATACCAAGGCCACATAAGACCCTGTATATCTGTGCCTGGCCCCCAGTAGGTCTACAACACAAGGTAGCTGCTGGGAAATTTTTTTCAAGAAATATTTGTGGGTTGAAAGTTTCTGGGCTACTAGACACCAGAAGTAGAGCTCTGAACAAGATAAACAAAGCCTCTGCCCTCACAGAGCTCATAGGAATTTGAGAGGAGAGACAGCTACAAAAAAAAAAAAAAGGTGGCACAAATAATTACTATTGTGATGGGTAATGTGATGCTACGAGGGTGGTTCAGAGTAGGAACTGGCCCGTGATAGGGGGCCAGGAGGAAAGGCTTCCTGGAAGAGGTGGCATTTCAGCTCAAGTCAGAAGGAAGACTTAGTCAGCAAAGCGGTAGGAAACTGCATTCCGAGTGTGGTGAATAACAAGTGTGCAGGTGCTGAAGCAACAGGGAGTCTGGTATGTTCTAGGCCAGGAAAGGGGGTTAGTGGAAAGTGGGATGGGGAGACACAACAGAGGCGGGAAGAGGGGAGGCTGGAAAGATAGACAAGACACCACGGAAGCCAAGCCTCTAGGCCATGGTGAGGAGTTCATGTTGAATCCTAGGATGCCCCCCAAGTCCCAATGTTACTCTGACTCCCACAGGTGGTCAACTCACCTGTCAGTGCCTGAGGCAGGGCTGAGTTCACAGGGCTTTACTCAGAGCCGACCTGTAGAAGATTCCGGAATATGAGAGCTGTCAGAGCCCTTGGAGAGCATTTAGGTCCAAACTCTCATCGTGCAGATGGGGACACTGAGGCTCAGAGAGGAAGAAGACTTGTTCAGGGTCGCATGGCAAGCAGGGTTATCAGGCCTGGAACTAGAGCCCAGTTTAAGAGGCCAGCCAGTGCCTTGTGCCTCTGTGGAAACTTGAAGGTGGGCTTCTTTACTCGTTTTTTGGAGGTGCCGTTTTCTCTCCCTCTCAGGGCAACCAGCAATGTTTACAGCCTGTTTCTGCACTTCCCCTAGTGTCCTTTTCAAAGAGGCACATTTTCCATAACCTTGGCCCCCATTTGCTTATCCTCCACCCTTCTACTGTGAAGGGAGCAGCCAGGGGCAGGGCTAGGATCACAGGCAGGGCCCAAAGAAGCTCTTCCCATGCCAGCCATTGATACGTCTTCCAGGCTCACCCTGTCTCGTGCCCTTGCCACTCCCCCAGTCACGTTCTGTGGGCAAAGCTCTCCCCGCTGACATGGCCCCAGCACTTCCCCACCACACACACACTGGCAGAGTTGCCATAGGTTTCAGCCATCATCTAATACAATCTCTCCATTGCTGAGGTGGGAACAGTGAGGTCAGAGGAGGGGAAGTTCCGAGTTCTTGCCTGAACTGACTGTGTTCTGGCCTGTTGACTCTGCCCAGCCCTCTCTCCAGCCCTCCCCCACCGTGGCCAACTCCCACCATCACCAGCTGCTCCCTTCTCTCCTTGTGGATAGAAGCACAGAGGCACTCAGGGTTGAGGGGAAACCCTATGGAAAGACAGTGGCCCAGTGCTGCCTGAGTTGAGGCTGTAGGTGAGGGGTGAGGGGAACCTGTTCTCTGCCTCTGTAGCTTAGTCAGCATCCCAGCCCAGTGAGCCCTCTCCACTCACGCCCTGCAGCTCGGGGCCAGGAGCCCAGCCATGGATCCAGTAAGCGGCTCTGGGCCTCCACCAGGAAACTCCTTACCTGGGCCTCCCTTTTAGTTAGGAACCGAGGCCCCCTCATTCCTCTCACCTTAGGCCTGGAAGTAGCTGGCTTTGGAGTCGACAATCCTGGTTCTAAATTCCGGCTCAGCCACCTCTAGCCTTGGACAAAGCCCTTACAATCGCCGAGCCTCAGCTTCCCCATCTAAACATAAGAATTGCTACCTCACCAGCTTGCTCTGAAGATACAGTGAGAGAGTAGAAGTAAAGTGCCTGGCTTATGATAAGTATTTGACAAATGTTAGCCCCCTCCCCACACTCTGGGCTTGCCCCTCCAGCCCCACTCCCAGCAAGCTCTGCCTGATTCTTGCCAGAGATCCTTGGGTGTAAGGCTGGGACCAGATCTTGGCAAGAGCTTCCTGGCTCTGGGGAGAAGAGAAGGGAGTTGTGTCCCCCGGTAGACAGCCCTAATCCCTGAAACTCAGCAGGAGGCACGCAAAGGGAAGCCGAGCCAGGGGAAAATATGAAGGGCGGGTGCAATTGGAGGGAAAGAGGAGGAGGCAGGTGGCTTTGGGGCCTGTGGAAAGTCAGGACAGGGGGGAGAGGGCCAGGCAGCATGGGGTCCCAGCCGCTGGTCCAGGCGGTGCCAGGTGGTTGGGAGAGACAAAGGAGGAGGCCGCTGGGCTGCAGGCTGGTTCGACATCTCTCGATGGCAACTCCTCTTTGGTCATCCCGGGGCACAGGACCTTGGGAGCCCCCCAGGCTCTAGCAGGCAACTCAGTCCAGCCACATCCAGCTCCAGATGGCTGGCCCTCCCCACATCCCTGCTCTGTCCCCACTTCCTTGAGCTAGGTCCAGAGTTCACTGCCCTCATTCTCTGCCTCCACAAACCAAACCCCTGATCCTATCTCCCACTGGGTTCCCTTTTGATCCCTTATTCCCCGCAACCCAGAGGCCCCCAAAACATCTCTGACTTAGATTTTACCAGTTATTCCTCACAAGAAATTCCCCTCTGTCTCCAAAGTCATCAGCATTAGTTACCACAAAGAGGCCTTTACTTTTGGGTTCCAGGCTCTGGATGAAATGTACCCACTAGCTCACCTGCCCCCTTGCAACCAGGAGCACCCCTCAGAGAGGTGCCGAGCAGGGGTCAGGGAACTCTGGGGCCAGGAATGGGCTTCCGTCTCTGACTAGGGTGAAGACTGAGTCTGTGGCCAGGATCAGAACTGAATCTGTATCTGGGCTCGAGGCTGAGTTTGTGACCAGGTTTAGGGATTTATAAGTTTCTTTTGTTTGTAAGCAAAAGAACTCAACTCTGGCTAACTTGGACAAAAAGTAAGATTGTATTTCAAAGATATTGGGCTGGTTTTCAGAGTTGATTGATGTGAACATGACTCCACTCCAATCTCCCCAGTCTCTGCATGTCTCTTTTGAGTTTCACATCCACAGGAGAAAAGTCCAATTGGCCCAGCATGGGTCAGGAATCTCTGCTCCAGGATCAGTCAAGTTAGCCATGCTGTAGGCCACACGTTGCTGGTGGAAACAGGAAGAGTTCCAGTCTTTGGGGAAAACAATCTGGTACCATCCACTAAAATTAAAAAACATATATCATTTGACCTAGCAATTCTACTTCTGGGACACCATTCCATGGAAATGAAAGCCCTGGCACCTAAGGACCTATACGTACAGAGATGTGTGTTGCAGCATTGACCATAGCATTTAAAAAACTTGAAAATCATAATTATTTATCAGTAGGTTGTTGGCCGAATAGATTATGGCACATCCACATCATGAAACACTAGGCAGCCATTGAAGGTTAGTAATTAGAGTCATACCAATCGATTTCAGGGAGTGTTATTGAGCGAGAACAGCAAGAAGTGATAGAATGAAATTAGAACACTACCTAACACCATATACAAAAATAAACTCCAAATGGATTAAAGACTTAAATGTAAGAGCAGACACTATAAAACTCTTAGAGGAAAACATAGGAAAAACACTCTGACATAAACCACAGCAAGATCTTTTTTGACCCACCTCCTAGAGTAATGAAAATAAAAACAATAATAAACAAATGGGAATTAAATTTGAAAGCTTTTGCACAGCAAAGGAAACCATAAACAAGACAAAAAGACAACCCTCAGAA
>NC_041234.1:46783259-46790464 GCF_002837175.3 Physeter macrocephalus | reverse complement strand
CCAGTCAGAATGGCCATTATCAAAAAATCTAGAAACAATAAATGCTGGAAAGGGTGTGGTGAAAAGGGAACCCTCCTGCACCGTTGGTGGGAATGTAAATTGATACAACCACTATGGAAAACAGTATGGAGGTTCCTTAAAGAAGTAAAAATAGAACTAACATATGACCCAGCAATCCCACTACTGGGCACATACCCTAAGAAAAGCATAATTCAAAAAGAGTCATGTAGCACAATGTTCATTGGAAGTACAATTTACAATAGCCAGGACATGGAACCAACCTAAATGTCCATTGACAGATGAATGAATAAAGATGTGGCATATATATACAATGGAATATTACTCAGCCATAAAAAGAAACGAAACTGAGTTATTTGTAGTGAGGTGGATGGACCTAGAGTCTGTCCTACAGAGTGAAGTAAGTCAGAAAGAGAAAAACAGATACCGTATGCTAATACATATATATGGAAACCAAAAAGAAAAAAAACAAAAAACAACAAAAAAAACCTGATGAACCTAGTTGCAGGGCTAGAGGGGTGGGATAGGGAGGGTGGGAGGGAAGCTCAAGAGGGAGGGGAGGGTCTTGGCGGCAGAAGCGAGATGACGAAGGGAACGTCCTCGTTTGGAAAGCGTCGGAATAAGACGCACACGTTGTGCCGCCACTGTGGCTCTAAGGCCTACCACCTTCAGAAGTCGACCTGTGGTAAATGTGGCTACCCTGCCAAGCGGAAGAGGAAGTGTAACTGGAGTGCTAAAGCTAAAAGACGAAATACCACTGGGACTGGTCGAATGAGGCACCTAAAAATTGTATACCGCAGATTCAGGCATGGATTCCGTGAAGGAACAACACCTAAACCCAAGAGGGCAGCTGTTGCAGCATCCAGTTCATCTTAAGGATTTCAATTATTAGTCACGCAATAAATGTTCTGGTTTAGGAAAAAAAAAAAAGAGGGAGGGGATATGGGGACATGTGTGTATGCGTATAACTGATTTGCTTTGTTGTGCAACAGAAACTAGCACAGTATTGTGAAGCAATTATACTCTAATAAAGATCTATTAAAAAAAAGTGATGATATATATATGATCTCATTTTAATAAAAAAGGACAAAAGCCACACATGTATTGCACATGTGTATATATATATATATATACACATAAGTATACATATATCTGTATATGATTATACAAGTATGAAAAAAATGAAATAATGAATACTAGATTATTGATATAGGTTATGGGGAGCAGTGATATAGACAGAGAAGGGAGATAAGTAAAACTAGAAAGAAGAAAAGACTATAATTTTACAAAATATGCACATAGGATTCTTTATGAGTGTATCTAAAATTATATACATATTTGTGTATAATTATAAAGATGTTACCTTAAAAGATTTTAAAGAAGAGATGAATAAAAATATACCAGAAAAAAATTCTTATCAAAAGAAAATTGGGTAGCAGGATCACTGACAAGATTGACTTTAACACCAAAAGTATTATTAGAATCAGGGAGAGTCATTTCTTAGTGATCAAATGAACAATTCTCTGGAAGGTGGAGCAATCCTTAAACTACATGCCCTCTATGTGTTTGAAAAGCATATATAAATGCTATTATGCTGTGAATATCTTCTGACATCTTTTTTTCATTCAATATTATCAGATGTATCCATTGTGATACATGTAGATTTAGATTCTGCATCTTAGTTGCTCTATAGTAAGTATTCTACCATAATAATTATTCATTTCTCTTTTGATAAAGATTTAGGTTCTTTCTGTTCTTTTACTATTAAAAACAATGCTGCAATGAATAGAATTGCACATATTTCATTTCAAATCATGTGCAAGCATATTTGTAAGTGAATTCCTAGAAGCAGACTTACTGGGTCAAAAACTACATGCATTAGTAATTTTGATAGATACTGTCAACTTGCCAACTAAGAGACTCTACCAGTTTACTCACCCACACCCCAGAAATGTTTGAAGGTTCCTGAAGCTCCACACCCTCCACCACACAGTGTTTACAAGCTTTTTCATACTGGTCAGTCTCACAGGTGAAATGGTATCTCATTTTATTTTTATGAATGAACATCTTCTTGTGTTTTTCAGTGCCATTTGTATTTCCTTTCTGATAAAATGTCTATTTGTATCCTTTGCTCATTTTAACACTGGTTTGTGGGTCATTTATTGATTTATAGGAGCTCTTCATGTATTTGGGAAATGAGGCCTTTGTGAAATTTGCAGAAAATATTTCCCCCAGGTTTTCATTTATTTTAAAATTTCCTTAGAATTGTTGATTTATAGACTTTTTTTTGCCTGCCAGAACATTTTGTTTTTGTGAAGTTGAAACTTTCCCTTTTTTGCTCCTGTACATTTCGTCAACTTATAGAGGTCTTCTCCACTTCAGGCTTATAATAAACATTCCCCCATGGTTTATTTTAAGTACTTTTATAATTTCATATTTACATTTAAAGAAAACACCAGCTAGAAGATATTTGCAACTGTACAAATATAACTAACATCTGGTATCCAGAACATAAATAGAATTCCTAGAAATCAATAATAACAAGACAAACAACCCCAATAGAAAAATGGACAAAATATATGAACAAACAATTCAGAGAGGAAGAAATCTAAGTGGCCAACAAATGTGAAAAGATGTTTAACCTCTCTGCTAATTTAGGAAAAAGCAAAGTCAAACAACAGTGTTCCATACTCATCAGCTTGACAACAATTTTCAATTGTGAAGGTATCAAGAATGGTGGGATGTGGGGAAACACTGATGTGAATAAACTGCAGGTGGAACAATAATTGGTAAAAACCACTTTGGAAAACAGATTGGCAATCTCTACTGAAGTTGAAATGTTCCTGCCCCCTTCTGCCCCAATGACCCCTACCTCCTGGAGCTCCGGGCCTTATGTAATCCCTTCCCCTTGAGTGTGGGCTAGACTTAGTAATACAGTTTTAATAAATAAAATATGGTAAACAAGTGTTGGATGTCACTTCTGAGATCTGCCTTGAAGAAATGTTAAAAGTTCTTCAGAAAGAAGAAAAATGATATGGGTCAGAAACTTGGATTTGCATTTTAAAAAAGGGAGGAGTTTTTGAGAAGGAGTAAATGAAGGTATAAATCAAATCTTTCCGTATTCTTATTCTAACTGATCCAACGAATAGCAGTTTCACCAAAAAATAATAATAACAATGTATTAGATGATTATAGCTTATGGATAAGGGAATGATAGCAATGTTATAAGGGACAGGAGGAAGGAATTGGAAATATTCTGTTATAAGGTGCCTGCACTACCCATGGAGTAGTATAGTGTCATTTGAAAGTGGGCTTGGATCAGTTGTAAACATATACTGCAAACTCCAGGGCAACCACTAAAAAATGTAAGCATAAGAAATATGGTTGAAATTCTAAGAGAAGAGAGAAAATAGAATCATATAAAATGCTCAATTAAAATCAGAGAAGGTAGAAAAAGAATGGAAGACTCTCCCCACAAACAAGAGAGAAACAAAGAACAAAGGCAATGAATAGGAAACAGTTACAAATGTGGTAGATATTAATCCAACTATATCAACAATCACTTTAAATGTGAGTGGTCTAACTATACCAATTAAAAGGCAGAGACTATCAGAATGGAGTTTTTTAAAAGTCCCAACTATATGTTGTCTGCAAGAAACCTATTTTAAACATAAAGACACAGATTAAATGTAAATTAAAGAGAAAGATATACATGCTAACATTAATAAGAAGAACACTGGAGTAGCTATGTTAATTCCAGACAAAGCAGATCTCAGGACATGGAAAATTATCAGGTATAAATACGGACATTACATAATGATAAAAGGGGTCAATTTGCCAAGAAGACATAACAATCCTCAATGTGTATGTGCCTGACAACAGAGCATCAAAATACGTGAGGCAAAAACTGGTAGGACCACAAGGAGAAATAGATGAATCCACTATTATAGTTGAAGACTTCAATGCCACTCTATCAGTAATTGACGGAACCAGCAGGCAGAAAATCAGTAAGGACATAGTTGAACCGAATTGCATCGTCAATCACCTGGATCTAATTGACATTTATAGACTACTTCATCCAACAACAGCAGAATACACATTCTTCTCAAGCTCACATGGAACATTCACGAAGATAGACCACATCCTGGGTGATAAAACACACCTTAACAAATTTAAAAGACTAGACATCATACAAAGTGTGTTCTCAGACCACAGCAGAATTAAATTAGAAATCAATAACAGAGAGATAGCTGGAATCTCAAAATATTTGAAGAGTAAACAACGTACTTCTAAACAACACATGGGTTCAGAAGAAATCTCAAGAGAAATATTTTTAAATTTTTGAAATAAAATGAAACCAGAACTTACCAAACTTTGTGGGATGCATTAAAAGCAGTGCTTAGTGGGCTTCCCTGGTGGCGCAGTGGTTGAGAGTCTGCCTGCCAATGCAGGGGACACGGGTTTGTGCCCCGGTCCGGGAAGATCCAACATGCCACGGAGCAGCTGGGCCCGCGAACCATGGCCGCTGAGCCTGCGTGTCTGGAGCCTGCGCTCCGCAATGGGAAGAGGCCACAACAGTGAGAGGCCCGCGTACTGCAAGAAAAAAAAAAAAAGCAGTGCTTAGAGGGATACTTATAATATTGAATGCATATATTAGAAAAGGAAAAAGATCTAAAATCAATAATCTAAGCTTCCACCTTAGGAAACTACAAAAAGAAGAGCACATTATATCCAAAGTAAGCAGAAGAAAAGAAATAATAAAAGAGCAGAAATAAATGAAATAGGAAACAATAGAGCAATAGAGAATATCAATGAAACAAAAAGCTGACTCTTTGAAAAGATCAATAAGATTGGTAAGTCTCTAGCTAGGCTGACCAAGGATAAAGGAGAGTAGACAAAACTAATATCAGAAATGAAGGAGGAACCATCACCACTGATCCTATGGACATTAAAAGGATAATAAAGACATTATGAGCATTTCCATGCCTACAAATTTGATAACTTAGATGGACAAATTCTATGGCTTACTTTTGATAAATAGGATATGGCAAAAGTGTTGGGATGTCACTTCTGAGTTTAAGTCATAAAAGAACTATGTCTTCCATCTTAGGTGCTCTCTGGCTCTCTCTCTCACCAGCTGCCAGGTTGTGAGGAGACTCAGGAAGCCTATGGATAGGCCCGCATGACAAGGAATTGAAGCCAGAGAGCAACCACATGAGTGAGCTTGGCAGTGAATCTTCTGAGGCCTACCAACAGCCATGTAAAAGGGCTTGGATGTGGACCTCCTACCCCAATTTTGCCTGCATATGAGACTGCAGCCCCAGGTGATAGCCTGAGTGCAAATTCATGAGAGACTTTGAGCCAGAGACACCCCAGCTAAGCTATGTATAGATTCCTGACCTGTGAAACTGTGATATAATAAATGTCGGTTGTCTTAAACTGCTAAGTTTTGAGGCAATTTGTTATACAGCAATAGTTAACTACTACATACCCTTTGACCCCAAAATTCTACTTCAAAATACATACACTAGAGCAGTTTTTTCTAATCTTTTTCACATCATAGCATATGTTTAAAATGCTAATATGTGTACCAGCTCACTGGGATGAACAGACAGCCTGCTCTTAGCCAAAGGGAACAGCCCCCAGGGCAGCAGCTGCGTGAAGCCAGGCCCATCTCTCTGGAGGGCTAAGGGAATCAATATATTAGAACCCCCATTACCCAGCTGGGAGGGTCTGCCCCAGAGAAACTTTTCAATATGGGCACAAGGAGACATGCCCCAGGATGTTCATTAAATCCTCACTTATAATTGCACAAAACGGGAACAACCCAAGTTCATCAGCAGGCAAAGAGATAAAGAAATTGGATAAATCATGCAACAGAAGTCCGTACAATGATACATTATAGTAATATCATATTGGAAAATTGAAGCAATCATATTCAGTAGTTAAAATATATGACCTAGATCTAAATGTATCAAATCGCTAACAAAAAATAATGTTAAATGAAAATTTAAGTTTCAAAAGGCTATATTTATTATACCATTCACATAATGTAAAATACATAAAACAATAATGTATATTGGTTACATATATATATATATATACATAGAAAAAAGAAAAAAAACATGCACAAGAAAGAAACTTCTAAATGGTGCTTTTTTGGGAAAAAGAAGTAAGATAAATAGGATAAAGTGAGAGCTTCAACTGTAATATTTTGTCTCAAAAACAGAAGAATCTGAGGATCTGAAGAAAATAAAATGTGCTTGGTCTGTGTGACAAGTACATGTGGGCAAAAGAACGTTTAATTCTCTGTACTTTTCTGTATGTTTTAAATATTTTAAATAAAAAGTACATTATTTCTTGAGTACAAAAATACATATACATTAGATGAGGCTTATTAATTGGGTTGTGGAATCTCTCTATATCCTTGTTTACTTTACAATCTATTTCCTCTATCTATACCAAAACAAGTGTGGTTAAGTCTTCTACTATAATTGCAGACTTTCTGATTTCTGTAATTCTAACAATATTTGCCTCATATATTTTGAAATTACTTTGGCATATAAATTTTAGTGACTATATCTTCTCGGTGAATGAAACAACCTGATTTGCTTTCTTTAATGCTTTTTACTTTGAGTTCTTGATTTTTCTGATATTAACGTTGCTACATGTCTCTTTCCTTATCTTTTTTTCTTTCTTTCTAAAATACCTTCCTTCCCCTCCTTCCATCTTTCCTCCTCTCCCTTCCTTCTTCTTACTTTCCTTCCTTTCTGCTGGTATTTAACTGGCATATATATTCTATTCCTATTAGGTGAAGCATATAAACAGCATATAACTGGATTTCCATTTTTTTTTAACATCTTTTTTTTTTTTTGCCGTACGCGGGCCTCTCACTGTTGTGGCCTCTCCTGTTGCGGAGCACAGGCTCCGGACGCGCAAGCTCACCGGCCATAGCTCATGGGCCCAGCCGCTCCGCAGCGTGTGGGATCGTCCCGAACCGGGGCACGAATCCGTGTCCCCTGCATCGGTAGGCAGACTCTCAACCACTGCGCCACCAGGGAAGCCCTTTTTTAACATCTTTATTGGAGTATAATTGCTTTACAATGGTGTGTTAGTTTCTGCTTTATAACAAAGTGAATCAGTTATACATATACATATATTCCCATATCTCTTCCCTCTTGCGTCTC
>NC_041234.1:46768855-46783225 GCF_002837175.3 Physeter macrocephalus | reverse complement strand
TCTTTATTCCTGCCCTGCAACTAGGTTCATCAGTACCATTTTTTTTTTTTTAGATTCCATATATATGTGTTAGCATACAGTATTTTTTTTTTCTCTTTCTGACTTACTTCACTCTGTATGACAGACTCCAGGTCCATCCACCTCACTACAAATAACTCAGTTTTGTTCCTTTATATGGCTGAGTAATAGTCCATTGTATATATGTGCCACATCTTCTTTATCCATTCATCTGTCGAAGGACGCTTAGGTTGCTTCCACGTCCTGGCTATTGTAAATAGTGCTGCAGTGAACATTGTGGTACATGACTCTTTTTGAGTTATAACTGGATTTCTAAAAACTAAATGCTAAAACTAAAATGAGAGTTTGCTTTTTTATTTTTAATGGGAGAGGTTAACCCCATAATACATCCTGACGTATTTGGATTTATTTCTGCTCCCCCCCTTTTTAACATACTTGGTGCCTCCCATCCCATTTCTGCCTTTTGTTAGATTTTTTTGTTTGTTTGTTTGTTTGCGGTACGCGGGCCTCTCACTGCTGTGCCCTCTCCCGTCGCGGAGCACAGGCTCCGGACGCGCAGGCTCAGCGGCCATGGCTCACGGGCCTAGCTGCTCCGCGGCATGTGGGATCTTCCCGGGCTGGGGCACGAACCCGTGTCTCCTGCATCGGCAGGCGGACTCTCAACCACTGCACCACCAGGGAAGCCCCTTTTGTTAGATTTTTTTTCTCTTTGTTCTATATATTATTTCTTCAACGGTTTGAAAGTTATACATCCTATTTCTATTTTGTTGTTACCCCTAAAATTTCTTGCTCTTCTATTATGCAGTTTATTCCCAGTAAAGAACAAAGCTTTGCTACTGTTGTGAACATAGGCAGTCCTTACATTTGATGCAAATATTAGAGATATATGTAAAGCGCTATTTAAAAAAAGATTTCAGAGTTCAGTAAAATTGTATAAATCCAAAAGGCATAGCTATAATATTTTGAAGGGCAATGCAATTTTGAAAATATGAACCCATGTTGTGCTGCAATGATTGATCATTTCTTTTGGATAGAGAACCTCGATTTTGTGATTAACAGCAACAAATTCTACTGTAAACAGTTCAATTTGCTTCAACCACCAGGTTAAAAAAAATTCAGCTGACTGCAACGCTAAGTACCGTGATACTTCCACTACAGATCATAACACAGAACATAAGATAGGATATATTAATATCATTACTTTCACATCAGAATGAATCAGAAAGAATTTGCGGATTTCATTTTATTTCAAACAACAACCACCACCCAAAGCCCAGAACAGAAGGGCAAATGACTAAATGTTTAACATGTGTTAAAGCTGGCTGTTGGTTACATTTTTCGCTGTCCTTTTCTGTATCCTTGACGATTTCATCATTTCAAATGAAATAATGTTTTCGAGCCCACCCTGATTTGTCGAGAGCAGCTGCCGCCCCCGCCACATCAAGGGGGCGGGCCGCCGCGACGCTACAATCACTTCCGCCGCCGCAGTCGCGCCCGTCCCGCCGCCGTCTGGAGGGGGAGGAGCTGGAGCCCCGGGAGCAGCGGCTCTGGCGGTCGTGGCGTTTGGAGGTCCGAGGTATCTGCTCTTCCCGAGAGCGTGCGGGGGTCGCGACTGGGTGAGTAAGGCTGTTTATTTCCTCAGTCCCTCCAGACGTGGTGGTGGGGCGAGTGGCCGGGCGTGGGGCGAGTGGCCGGGCACCGGGGCGAGGATGTGGAGGGTGGGGGGCTCTAGCGAACAGATTTTCGGGCTCGCCCCTCGGGAAGGGGTGGGGCGGACGCGGGACCTGACCGCAGAGGGAGGCCTGTGCCCTCCACTGGCCCGATTTAGGTCTCCATCCTCCATCCTCCGGTCCCTTACGTGTGGCTCGGTCCCCGCTCGGGTGGCTTGAATCGCTATTCGAGGGGGGAGTGGTGGTCGCGGCCCTCTCCGCCTGTCCTCCCCTCTTCTCCTGCCTCCCTTCTTGGCCCCTCTGCGGAGTGATCCGTGGCCTTTCTTTCCCCATTTTGAAGTTGTTTTGATGAATGGTAAATGGTGAAGATTTTTAGGCAAATATATTGTTACCAGGAAAAGAACTGTCAGAAAAACAAATCATTCCCAGGGAAAAACTATAACCCCACACGCCCTTTTCTTTCTTTTTTTCCCCCTTCCCTGCCACATCGGTTTGGATCTACCTTTTGAGCCGATAAAGGTTTCCCCGTCTCATTATGACATTGCGGACCCCCTCCCATCCCCGTGTCTCACGTGCGCGCGCAGGGACACATATACGCACATGCCGGCACATACACACATACACGCACATACGCGCGCGCGCACACGCATGCACAAAAACCTTCCATTGCGGCTGCCTTACCGCCGCCACCCCCCCTTACTCAAGGTTCCTTCGTGTCCCCCTCCCCCGCACATGCTTGGACAGACATGCACACACACCCTCTCACACACTGTCACATTCTCCAGTGCCTTCCCCTGAGAGAGACAGAGACAGACTGACACACAGACACACACAAACACACAGCCTCACACTCTCCGGTGCTTTTCCCTGCCTCTCACCGCCTGCCACATACACACCTCCAGAAGCATCCCCATCCTCCCTCTGCCTCTTCTTGCTCTGGTGAGCACACACACACAACATACAAACACACACACACACCCCCTGGTGAGCACACACACACACACACACACACACACCCTGTGGGCCACACCCCCCCCTCCGCCTTACCCCCTGCCTGCGCTTTACACACATACGCGCGCGCGCACACGCATGCACAAAAACCTTCCATTGCGGCTGCCTTACCGCCGCCACCCCCCCTTACTCAAGGTTCCTTCGTGTCCCCCTCCCCCGCACATGCTTGGACAGACATGCACACACACCCTCTCACACACTGTCACATTCTCCAGTGCCTTCCCCTGAGAGAGACAGAGACAGACTGACACACAGACACACACAAACACACAGCCTCACACTCTCCGGTGCTTTTCCCTGCCTCTCACCGCCTGCCACATACACACCTCCAGAAGCATCCCCATCCTCCCTCTGCCTCTTCTTGCTCTGGTGAGCACACACACACAACATACAAACACACACACACACCCCCTGGTGAGCACACACACACACACACACACACACACCCTGTGGGCCGCCTTACCCCCTGCCTGCCACTTACACAGATTGCTGGCTCCTCTTTCCTATGCCACTTACATGCATACACACCCACACGCTCTTTTACATACCCCTCTCAGGTGCTCCCTGTCTGCTACCTATGTGCCTAGACAGCCTCCTTCGTTGGCCCCTGCCCTGCACACACACTCACATAAATCCTTCTCCAGGGACATCCCCCTCTTCCTGCTCGCCACATCCATGCATAGAGACATTCTTTGATTGCTGGTGCCCACCCGCCTGCCCGCCTGCCATATGCACATCCCTCTTCAGTGCTGTCCCCATATCGATGCATTTGCTCACACGGACCCTTCACCATTGTTGCCTCCCATTTTGATGAACACACGGCACACAAACTCAAGGACACCCCCTGTTCAGTGCCACTATACCCTTCCTGGCTTGCCACAGGCACATAAACACAGACATTCCTCCCTAGAGTTCCAGCCATCACACATCGGAACCACATGCACATTCTCTGTCTATCGTACGTACACATGCCCCTCTCCCCTGAAGCCACCCCATCCATGCCTGTCATTTTCATACCCATATCCAGAATGGGTCTCATTCTGCCTGACACTCATGCCTCTTCCCAGTGCCACTGTCACCTGCCCTTTCCCCCTACCAATACAGGAGTCTCTCCACTTCATGACTGCTGGTCCCCCTTCCACCTGCCTGGTCCCCCTTCCACCTGCCCCTCTCCTCCTGACAGACACGTAGACACTCTCGCATACACAGTGATGGTGATCTATATTTTCCACCCCTATTCCAATTTGCATTTCTCCTGTATGTATACAGGACTCAGAAAAACGCAGATACCCCATAACAAAAAACCCACAGCTGTCTTTCCTCTTCCCATGTTGGCACAATGCCAGTGCTTCACCTATCTTCCCAGCGTCCAGTCACCCCTCCCCTGTCTTCCGTCAGATTCTCCCCTGAGTCAGGCTTTCCTACAAACCCAGTTTTGTAATTATTTTGCCAACATTAAAAATGTGTTCCAGGTCTACACCTGACAGTCACTGGAATGCTACTCCAGGCCCTAGAAAAAAGTGAAACTAATTTTAAAGGCCCCTTATTCTTTCTGTAACCTGCCTGCTGAAGTGAAAATAAATCTCCTTGCTCCTTTATTCCGAACTGATTTGACCTTCCCATCTCCAAAGCGTGCGCAGGGAGCAGGAGCCTTTCCACTCAAGCCCCAGCTGTACTGGAAACCCTCCTAAGTCAGAGCAAATGGGTCAGGAATCTAGCAAGCCTGTATGGCCCAAGCCAGCAGGAGGGTATCAGTCTAATACAGGCAGGAGGTATGGAAGAAGGCATGCTTATGTCAGTTTCAGGCCATCCACGAGCCAGCAGGAAAGGATTTCCGGCCAGAGAAAGACGTCATCCGAAGTCCCAATGCACAGATCAGCCCCCAGTCAAACCACCAAGAGGAGCCGATCACCATTTTCCACCACTCGTCGTAGTTGGGACGACAGCGAGAGCTCGGGAACCAGCCTGAATGTTGATAATGAGGACTACTCCAGGTACCCGCCCAGAGAGTACAGGGCTTCAGGGAGCAGAAGAGGAATGGCTTATGGACATGTTGACTGTTTCGGGGCAGATGATAGTGAGGAGGAGGGGGCTGGGCCTGTTGAGCGAGTGCCAGTGAGAGGGAAAACTGGCAAGTTTAAAGATGATAAGCTGTATGACCCAGAGAAGGGGGCGAGGTCTCTGGCTGGGGTGCCCCCACAGTTCTCTAGTTTTAACCGTGATGTGAGAGAGGAGCTTGACAAGTTAGACCCAGCCCCTGCAGCACGGGGCTCTGCTAGCAGAGCTGAGTTCCTGCAGCCACATAGCATGGCCTCTCAGCCATCTTCTGCTGAAGGCAAGGTGGTCACAAATGGCAACAGCCTGGAGAGGGAGAGACGGGAGCAGAATTTACCTGCGTGTCCCAGCAGGGCTCCTGTGAGTATTTGTGGTGGTGGGGAAAACACCCCAAAGAGTGCAGAGGAGCCGGTGGTGAGGCCCAAAATCAGAAATCTGGCAAGTCCCAACTGCGTGAAACCAAAAGTATTTTTTGATACTGATGATGATGATGATATGCCACACAGTACTTCCAGGTGGAGGGAGACTGCCAACGCTGATGAAGGCCACTCGGATGGCCTGGCAAGAAGAGGCAGAGGCGAGAGTTCAGGTGGCTACCCTGAGCCGAGGTACCCTGAAGACAAGAGGGAAGCCAGGAGTGACCAAATGAAGCCGGAAAAGGTGCCGAGACGGCGACGAACCATGGCCGACCCTGACTTCTGGACGTACAGCGATGATTACTACAAATACTTTGAAGAAGACTCTGACAGTGACAAAGAGTGGACTGCGGCTCTGCGTCGCAAGTATCGAGGTCGGGAGCAAAATCTGTCGTCCAGTGGCGAGAGCTGGGAGACTCTGCCAGGAAAAGAAGAGCAAGAAGCCGAGCAAGCCAGAGTGAATGCCAGTGCCAGTGCCAGCCCCAGTGCGGGTGCCAGTGCTGGCAGCAGTGGTGGCAATGAACTTGAAGAAGTTCGAGGGCCATCTCTCCAGGAAGAGGAACGGGCAACCACCGAAGAAGAAGTTCCTTGGCTCCAATACAATGAAAATGAGAACAGCAGTGAGGGGGATAATGATTCCGGTCCGGAGTTTCTGCAGCCCAGCGTCTTCATGCTGGACGGCAACAACAACCTTGAAGATGACTCCAGTGTCAGTGAAGACCTCGAAGTGGATTGGAGCCTCTTCGATGGGTTTGCGGATGGGTTGGGGGTGGCTGAAGCCATTTCCTACGTGGATCCTCAGTTCCTCACGTACATGGCACTTGAAGAACGCCTGGCCCAGGCAATGGAAACTGCCCTGGCGCACTTGGAGTCTCTTGCGGTGGACGTGGAGGTGGCCAATCCACCAGCCAGCAAGGAGAGCATCGACGCTCTTCCCGAGATCCTGGTCACGGAAGATCACAGCGCGGTGGGGCAGGAGATGTGTTGCCCCATCTGTTGCAGTGAATATGTGAAGGGGGAGGTGGCAACGGAGCTGCCGTGCCACCACTATTTCCACAAGCCCTGTGTGTCCATCTGGCTTCAGAAGTCAGGCACTTGCCCTGTGTGCCGCTGCATGTTCCCTCCCCCGCTTTAAGACCAAGGCTCTTTACTCCTGGTCTGATGATTTTCCCCATCTGAAATCCACAATACTGCAGGAGCCCTCTCCAAATTAACCATTGAAATGAAACCAATCAGTCGATTAATCTCCACCTGTCGATTCCTTGTGATTATTTCCAGTGTGAAAACGGTTGTGTACGATTGCATTGAAAAAAAAAAAATCATCCTGTGTTTTAGAGGTTAGAAAGGGAAAACTAAACTTTCTAAATGCTACTTGCGATTGCAGTAGAAACATACATTTTCTAACCTGAACGGTGAAATAAGTTGCATTTGTTTTTTTCAGTAGAATATGTTGCTGTTGATTGTAACGTCAAGTTTATCTGTTAAATTTGTCCAAAGGGCATCATCATTTCTGTTGCATGTTATGGGTTAATGTTCCTGTAATTGCAGTGCCGTAAAAGCTTATTAAAGTTCTCCTTTTGGTTTTACACGGTATAGTGGAATTGTTTGGTTTTGTCTAAAACGGTGGTACTAAGTGACTTTATAATTGATATCTTGCATTTGCATCCCAAATAGGGTTTTTTGGTGTTCCCACTAGGAGAAAAACTTTAGTTTCACTGGAAATGCTGACTCCAACAACAGCAAAAAAAAGTAAGGGTAATTATTTCTAAGTAGGGGTAAAGTGTATTGTTGTCAGGCTACTAAAGGGGCAAAGGTTGAGTAGAGGATACTCTGTCAGTCTATGAGAAGGAAAGAAACAGTGAGAAAGCATAGTAAAAATAATGATGGTAGGAATACATCCAGTTGGAGTGTAGGGGTGAAGGAGTTAAAATCCCCTTTTAGAAAAAAGCAAGTCTCAGAGGAAATGGGTAAAAAAAAGAAAGCTGTATGCTGATTGTATACATTAACACAGTGACACAAAAGGAACAGAAAAATATATGCCAGACAAGTGCTAGGAAAAACAGAGGTACCCCACCCACACAAAGTGAACAGGTTTGAACATTTAGCCATATTGGCTTCAGATCTCTCTCTCTCTCTCCAATAAATATACACTTTCAGGCACAGGTGAAGTTCTTCACCCGTCATATTTACCTTCCTCCACAGAGGTAAGCACTACCCAGGAAATTGTTTGTTTACTTCTCGTCTACATTTTTAGATGTGTGTGTGTGTGTGTAT
Source organism: Physeter macrocephalus (assembly GCF_002837175.3). Classification (NCBI taxonomy): domain Eukaryota; kingdom Metazoa; phylum Chordata; class Mammalia; order Artiodactyla; family Physeteridae; genus Physeter; species Physeter macrocephalus. Next base: position 46,775,781 of record NC_041234.1, on the reverse strand, counting down.
GTATTTGTGTACATATGTATGTATATATGTGTGTGTGTGTATCTCCATAACCAATATAGAGTGTTTGTTTTTTAAATGGACATAATTGCTAGAATGTATGTATGGTTTTGCAACTTGCTTTTTTTCACTCAACATTGCTTTTGAGATTTAGCCATTTTGATACATGCCTTCTAACTGCTGTATACTAAATATTCCATTGTATGAATTACCACAGGTTATTTATCTATTCTCCCATTGGTGGACATTTAGGTTCTTCCCAGTATTTTGCAGCAGTGAACATACTTAAAAGATGTTCCTTTGTGCACACGTGTGAATTTCCCTAGGGATAAGTATACGGAGGTGAAATTTGGGCATCTTAGGTTTAGAGCATCTTCATTCTAACTAGATATTGCCAAACTGCTCTCCAAAGTGATTGTACTAATTGATGCTCCTCCCAACAGTTGGAGAGCTGTTTTCAGCTCCAACAGCTTGGCTATTGCTAATGATCAACCTCACTGGCAATCAGTGCCGTGTAAATTAACACGACAATGAAACCGATTGTGTCCATCAGAAAGCAATAGTTTTTCTTCATGATAATATCTAGTTTGGGCTACAAAGAGAAGAAATGGGAGCACTCGTGCTGTGGGTGTGAATGTAAACGATAGCAGCCTTTTCAGGGGGCAGTTTGGGGAGTAGCTTGCTTTCAAAATGTAAAGTGGTACCTGTCCCTGAGCGCAACTTAGATGCATTGGTTGTATCGAATTAATATGCAACAGTTAAAAACTATGTACGGATATGGAAAGATCTCCAAGACATAATGTTAAGTAAAAAAAGCATACTGTAGAGCAATATGTACAATCTTGATGTAAAATAAAACCTTACAAAACCAAACTATATATGCAAATGCATAAAAGTGTCTGGAAGGCTACATACCTAAGTGATGGCAGTGGTTACCTTTGGGGAGGGACAGGGGCTTGCAAGAAAAGAGTAAGGAAGGGAGCTTTTGATTTTTTTCACCCGAAATAGTTAGTCTGCTTGATTTTTTTTTATAGTCAGTGTATTTTCGTGAATGTTAACAAAATAAGTCAAATCAAAATAGTTTCCAATTGATAAAAAATAATTTTTCTCTCATTGCAAGCATGGAAATATGTGGTGGAAGCCACAGTCTTTTTTTTCTGCAACTGGTCAAGCTGCTATTTATAATTTCGTCCCCCACAGCCATTCTGTGTCCCCCCCCTTGGCCTTCAGCCAGCACCTCAGCTGTCATGGTGTCTTAGAAGTCTGCGACCTTGGAGGGCCCTTGTTGGGTAGCGTTGTGGTGGTTGGCCTAACATTAACCTTTGCTGTGCCCTAACTGGTACCACGCAAGGAGATGTGTTAGGAACCCCCTTGGGTCCTGGTCGTCTTCCTCCCTGCTCCTTGTGGAGCGGCAGCCCCGATTTCCATTAGGGTCAGCATTAGTTCATCCACGTAAAGGGACCCCTCCCCAGGGCCTGTCTGAGAAGCCTATTGCTGTGGAGGGTTGTGCCAGAGGTGAGGCTCTCCTGACTAGGGACACCAACAAGGCCTGAGACCCAGGCCCAGGGCCCAAGCAGCCTGAACTGAGACCTCAGTCTCAGCACATCAGATACTTATGCCTGTCTGGAGGTAGGAAATCAGAGGACCCGGGGTCTTGAAGCATTTGCTCCTGTGCTGCTTTGGTGCTGAGGGTGGTGGCGGCCCAGGGGGAGGGATGTGACCGTGTCGTTGTCTGCCTGGTTCCCTTGTTCTTGCCAGTTTCTGACTCTCTATCCTCTCTGACAATTCCCCAGTCTCCGCCATTGCTTTCCAATAAAACTGTTCCGCTTAAATTAACTAAAGTAGGTTTCTGTTGTTTGTAACTAAGAACCCCAAATGGCACACTTGCCAACACCATAGCCCACTTTTGTGCCTGTTTTCCTAGTCATATGAGATATCCCCAGTGACCAAGGGTCAGGCGATTTCTGTTTACAGTGCAGTGGACCCATTATTGGCACCTCCTGCCGTGGTTCTAGAACAGCAGGCCTTGGGGACACACAAAGCAGTCATGTTTGAGGGTAGGTTATTTGGTGTATTCATGGAAGGTGCCACCCATCACACTGGACGTCTTGGTTTCTGGACATGTTTCCTGGCTGCAGAATAAATAGCCTCCCATTTTGGTCACTGATTTGGAGCAGAAACCACTTCATCTTGCAAGAGAGCACCTCAGCTTCCTGAGGTGGTCCCCACAGCTGGCACTACAGCTGAGCCATCATAAGGCTTTTCCTGGCTCTAAGGCATGCCCTTCTCTCAGCCCTCTGTTCCAGCTAGGTCCTTCTACATTTGTGTCTGGACCTCTGACCTGAAATGTCCCTACCAGCCCTGTCAATTCTATCCGTTCTCTAAGAAGCCCTGTTCACGTGCCAGTTCCTGAAAACAATATTTTATGATACCCCTAGCTCCTTCCCTCTCTGTGTCCCATCCCCGTGAGTCCTCGCGGTCAGGAGCTCTCTGTGTCTGACTCACTTCCAGAGTCCTGGCAGTCAGTGCTGGGCTCAAAAGTGTTCAGCAGCATTTGCTGACAGGATGAATGAGTTCCTCCCCCAAGGTAGGCTCAGGGCAGGGGGTGTGTTCAGAGAACCTGGGAGGAGTCACAGGGATCTGGCCGGACCAGGTGCGTGTGACCCACCCCCAGCCTCTGCAGGCTCCGCCCCCCTCCTCCTCGCCTTCGTCCCCGTCAGCCATCCTCTCCTTCTTACACCTTCTGTCCCATTTTCTGTTTGTCCTGCTGAATCCCCAGTGTTTCAGAGGCTGTTCTTAGGCCCAGGGCCTGTGGCTAGGAAGTGGTGCTCATCTTGCAGATCGAGAAATACATGGCAAACAGCCTCAGCACATCCCTCTTTGGCTTGAGTTGAATCTCTGACAAACATGGGGCTGATATGGTGCTTGTCCATCTGCCACCGGGCCCCACCCTCTGGCAAGGCCTGGCATGGATCAAGCCGGGTTCTGGGACCGCTGAGCAACACTTTCAGCCTGCCTTGGCATTTACATCTGCAGAATGGGATTTGGTGCAGGTTTCTGCTGGCCCCTGCATGCCTCTCGTACTATTTCCACCCTCTGGACTTCACTATCCGAAAGAGGGTGGTGGAATGTTAGGCTTTATAATCCCTTCCATTTGGATAAGATTTCCCCAGACCTCTTCACATTCACTGATGTCGCTGGACCCTCCTGTCACCCCCAGGAGGTGAACCATAAGGAGACCGAGGTTTGTAAAGGCAGTGGCAGGTCTGAAGGGAGAGCAAGAGTACGTGTGCGTGGTGGGGGAGGGCAGCAGGGATGTCTTCTCTGTGCCTGTCCCAGTCCCAGTGTGGTGAGGAGCAGGTAGGGGTCTGGTCCTCAGTGTAAAAGTCCAGCCTGGCTCCAGCTTGACCCCATTCACGGGTGCTGGCCACACGTACCCGAGCCTGCCAGCCTCCCAGCAGCTCACTGAGGGATCGGGCAAGAGCTGCCCAGGGGCACCCAGACAAGAGGGCACTAGGCATTTGGGTGGGAGGAAGAGGAGAAACAATACCCAGATCATAGAGGAGTTCTTCCACAGCAGCTAAGGACTAGGAGATAGTAACTGCTTACAGAGTTGGAGGAATGCAGCTCAAGCAGGGCCTGGGAGCCAGCCTGAAGGAAGGTAGGGACTGAGCACCAAACACATGAAGACAAATGTCCGGGGACCTAGAGGAACCAAGCCGAAGGCACTGCTCAGCTCAGACCACGCTTGGATTCAGCAAACTCTGATCTTGGAGCTGGGGATTCAGAGCTGACTCGTTTAGTTCAACAAATATTTATTGACCTTCTGCCCGTGGTGTGTTGGACCAGGGCCTGCAAGAGATGAATAAAGCTTAGTCCTTCCCTCAAAGAGCTCACAGTCTAGGGTGGGAAACAGATGTGTAGAGAGGCTTGCAATCTTTTGTGAAAAGCACTAGGTGGAGGCAAACATGGGGTGACTGGCAAGAGTCACCCCATGGAGGAAAAGAGCCCTGCTGGCTGTGCTGGGCAGGGGGGCTGGTCCTTGGAGGCATCCTGGACGAGACCACTCCGAAAGCATGAGTTGGCATTAGGCAGATGAAGAAAGGAGGGAAGGAGGGTAGGATGGGTCCTTTCCACCGTTGTCTATCAGTGGGAGTTTCAGTCGGTTTGTTTCAATTAGTGAAATGTATTAACATTTAAAATCTGCACACTGTCTGATCCAGCATTTCCACTAGTAGAACTTCTCTATGAGCAAAAGCACAAGGTTGTTTGTATAAGGATATTTATTGTTGCATCATTTGTAGTAGCAAGAGACTGGAAAGCATTTCAATGTCCATCACTAGGGGCCTAGTTAAATAAATTATGGCACAGCCATCAGATGCTTCACTAGACAGCCTTTACCCAGCATGAGGCAGACCTGCAGCTAATGCAGTGTAAGAGTATCCAAAAACCAAGAAGTTACAAGAGTGAGTCATAGAATAGTGGGCACAGTTGCCATGTGTGTTTCACAAGAGATGCATGCACATCAGTGCCTACTTGTACGTAGAATGTCTCTGGAAAGACACAAGAAATACGCGCTGAGGTCAGGGGTGAGAAGGAGCCACACCCTTTACTATATGCCCTTTTGACCCTTTGGAGTTTTTGTTAATTTGATTTTTTTTAACCATGTGTATACATGACCAATACAGAGAGATAGAAAGGAGGGAGGGAGGCAGAAGGGCAGAGACCTGTGGCAAAGGGAACTGAATGAACAAAGGCAGGGGTATGACATAGCATGGTGTGTGTGCATGGGTCCCTGGGAACCAGAAACTTCAGCCGGAGCAAGCCTTACAGAGAGAAGAGGAACCACAAGTTCAGCTGAGGACACAATGTGGGGCTGGCGGGTGGCCCAGCACCTAGAGCAGGTCCACTAACATCTCAGGTATGTAAAAGAGATCTCCAGATTGTATACGTGCATAACAGAGGAACTATCAGGAAATCGACCTCAACCATCATGTTAGCTAAAAGTGGTAGGATTTTGGGTAATTTAAATTTTCTTTCCCTTTTGAGGGCCTTTCTCAAATTCCCTTCAACAAGCAGGTGATCAGAGCAAACAGGGAAAAACAAAATTGGAATGTTACTGGAACACTGACTCAAGCCTCTCAAGGCTGGCTCTTCCTGAGGGAAGGCAGGCAGGCTGTGGGCAGCTGCCCTTGCCCTTCAGCAGTGTGGGCTAGCAGACAGACCAGGGCATTTGGAGTCGGGCCTGCGTCAGAAACAGTTTTCATGCTAATTCACTGTTGAGTGGCGAGCAAGGCACACACCCTTTCTCAGCCTCGGTTTGCTTATTTATAAAATGGGACAAAAGAATCCCTATTTCATAGGGTGGCTGGAATGAGCAAAGGAAATAACAGATGGACAGAATACGCAGTATACACATAAGAGGATGGTTGCTGTTCGTTATCATTTCTCCTGGCTCTTTCTTCTGAACTGGAGCAGCAGGAGCCTGGGTCTCAGAAGAAAAACCACTACTCCCTGGGTAGAAAGAATCCCCCCCACACACGTCGTTCTCTCTTCAGTGACTGAGCAAGGCCCACTCCAGATGCCTGGCCCTGGTCTGGAGAAAAATACTTAACAGGAGTCCAACATTCCCTTTGGAAGCAGAGTGTGGCGAGATGGGGGAGGAGGAGGAAGTAAAATGTTTGCTACTTTTTTCTGTGCAATTGACTCTGCCGGCCGAGGCCCTTTGCTCACCGCTGTCTGTATGCACAGATGGCGGCTGAGCCCCTCTCGTGAAGGGCTTGGCTTCCTGTGGAGCGTGCCCACCCCAGCCAGGCCCGCTGAGGAATGTGGGCTGGTCCCGGCTGGATGGGCTCTGTGTCTGCCCTGGCCCCTCCCTGAGCCCTGGCCTGACCCCTCCTCAGGCCTGGATGAAGGAGCTTCTGTGTCCTGGGGCCCCGCCTGATTAGGCACGGCTGCTGCACTGACTCCTCCCTCGCAGGCTGGGCACCGAGAAAGAAAAGCCCGAGGCTTGTCCAGAGTCCTCCCGGCTAAGAGAGTGGAGCTCCTCTGGGTCTGTGGGAGTCAGAAGTTCCCACTGGTCTCTTCGTTCCTAAGTGAAGGGGTCCCAGAGTGATACGTTCAGGCCGGCGAGGGGTAGGGGCTTCTCTGGGGTCTTCAGTGAAAGCCTAGACCATATACGGGAGACCCGTGGTCACCAAAGAAGTGTATCATTAAAGAGTTAAAATGTACCTTCCTCCTCAGCCATGGATGGGGTCTGGGGTCTTTGTCTTTTCTGTTGTTTTTCTCTTCTCTGCGTTCAAAGACTACTTGTGAGCTCCGGGCCTTGAGTGAGTCACTTGACCTCTCTGGGCCTCAGTTTTCTCATCAGTAAAATGGGGACGATAACCTCATGGAACCGCTGTGAAGAGGACATGAGGGACTAGCGCAGTGGCCATATATAGGGGACCTTCTAGAAGTGGCATTTCCTTCCTATATTTACTAAGCACTTCCTTTTGTGGAGCACCGAGGAATGCAGGCGAGACGAAGACGGCCTCTGCCCTCAAGCAGTTTCAGGGGTTCGAGTCCCCTTGGCCTCTAGCCCAGGCTTAACCTTGAGCCCTGCTTCTGACCAGGGGATTCTGGCCTGTCCCCGCGACTCTGGCATTGCTCAGGTCCTGTTAGATGCCTGAGGCCCAGGCTTCCTCCTGACTCAGCCCAGCAGCTGGAGCCCACAGCCTGGAGACAGTCCTCCTTGGGCAGCCTGCCAACCTGCTACCAAATACTTCCAGAAGTATATCGCACAATTTTCACAACAGCCCTGCAAAGGAGGTGCGCTGATCGCCAGTCTCAAAGATACCTGCTTGGGGGCTTCCCTGGTGGCGCAGTGGTTGCGCGTCCGCCTGCCGATGCAGGGGAACCGGGTTCGCGCCCCGGTCTGGGAGGATCCC
>NC_041234.1:46751904-46768712 GCF_002837175.3 Physeter macrocephalus | reverse complement strand
GGCCCGTGAGCCATGGCCGCTGAGCCTGCGCGTCCGGAGCCTGTGCTCCGCAACGGGAGAGGCCACAGCAGAGGAAGGCCCGCATACCACAAAAAATATATATATATACCTGCTTTCAGGTCCTGGGTCTGCATTTCACTTACTCTGCGATCTTGGGCAAGTGCCTTAACCTGTCTGCGCCTCAGTTTTCTCATCGGTAAAATGGGAGTTCAATAATAGTAGCTCTCTTTGAGGGGCAGTTAAAGTGCTGAGAGCTGTGCTTGATGCATATTAAGCTTTTTAGTATTTGTTAACTGCTATCCTTAGGAAACTAAGTCTTGAGAGGGAAAATGACCTGCTCAAGGTGACACAACTAGGAAGTGGCAGAGCTGGGGCTGGTACCCCAGCCTTTCTGACAGTAACTAATCTGCCCCCCTTTGCTTCCTACCCTTTGGATTTCTGGATTCTATACCTGGATTTCCTATGCCAGACGTCTGCTAGCTAATCTGAACTCTGTTGGATTTCCCATGCGGACTTCTTGACGGGGCCATTGCAAGCACCCACTGCCATATTCTTGCGATCTGATCCATTGCCTCTCAGGCAGGCCTCCCACTGGGTTCCGATAATTTGGTTTATCATCAGGCCCTGCCTCACTCCATACTCTAAATAATAAAATTAACCATGCTAATAGAACACTGTGCTTGCACTTAAAATATACATAAATATTAAAATATATAAAAAAATAAGTACTCAATCATTATAGTAGCCCTATGAGGTAAGTGCCATTGTCACTCCCATTTTCCATGTGAGAAAACCAAGGCACAGAGAGATTAAGTGATTTGCCCGAGGTCTCACAGTTATAAGTGGTAGAGCCAGAAATCAAACCCAGGCAGGCTGGCTCCAGAATCACTGCTCTTAACCCTTCTGCTCTGGAGGGAAGAGTCTTGGAAACTGGCTCATCCAGGGAGCCCCATCCCACTGCAGTGAAGCCAGCCATGTCGGGCACAAAACTCCACAGGAGCACGAGCCAGCTGGATTTGTTCGCAGCTGAATCTTCAATGGCTATAGCACAGTGCCTGGCACATGGTAGACGCTTAATAAATCATTGTTGAATGAGTGAATGAATGAAACTAACATAGAATGATGGCCTTGAGGAACGAGAGAAGAGACAGATTCAAGAGATAAGAAGGAGAACTGACCAGATTAGGAAACTGATCCAATTGGGGGGTATGAGGAAGTCTTGGATGACTCCCAAGATTTAGGCTTTTGGGTGACTGGATGATGAGGTCATTTACTGAGATAGGAACCCTATAGGAGGGACAGAATGCAGGCATGGGGAGAGTGGCATTGATGAATTCAGTTTAGGAAGTCAAGTTTGAGGTGCCTTTGAGACATGCCAGGGGATGTCCAGGAGGCTGTTGGATGCAAGGCTCGGAGCTTAGAAGAGGGATTTGGGCCTCCTGCACAGCCCCCTCCCATTGGCCTGCCCCCTTCAATCACACTCTAAACCTCTGGCCCAGCGGCCTTTACTCTTCCTACTGGGAAGGAAAGGAAGGAATCTTTGATGGTGGGAATGGGTGTGGGGGGGTGCTTTTCTAAACCAAACAAACGCATACACAGTGCCTGCTTGTTGAGGATCAGCTTGCCTGGCTCTGGGCACATGTAGGCTGGCTTCCAGGGTGGACCCCCCTCCTACCACCCGCCGGCCCCTGCCGCCTGCTCCCTGCCAAGGTGAGCTCTGACAGGGCGACTTGTCATCTTTTCAACACCTCATTTTTCCCTCCTTACTCACTGCCCGGGGAGAGGTCCTTCCTGTTTGCACACCTCGGGGGCTAGGCCAGGAGGAGGAACAAAAACAGCCTTCATGGTACAGGGGGAGGGGAGGGCAAAGGGAGAGGACTGGGGGAGAGGAAGAGAGGGAAGACATGGAGGGGAGGAGGAGGGGAAAGAGAAGGTTACAGACCCAGCTCCTGAATCTCCTCAGCCAGCCCATCACACACCACACACACACACACACACACACACACACACTCACACACACACACTTCCCCCATAGAGTCCTAGCACTGGGGAGGCTCATCCCCAGGTCACCCAAGGAGGTCAGGATCCAAGCTGGCTTTAGAAATTAGCTACCCTGTCTTTCCTACCTCTAGCCCAGGTTTGGGCCTAGAGTTGCCCAACTCAGAACCCCCTCCCTTCACGCTTTCCCAAGGCACCTGCTGTCCCCCTCCTGAATTCTGGGTTTGCTCTGATCCCCAGCCCCCGGCTTCCCCACCCTCTATCTCTGGGTGTCCAGCTCAGTGAGTCTGCACCCCGCCCCCGCCCCAGGCCCGGGGCTCCTCTACCCCCACCCCCGCTCCCGGCAGGACCCCCTCCTGGGAGCCCCGCCCCCGTGGGCCGCCGACCCGCAGGTAATCCCCTCCCCCTTCCTGCCCCCGCAGCTCCAGCCCCTTCCAATTAGCCCAGTCTCGGATCCCCTCCGCTGGGAACGGCCGCCCCGCTCCGGCCCCCTCCCCCACTCCTCTCCCACGTGGGGAGCCCCGCTCCCAGGCCCCGCCGCCCTATTCAAGGCGCTCTCCTCCATTGTCTCTGCCTGCCACTCACTCAGGCCATTAGCATTTCTAAAGCCCACTTCCCTCGGTCGCCGCTTTGGCTCAGCCTGGGCAGAGGAACTTAGCCCTGTAGAACAACTAACAATTCCAACTAACCTTCAAGAGCACCTTGGAGCATATAATTCACTTTTCTATGTAGCCATTTCATTTGCTTCTCACAACAGCCCTTAGCGGTGGGACACTGACATCCCGAGAAGTTCGGTGATTTGCCCAAGGTCACAAAGTAATTTCTAAAGCCAAGATTTCAACTCAGGTTTGTCTAATGCCAGAGGCCACATTCTTTCCACTACACCACCTTGCCTCTCTGTCAGGCTGAGCTTGCTTCTGCTTGGCTGGGCTTTCTTTAAAGGTGAGCATGGTGGCTTGATGCTCCTGGGGAATGGTTGCTGGATTCAGCCTGCAGAGGAGGTCCTGGGTGGTTTCCCTGCGGCTGCTAACACTGCCTGGGGAACGCAGCCTGGCTTAAAGCGCAGCATGGAGAAGTGTTAAAGGCTCCGGAGTCAGATGCCAGGTTCAGATCCTGGCTCTGCCTCTTGACAGCAGGGTGGCCTTAGATAAGTGACTTTGTGCCTCAGCGTTCTCTTCTATACAACGAGGAGGATAACAATGGTACCTAGCTTGTAAGGTTGTAGTGAGCGTTAGTGAGTTAATATGAGTAAAGGACGTAGAGTAGTGCCTGGACAGCACTATAGGAGCCTGGCAGCGTCATTATGTGCTCATCCACAATTCTTCTGAAGTCAGGAGCAACATGGTGTGAGCAGAGAATAGCTTTATTATCAGATAGCCTAGAATTCAAATCCTGGCTCTGCCATTTACTAGCTGTGTGACTTTGGATAAATGACTTACCCTCTCTGGGCCTCAGCAATAAAATGGAGATAATCATGGTTCTCACTTTCCAGAGTTGTTATGAAGATTAAGATTTGCCCGAGTGTTTTCTGAAAAGGTAGACTACCATAGGCACTCTATGCTTTAAAAATTATTATTAATAATTCTGTTCAAGACCATATTTAAGATCTTTAAATCCTTTGCCTCTTCCTGCCTCACCTCTGACCCAGGGAATGCCTGTCTTCCCTCCTGGGCTCCAGTTGCTTCCTAGGGTCTGGTCTACCCCAGGACCACAGTGGACAAAGCATTTTCTGAGTCTCCCCATGGACACTGAACATGCCGAAGATAGCCAGAGGCCACCAGGAATCTTCATGTTTGCACCCCTGTATTCCTCTGGGTGAGCCCAACACTTGGAAGTTTATAGAATCCATTTGCAACTGTTAGTTATGGCATCAGGGCCTCCCTCACAACCATTCTGGGCCACAGTAGCACAGGGCAGGCTCCGTTCAGTCCCACCTTGCAGATGGGGTTGCCGAGGCTCAGAGAAGGGAAGAAACTTGCCTACAGCTCCCATGGCCAGGAGCTGAGACCAAGTCTTCGACACAATGCTCTCAGGGGTAATGCACAAGCAAAACACCCCTTTTTCTGTGTCCTGGTATCTACCACTTGCAAGATTTGCCCCTCTAGACACTTATGCTGGCCTATCCCACCTTCATAAACAAATCTGGAATCATCACAGAAAAATCATTTCATGAACTGGGAGTAGAATTAATCCTACAGACATTTGACCTTGGTGATAAGAAGGTCACTTTACTCCAATACTAACTTTAAACTGGTTATACTTTCTTTAGAAGAAGCTTTTTAATAGGCCAACATTGTTCCAGCTGGATTATAACTAGTCCAAACCACTAGGAAATGCCCTTGTCTCCTCAACTCTCAGGATCAGAACCATAGTGAAAAAGCTTCTCTAGAGGCTCTAGGGTTTCAGTTTCAGCCAGTGCCTCTGGGTGGGGTGGGGAGGCAGGGACATGCCGGTCGTGGATTACAGAATTCCCAGGGGCATGTGCAGTTGGTAAAAGCATATTCAATATACCTAGCTTTCCCCCATGGTCTAAACTCCATAAAGTCAAGCTTGTACCAAACCTTTTTGGTTGGTGTGGGATACATAGAACATGGAGGGGGATGTACACGAGAAACACTGAGCTGGCCAGGTTTTCTAGAAAGGCGAAGCCCGATTGCCCGCTACACTGTTGAGCTCACCTCTGCTCAAACTGCTCCTATGACCGGAAAGATGGCCAGTCTCTATTTGCACAGATTTAGGAGTCTCTCGGTGATAGTCCAAGGCCAAGTCCACTGGTCATGAGGAATACAGGGCCAAGCTCCAGGTAACCAGGGATATTTCTAGAAGAGGCCACAGTTGTGTGCTCTGGAGAAAGGGAGCTCTACCAGTGTTCATCACTTACTGGACTTTGTTCTTACTGATAACTAGATACCATGAATGTGTAGAGGGGACAGGAGGGGTGTGGGAGTAGAATGTTCCAGCTAGAAGGGTCTTTAGGCAAACCCTCTCATTGTAGTATCCAGAGAAGGTGAGGGGCTTACTCAGGCTCACCGGTGACTTGGCATCAGCACCAAGAGGAGAACCCGGGTCTCTGAACCCCCAAGTCGGCATCATTTCTGCCCCCCACAACAGTGCACCACCCCCCACTCCCCAGGTTAGTTTAGTTATGTCTGTCCCCGGGGTTCCTCAGGCCCACAGTCTGCCTCTAGATTTATGCTGTTCAGTTCGGTAGTGCCCAAGTCAGATGTGCTGGAAGCATAAAATACACACTGAATTTGGAAGACTGAGTGTGGAAAAAGAAAGTAAAAGATCTCATTAATAATTCTTATATTGATTACATATTGAAATGATAATAGTTTGGATATAGTGAGTGAAATAAAAGACATTATTAAAATTCATTTCACTTTTTTAGTTTTACTTTTTTAACCTAGCCACTAGAACATTCCACACGTGGCTTGCGTTATATTTCTATTAGACAGCAATGTGCTAAATATCCAGCAGCAGTAACCATCCTGTCAGTTCTGAAGAGATGCCTGGACAGGGCAGGATAGGTAATGGAGGAAGGTCCCAGCAGATGGCGAGGAGCCAGGGCCCAGACTGGCAGGCGGGAAGGTCAGCGAGCCCAGAGTCAGAAGCTGGGCCAGAGTCAGGCAGGTGGGTGATATCCGGAAAGGAGACTCTGATAGGTAGCTCATGGAGGCAGAGCCACAGGGGATGGGCTTGGGAGGCCTGGCTGCAATCTTGGGAACCCTGGGAGGATAGGGAGAGGGCAGCAGTCCTGGAGGGCAGTGATTACATGCTTAAGAGCCTGATCTCTACACAGGGCTGAATCCCAGTTCTGCCACTTGCTAGCTCTGTGACCTTGGACAACTCTGTGCATCAGGTTCCTCTTCTGTAAAATGAGAATAATGTTAAGAGTTCCTGTGTCACAGGATACATGTAAAGCCCTTGGAAAAGTGCCTGGCACATAGTAACAACTCAAAAGGTGTTGGTTATCATTATGATCATTACTCGTCAGGGAAGCAAACCAGGATTGTACTCTTAATGGTGTCCTTCTGCAGTCCTAGGATGGGCCCAGGCTGATGGGCTAGGGGGCTAGCTGTTGGATCTGGGGTACAAGGCAGAGGCACACATTGGTGTGAGACCAGCTGTGGATGATGTTGACCCCCAAGCCAGGAGTCCAGATGAAGTTTCAGCTGAGGTTGGGGTCAAACCTAGGGGCCAGGGTGTTGGCTCTGTGGCCACAGCTGTGGGCATAAGAGGCTGCAGGCCCAGGAAGCCAGGCAGCTCAGCCCAACTCGGGTCCCCACTGCTCTTTCTGGGACCATCCCTAGATGTGAGAGGCTTTGTCCCAGCCCTGCCATGCGTAGGGATTCTGGGCCTCGGCTCTGCGAAGGAAAAATCACACAGAGACATATAAATCCCTCTGTCTGTAGCTCAAATAACAAGACCCAGCTCTTGCTGCAAAGCAAGAAGCAGCACTCGACTGCTCCCAAAGCTGTCGTTGCTGCCATTTCTGTTTGTGCTTGTCTCTGGGCTTAAAGAGCACGTCCAAGCAGACACAAGACTCCATTGATATTCTCGGTCATGCCCAGGAGTTGAGCTCTTCTTTCCCCTGATAATGGGGTTGCAGCCTGGGTCTGGCCCTGCAGATAGCTGAATCCTTGAAAGTGGGTCCTGCTCCCCTCCCCCCAACTCTGTTTGAGGCCCTGCCGAAAGGGAAACGCAAGTGTCAATAGTAGACTCGGAACAAAAAGGATTTAGGAAATACTTGTTAATATCTGGCTTAATCCAGCGAGGCGTGAGGCACTGGAACAGGAGACCCAGTGAGGCTGGGATGATCCACTCTGAGGAAGGGAGTGATTTCTGGTTCCCCCATGGCTGATATTCCCCCTCAACTTCAGAAGTGGGAAAGAAGCTTGCCCATCTGGTTGGAATTTACTGCAAGAAAAAAAGAGAGATGGAGAGGGAGGGAGGGAGGGAGAGAGAGAGAGGGAGAGAGAGAGGGGAATGATGAGGACGTTTGTGTATGCGTGTGTGAGAGAAAGAGAGAGAGAGAGAGGAGGGTGCGAGAACAAGAGCATGGAAAGAGAATCTAATCTCGTTGGCCATCATCTCCCCAAACCTGTTCCTTAGCATTGATCTTTGGCTGCATTGGCCTAGATACCCACAGTCAGGAGTTTTCAAAAGCCCCCTGGGGCCAGGGCTTTTAGCGGATAGTGGGTCATGGGTGACTGCTGGGCTGCTAGTCTTAATGGTAGGGTAAGGCTAGGCCAGCTCCCATCACCAGATGCTTCTGGAAACGGTGTACGTGTGTGCACACACCAAGTGTGCGTGCATGTGTGTGGGCATGTATGTGTAGTGGTGGGTATCTATAGCCAAGCCCTGCCAGGAGCACAGAGGGCATCCAGAGACAGCCTCACCTGGCCTCAGGTGGGCATGAATGGAGATGAGGGCTAGGGCAGACCTGGCCAGGAGGCGGGCAGATCTGAGAGGAGGGGGCAGATGGGCAGAGACGGTAACAGGGCTGGACAAGACTCTCCTCCTAGGGGAAGGCGTAGCCAGTGGCAGGCTGGAAGCTCTGTTACCAGAGATAAGGTCACTGGCCCTGTCACTTGAGCTGGCTGCTCACCGTTTGACCACACTGCCCACAACCAGGTATGGGTGTTTGAGGCTGGCCTGGGCAGGGGGGTGGAGGTGGGGTGGCGGACACTAGTATAAACTTCCTCATGGAGGACCACGGCTACCAAGCAAATCAAGAGAGACCTTTCAGACTTCACAGAGAGCCCATGAATGAGTGAGCCCAGACCCTTGGTTGGAGCTGGGGCCAGACACACTGAGAGGGCTGGGGCATCTGCTTTCCTAGAAAAATCAGAGAACACTGAGAAAGGGGAGCAGTGTGAAATGAAAGGAGCACTGGACAGGGAGTCAGGAGGCCTCTGATCTAGACTTAGCCCAGAGTCTGGTCTGCGCCACCCTGAGCAATGTCTTCCCCACTCTGGGCCGCAGAGCCTCTATCTCTGCAAGGGCCGTGCTCCATGATGGTGAATGCCAGCCCTGATTAAGTCAGGACTCAGCGAATCAAGATATAGAGATTCTATTCATATCTGCAGACATCTTTGAATCCTTTCCATCTGAAACTCAGTGGGACCTCCCAGAGCAATCATCCTTCCAGGCATACCCCCTTCCCCCAACAACTGCCCAACCCCAGATAGGAATCTTCACGAACTTGTCTTTAGGAGAAGGGGCGAGCTGCTTCCCACCTCTCCCATCTCACGTGCACCTCTGGAAGTCCTTCCTGTATCTCCCTTTCATCCCTTCTTTATACTAGGGTTCTCTAGGGTCTCTAGGGTCCCATTTTTAATTTCTTTTGTTTCCCCCAACCAAGGAGAGGAAGAATCTGACTGCACATCTGTTTGGAATTTGGGGGTGGGGGTAGGGAAATGAGGCAGCTTGCTTCTCCTGCACTCCATGAGTTCCAGGGTGGGGAGAACGGTGAGAGCCAGGGCCTCCCCCTCCCACCCCCCATGGTCCTTGTCAGCTGCCTTCTCGGCCTTTCTCATCGCGAGACAAACAAACAATCGGGAGGCAGACCTGAAACCTTGTGTGGAGACGGCAAACAGCATGGCTGGGCTCCGGCCTTAATGGGCCCCAGCCCCGGGCTGTCTGCTCCCGCCCTGCCTGCCTCCAATGTGTTTCTGATTTGTACTGAGCTAGCGGCTCTGCCACGCTGAATGTGGCAGCTGCCTCAGCCCCGCCTCTCAGGGATCCAGGGGTGGGAAGGTTGGGAGAAGCCAGCTTGGTGTAGAGGCCATGGCAGGAACTTCTGAGACATATACACAGACGTAGCTGGGGGAAGGGGTAGGAGGAGGGATGGATTTCATCTGGCTATAAACAAACATGCTTCTCATTTAGGGACCTAGGGGTGCCAGTCACTAGATCCCATTTACCCATTTTCCAGGGGGCAGGCAGAGCTAGAACTGGAGTGGGGATGCTTAGGGACTAGAGTGGACTCTTTTCAAGGAGTCCCACTCCCAAAAGATGGTAGGGATTTTCTGAGGATGGGAAAGGCAGAAGTGAGTGTGAAGAAAATGAAATTCCAGGAAGTCTTGAATCCAGAAAAGGCATAGGGTATGGAGACAGGAAGTTCAGTGTCTGCAAAGTAACCAAGCAGAAAGGGCCAGAGAAGGCAATGTTTCTAATCCTCCCCACCCCAAATCCTAGAATGGGAGAATTTTGGATGTCATGGGGTCATTTACTATACACCCTACTTGCTCCAGGTAACAAGTGTTTATCAAAACGTGGTCCCTGGGCCTGGATGGTTTGGCCCTGGGCCACTAAGCGGCCGGGGGTGGGGGCCGGGATGGGACGGGGAGAGGTGGGTGTATCCTTTCATTTTGCTCATTTGCCTTGCACTCCTACCCTTACATTCAGATGGGTGGCTTCTTGAGCACCTGGGCAAAGCATCTTGGCACATTTTCCTTTGCACTTTCATCCTGGCCCTCTGCATTAAGATAATACCTATACGTTCTTTAATGCCGAGGGGACTAGCTAAGGAGGTAAAGAAGTTGGCCACTTTTTGGCCAAAGTAGTTCTCCCAAATCATCTGCTAAAATCAGCTTCCTTTTTCATTCCCCCACATCATTCCCAGGTCTTTAAGCCACTGCTTCCCATCTCAGGGATGGCTTCATCACTGGAATTTGGGCTAAGATTGGGGTCAGGGTCAGAGTTGAATTGAAACAACTGGCTTCACTCTGTAGACCTAACCAGGGTGCATGGAGACATCCCTTCAGCCCTGGCCCTGACAGCCGTCTGACAGCTGCTCTCCCAGCCTGGGCATAGCCTAGAGATAGAACTGGTGGGAAGCCAGGCCCGGTGGGTAGTGGGGTGCTTGGCCAGCTGGGCAAGAAGATGAGAGGCCACAGAGAACCTTGGGTTCTGCCCACAGAGGAGAACCCTGCGAGCCAACAGGGCCAGTCTGGGCCGCTGAGATGAGGGCTTGTCCCGTCTTTGCAACTTGCCTTCCAGACCCCCGTTCATGAGAGTGTGGGAGGGTGGGAGAGCAGAATGTCCTCAGGAAAGAAGCCTCTGGAACTCTGTGGCTTTGTGGCTATTTATTCCTCCTCTTGCTTTTTCTCAAGCCCTAAACATTTCTCACAGTGTCTAGCCAGTTCCAGTTATGCAAGCAGCATTGTGTGTTAACAAGAAAAATATCCATTGGTGGTATGTGGAATCCAAGGGCCTTTGTCCCCCAAGCCACCCAGTACTTCCCTTCTAGCTGTAATGTCAGGCCCTGCTGTGAGGTGGGGGGATGGAGACTGTCTCCATAACCATCGCCTCTGTCACACAGTGGGACACATACCCTGGGCTTGTGTGTGTGTGCGTGCCCGTGCGTGGTGTGGTGTGTGGGGAACACACACGTTGTCCCATGGACCTTTGGGAGTGAGGGGCACTTGGCTGAGCCTCACCAGTGTCAGGGTGGTCAGAAGGGGCTGCGGCAGACATCTCTCTCCAAGAGGCATGGCCCTTATTCACAGCCAGGCGGCCCTGCCTCTGCTTCCCCAGAGTTCATCTCTCGTCTTTCTTATTCTTTCTCCACCCTTCCTGGTTTCCCCATGGCTCTCCCATGCCCAGAAACCATTGAGTCTGGGGCTGAGGGTGTTGCTATAGAGGTGACAGAGACAGGCGGTAGCCAGGGGAAATAGTGGGTTGCCGACACCTGCTGGAAAAAGCAAGGTCCAGGCTGAGCTCTGCCACCAATGGGCTACAGGATCTTGGAAAATTCATTCCCCAAACTGAATCTCGGTTTCCCCATCTCAGACAGAAAGGAAGCGAGGTTAGATGAGATGGCCATGAGGGGCGCTGCTGCCCAGGCAGATGAGGAGCCAGGGCCCCACCTGCTGTGCCCACAAGGTGCGGGGAGGCCACCTGGTGCTGCCAGCGGTGCCCAAGGGCTCAGATTCTTTTCTTGAGGCAGCAGTTCCTTTAACCTTTCCACCTGAGGCCGGCCTCATGGAGCCAGCCCTGGCTGTGAGGTGGGCTTGGGCCGGGGTCTTTCATGGTGATAAAGGGAGACAGAGCCCATTCATTCATTCATGTACTCATTCATTCATCCATCTAGTAATCATGTATTGGTACCCACAGTGTGTCGGGCGCTGTCCAAATGGCATCCAGCCCAAGAGACCTATCACCCTCGTATCTCTGTGGTCAGAGGCCTCTGCCTGGCCCCTCCTCAGCTCAGCAATTCTCCTCCAGGCTCTAGAGAGTCTGCCTCCACTTCCACTGCACCCCACTCCAGCCCAGGCTAATGTCCAGTAGCCTGGATAGCTGCCTGGCTGCTTCTCCAGGACACTCTCCACCTCTGCCAGAATAGGCCTCCACTCCTGGGCTTATCTTTTGCAGGCTATTTAGCCCTGTCTCTTTTTCTCTCCTGTTCTCTCTCAAAACACTAAAGATTCCTCCCCTTGCTCTGCTTTATCTAAGGTGTGGCTGGGTCCCAGGACTTCCAGAGGAGACTTCTGGATCCAGCCTACAATCATACAGATACCACATACACACACACACACACACACACACACACACACACACACACACATCCCAGCTCTGTGGCACTGAGCGCCCATTCGCCCCCCGCTCCGGGAACACCTCTGAGCCTGGCTCTTCTCTGTGCAGCTGTGGACAGTCGTATCGACAAAGAGAGACCCAGGGCTGCCGGCAGGGAGGAGCATGTGATTCAATGTGGGACTGGCTGTGAGCTTGGGCAAGGATGGTGGAGGGGATGTGGGGTGGAGGGGATGGGGGTGGGTAGGTGCCGGTGAGTAGGGATGGAGGAGTATGTGTCGGGGGACAGTCAGCTGGGGTATGTGTCAGAGTGAATGGGCTGGTGCGTGGCTCCATGTGTGACCCTCCCAGCAGCCGTCAGCCCGCATTAGTGCACACATGGGTGAGCCTGCACATGGGCACAAGAAGCAGCAGGGTACAGGCGAGGGTGGAAAAAAAGCATTGGCTGTGGGGGCAGAAGAGGTTTCTGGTCCTGGCTCTGCTGCTGGGTTTCTAAGGACCTTCCCCAACTCTGGGCCTCAGTTTCTCCATCTGTAATCTGAGAGGGAGGAATTGGAGGTCTCTAAGGGCTATTGCACCTCTAACCTGCTCTAGTTCCTTGATGTTCTGTGCACTAGGACAGGCTCAGAAATTCTTCCTTTACGCAGAAGGAGGACACCAGGGGAAGACTCGCAAAGTCACCTCTGAAATATTGATGCAACTTCCTTTACTCTCATGTAAATCTCAGACTTTCCTTGCACTTTTGTCTTCCCAGAGCCAATGTCAGGGAAGAGGTGGAGGAGAGTGGGGCTGTGTCTAAGAAACCTCCCCTAGTTAAGGAGGGCTGTGGGTGGGAGACCCAAGGCCATTAGCCCTGAGCTGAAAGGAGAGATCCAGGGATGGAACGTGTTCACAGATATATAGAGGAGACTGCTGGGGAAGAGTGCAAAGAGCCCATGATTGCTGCATCCCCACCGGGAAGGCCTTCAGGACAGCAGCCATCCAGTGGAAGGTGGGGCATCTCTGGAGGCCAGCAAACACTATGATTCCTTAGAGGATGGGTGTTACAGATAAGCAAAAATTGCAAAGCTTTCTGAAGATGCTTTTATTCACACTTTACATAGGATTCAAAATATGCATTTATTATTAGTAGTATTTTATTGGGAATGGCTTAGGGGGGCTGGTGGAGGCTAAAGTCTCCCATGCCACTTTTGGTACCATCGCTACTGAGCTGGATTTGAATCCTGACCTTAGCACTAGCACCCCTGGATGAACTTGGGCAAGTCACTCCCCTTCCTTCACCTCAGTTTGCCTATCTGTACAATGCTGGAGGGGCAGGGGGCAACTTCCACTGGTCCCAAGGGCCTATGTAGCCAGCTCTCACATGCAATAATTCCAGGTTCTCCCAAGACCTTGAGCTGTGGAGAAGCTGTGGGAGGGGAGGTCCGTTCCATTCACGTTCCAGTGAAAACAAGAGGCCAGGCTTTGGAACTCAGGCAGGGAAGCATACTTTCTACGTCTCGATTGGAGATCAGAGAGATGGAGGGACTTGCCCAAGGTTACAGAGCAAGTGGGTGGCAGGGCCAGGTCTTCTGGGTCCCAATTCAGTGCTGCTCCATTGTCCCCCACCCATACGTGACTGATTTACCTTGGGGCGGCATCTAGGAAAATGGGTGGGAACTCAGAGAGCTCACAAGAGCCACAGCTGGGTCTGAGAAGGTTAAATTCCCAGCTGGAAGCATTCATTGAGGCCTCCAGAAACCGGGCAGTCCTTACAACTTGCAAATAAGTACTTCAGGCCACAGGAAATGATCCCAGACCACAAGGCCCGGGGATTGCACCAGAACAGTCCTGCCTGCGTGTCAGCCAGCTTGTGGGAGAGGAAGCCTGGGGTGGGGAGGGGAAGAAGGCACCCTACAGACCCAGGCTTTAGGCCCAGCTCTGTTATTCTGCTAGCTGAGGAATCTTGGGCAAGTCATGCACCCAGCCCCATCTGTGAACCGGTAACAGTAGACAGTAGCTACTCAGGGTGTTGCTGTGAGGTATAACTGGATCTTGGGTGTGCAAAGGCATTGCAAACTGTAAAATGCTGTTCAGGTGGGAGGGATCGTTCTGTTCTGAGAATTGCTGCTTGTACACATGACCTCTGAGTAACTTCAAAGGAGGTCACCCCGGAGGTGCCATGTTCCAGGGCCACTGCTTCCCGTTTGGGGAGAGTGGAGAGAGCCGGTGATTATCTATTCTGTGTGGGGGAGGTGAACGGATGTGCCCTTGGGGTGGGGGGATATAGGAGCTGGGGGCCTGTGGAGCAGCCTTTCATGTGGGGGCTGAACCGAGGTGTCCTGAAGCAGAGCTGGGGCCTGTAGGCAGGAATGCCGTTCCACAAAGCCACGCCCCCATCACTGAGTCCAGCCTTCCTTGACCACAGCAGCGCACGGGGACCTGGGGGGAGGGGGGCGGGGCTTCTTAGCCTTTTCTCTGGGAAGAATCTGCTTCCAAGAGGGTCCCAGCCAGAACACAGGATTTCCATTTCAATGCTCCCTGGCAAGCTGCCCTCCCCCGAAATCTGCTAAAGGCTCACGGAAAAGCCTTTAAAAACACACTAATTACAAACAATTCCTCGGCTTCTCCTGATTTCCCTCCACGCGGCACCGGGGGCGGGGCCGGGCCGGTCTGGGATGGGGAGCGGGCAGAAGTGGGGAGGGGTCACTTACTCGCAACTGCAACTTTGTACATTAAAGCCCTGCCGAGCCCAGCCCCAGCCAGATCACTGACCCAAGGGGGCCAGGACTGGGTCTCCTGCTTCCTTCTGGTCGTTCAAAGGCCTAAGTGGGCCTGAGTCGTTGGGAGAAGCTATGAAAACCTAGAGCAGGCCCCTGGGAAAAGGCAATGGGTCTCCAGGCAGCCTGTTGTAAATGAAGTCAGAACAGGGATTTCAGGGGGCACTGCCTGCCCTCAGCTGGCTAGGTCTGGACCCCAGGCACCAGCCCTCAGTCCTGCCCAAGCCCCATTAACCCAAGCCCCTGTAGCCTGTGCAGCCGTAGGCTCCCGAGTCAGGTGTGTGAAAGATGGATTCATTCCTGAATTCCCACCTCTGGCCCCACAGGGAGGGAGTGGGATGGCAGGTAACGGGTTTCTGAGCTCTCCAAGCCCAACAAAGCTTTTGCAATGGCTCTTGACAGCTCTGGCCTAATCTGGGAGAGAGCCTGGGGCATCTTGGCTAAAGTTCGGTTTGCTCACAGCAACCCCTACAAGTAGGGCCCCAGCCCTGGAGGAGTCATTCTGTGCCTTTAGGAAGCTGAATGAAAGGAACCCCATTAATCTGTTCTGACTGGCCTCAACTAATGTCTTTGTTCATGAAGAGGTGGGGGGGGGGCTGTTTCATGCCTCTCAGGCCTTTGTCTGATAATAACAATAATCGCCAACACGTACTCTGTGTCAGAAGCTGTTCGAAACATTTACATGTATTCCCTCATTTAATCTTTGCAACCAGCTCTGTGAGGAAGAAACCAAGGCACAGAGAAGTTAAGTGATGTGTCGAGGGTCACACAGCTGGTAGGTAAAGCAGCTGGGCTCGAAATCCAGGTGGTATGGCTCCAAAGTCTTAATCACTGTGTCTGCCATGATGAGTGCGTGCCCCTGTGTCAGCCATTCCACACATGTTCTCTTATATACAGCAATTGTGTAAGGCAGACACGAATGAGGCAAGAAAGACTCATGGGGTTACGTGCCTTCCTCAAGGCCGTACCATTGGTAAGGGGCAGAGGTGGTATTTCAAAACCCAGCTCTGCCTGGGTCTTGACGCTGACTTTCCTCCAACACCTTCGTCACTGTTGCAAACACTCTAAGAACTCAGATGCAATGTTGTATCTCTTGGGTGCTTAAAGATGCACTGGACATTTGCCTGATTGTTTTACATATATCACCTCATTTGAGACGTATACCTACCATGTGAGGTTGGGGGTGTCATTTCCATTTACAGATGAGAATACTGAGTCTCAAAGACCTTCTCTTTTGTCTTTCAATCCTCTGGGCAGGCCATCTCCAAACCATCGCAGCATTCACATACCCATTTCTTTTTTTCTTTTTTTTTTTAACATCTTTATTGGAGTATAACTGCTTTACAATGGTGTGCTAGTTTCGGCTTTATAACAAAGTGAATCAGCTATACATATACATATATCCCCATATCTCCTCCCTCTTGTGTCTCCCTCCCACCCTCCTTATCCCATCCCTCTAGGTGCATTTCTTTTTTTCTTTTTTTTTTAACATCTTTATTGGAGTATAACTGCTTTACAATGGTGTGCTAGTTTCGGCTTTATAACAAAGTGAATCAGCTATACATATACATATATCCCCATATCTCCTCCCTCTTGTGTCTCCCTCCCACCCTCCTTATCCCATCCCTCTAGGTGGTCACAAAGCACCGAGCTGATCTCCCTGTGCTATGCGGCCGCTTCCCACTAGCTATCTATTTGACATTTGGTAGTGTATATATGTCCACGCCACTCTCTCACTTCATCCCAGCTTACCTTTCCCCCTCCCCATGTTCAAGTCCATTCTCTGTCTGCGTCTTTATTCCTGTCCTGCCCCTAGGTCCTTCATAACCATTTTTTTTTCTTAGATTCCATATATATATGTGTTAGCATACGGTATTTGTTTTTCTCCTTCTGACTTACTTCACTCTGTATGACAGACTCTAGGTCCATCCACCTCACTACAAATAACTCAATTTCGTTTCTTTTTATGGCTGAGTAATATTCCATTGTATATATGTGCCACATCTTCTTTATCCATTCATCTGTTGATGGACACTTAGGTTGCTTCCATGTCCTGGCTATTGTAAATAGTACTTGCAATGAACATTGTGGTACGTGACTCCTTTTGAATTATGGTTTTCTCAGGATATATCAGTAGTGGGATTGCTGGGTCCTATGGTAGTTCTATTTTTAGTTTTTTAAGGAACCTCCATACTGTTCTCCATAGTGGCTGTATCAGTTTACATTCCCACCAACAGTGCAAGAGGGTTCCCTTTTCTCCACACCCTCTCCAGCATTTATTGTTTGTAGATGTTTTGATGATGGCCATTCTGACTGGTGTGAAGTGATAGCTCATTGTAGGTTTGATTTGCATTTCTCTAATGGTTAGTGACGTTGAGTATCCTTTCATGTGTTTGTTGGCAATGTGTATATCTTCTTTAGAGAAATGTCTATTTAGGTCTTCTGCCCATTTTTGGATTGCGTTGTTTGTTTTTTTGATATTGAGCTGCATGAGCTGCTTGTACATTTTGG
>NC_041234.1:46747507-46751479 GCF_002837175.3 Physeter macrocephalus | reverse complement strand
ATCTATATTTCTGTTTTTGTGCCAGTACCATACTGTCTTGATTACTGTAGCTTTGTAATATAATCTGAAGTCAGGGAGCCTGATTCCTCCAGCTCCGTTTTTCCTTCTCAAGATTGCTTTGGCTATTCGGGGTCTTTTGTGTTTCCATACAAATTGTGAAATTTTTTGTTCTAGTTCTCTGAAAATGCCATTGGTAGTTTGTTAGGGATTGCATTGAATCTGTAGATTGCTTTGGGTAGTATAGTCATTTTCACGATGTTGATTCTTCCAATCCAAGAACATGCACATACCCATTTCTTAGGGGAAGAACCTTCCCCAGCCACGGTCTCATTCTCTTCAGACTTCCAGCTGGAAGGAAACGGAGCTTATTGAAGCCTTTATGGGTTGATTAGATGTTGGAGTCCCGGCTTTGCCACTTCAGGGCTGGGTGACTTGGGGTAAGTCATTGCCCCATCTGAGCCATGGCTGCCTCATTCCACGTGTGTGAGGCTGATCAAATGACAAAATGGGATGGGAAAGAATTTTGTAAACTCTAGAGGACTGTACAAAGGTAAATGGGGGCTATGAGATGAAGGTCCTCATCTCTGGGTTTCCATCCCTAGTATTCTGGCATGACCTCATTGCACACGTGTCCAACACATGTGTTGGCACCACTATTGAAACACACATACCAGCACCGGTAAGCTTCAAACAGATGGGTGGGAGGCGACTGTCCTTGCCCCTGAGTCGTCTCCTCCAGGCATCCACTAGTTTCTTTAACCCTCCCTTCCAGGACAAGATTTCAGGTGTCCCTCCCCCAAGGCAGTTAGATAAGGTAGAATGGTCAGGGGGTTTGACATCATGCAGACCTGGGTTTGAATCCATGTTCTGTCAATTTCTAGCTGTGTGATCTTGGGAAATTCCCTTTTACCTCTCTGAGCCTCACTTGCTTCATCTGCAAAATGGAGTTAATATTAATACTATCAGACTGGTCTGAGGCTCAAATGAAAAGTCCTGGGCTAGGGGCTAGAGATGCAAAGATAAATAAACCTCAGTCCTTGATATCAAGTAGCAGGGAAGGAAGGTCAAGCAGTAGACAGATGGTCTCAAGTGCCACAGTGGAATTTAGCCAGGGCTCTAGGGGCCCAGAAGAGGGCTACTTATCTTAGTCTCAGAGGAGGAGGTGGCTTTGCAAGGATGGTAATGTGTGAGCTGGTCCTTGAAGGGGGAATAATAGCTAATAACAGCTAACACTTATACAGCACTTAATATGTGCCAGGCAGTGTTCTAAGTGCTTTATAAGCATGAT
Organism: Physeter macrocephalus; assembly: GCF_002837175.3. Lineage (NCBI taxonomy): Eukaryota > Metazoa > Chordata > Mammalia > Artiodactyla > Physeteridae > Physeter > Physeter macrocephalus. The sequence goes on along the minus strand of NC_041234.1, from coordinate 46,750,191 downwards.
CTAATTTACTTCCTTATGAGATGAATACAACCTTATGAGAGAAAAACCTTTGTTATCCCCATTTTACAGTTAGGGAAACCAAGGCACTGAGAAAGTTAGTGACTCACCCGGCTGGGCAGTCAGACTCCCTAGCCCACACTCTTAACCAGCCCACCAAGCTACCCATGTGAGTTGGAGTTTGTCACCTGAAGAGGAGGCTGAGAGTACCAAGTGTGACATGAAAGAGCACGGTACATGCCAAGGCTCAGAGGTGAGGTAGGTGAGTAGGGCCAGATCCTACAGGGCATTGTGTGCCAGGCTGAGGAACTTACACTCTTCTCTGGAGATGATGGGGGAATTACTGGTGGATTGGGGAATTACATGCTCAGATTTGTCTGCAGGAAAGGGCTTTCTGGCTGCAGCGTGGAGGCTGGTCAGAGGACGTAGCACTCTGGTGGCAGGGAAATGATAAAGGTCTGAATTAGGGCAGTGTGTGTAGGGATGGAATGCTTGGGATGGATTCCAGAGCTATTAAGGAGGTAAAATTGGCAGGTCATGGTAATTAATTAGATGTGAGGGGTTAGGGAGAGGGAGGAGAGAAGGTTTCCAGCTTGAGAGCCTGAGTGGATTGATAAATGAAACTAGCGGAAGTGTGGCCTGGGAGTATGATAAGTTCTACTTGGGACAAGGTGGGTCTGCAGTGTCTTTGAGATGACCACTGGGTACATGTTTATACCAGCTATAGCTTGCGGGAGTGGTCAAGGCTGAGGTGACATTTGGAATTCACTTGCCCAGAGGAGGTGGTAGAAGCTACAGGAGGGCCTGAGCATGCCTGGGAAGCATCTATGGGGAGGTGAGGCTTGCAAGCAGCACCTTGGGGAACCCAACATTTAAGTGGGGTGCTGAAGAGGAGGGGCCTGGGACCGAGAAAAAAACTGTCAGAGAAGTAGGAGGAGGAACCAGGGAAGCTGCATCTAAGTAGAGAAGATAGAATTAGGGAGTAGAGATTTTCAGGAAGCAGGAGGGGGTCACAGATATCCAATGTGGCTGAGAGGTCCACTGGAATTAAGGATAGAAAAGCATCCACTGACTTTTGTAATTCGATTTCTGGGGTCAGGGTGAGAGCTGAAGTAGGGGTGGAAGCCTGACAGCAGTGGGCTGAGGTGGCAAGGGCAGGTGGGGAAGTGGGAACGGGTGGGCGAGGACCCTGGGAAAAGGAGCTAGAGAGAGACATGGGGTCAAGGGGTAGCCAAGAGCACATGATGGGAATGTTAGGCCCTTCCCTTCTGGCTTCTTTGCTCCCTGTCCACCCCCCTCCCCAACCCCATCGACTTGGGTCTCTGCCCTGAGCATGCTGGGGTTTGTCAGGGTCTTTCAACATGCCAGGCCCTCCACCTCTCCTCAAGTCTCCCAGCAGAAACCTCCCTTTGCTTGGCTCTGGAATCAGCCCCTGGGAGAGCAGATGAGACAGCAATTAGACCAGTTGCAAGGGCCATCCGCTCACAGCTCTGTGCCAGGGCAGGCCTGCTGGCACCCCGCCAAACTCTTCTGGGCCAGCCTCACTGCTTGGTCTCCCTCCCATGTGGTCCCCATGGGTGCCCTCCACGGAGGGGCTTCCGAGGGGCTGGAGGCCCGGAGTTGGCCTTGCCAACCTCTCTGGCCTCTGCCTGAGCTGGATGTCTGTGCATTCAGGAGCCAGGGGCAACCCTACCAATCCCAGGACTGGGTTAGTGCCCACCAGTTGAAGGGCAGGGAAGGTGGAGTGAAAGGCAGAGTGTGGGGCTCTCTTCCACACTCCTGCCCTTCACTTCTTGTGCGGTTCAAGACTCCTGTGGCTCCCCACGACGAATCTTCTGAGGATCCCAGCTCCTAGAAAGGGATCTGCCTTTGTCTGTGGGGTTGGCCCTTGGGGGCCTGCAGCATCTGCCTACTCCATTGCTGCTCCATGCTGTCAGGACCTGATTTTTCCAGAGGCTTTTCAGCCTTGGTAGGAAGACTTCATCACCCTGAGAGTCATCCATTTCCCATCACTAGCCCCAGCCATAACACACTCTTCCCTCTTCCTGTTTCAAGCTTTCCCTCGATGGCAGCCCCCTGCCTTTGACTTCACCCTTTCAAAGCTTATATATCATAGAACTATCATAAAATGTTCATCTATCTCAACATTTTTTGGGGGAGAATGAAGGCTTTAGATACCTCAGTCTACTCTGCATTGAAAAAACTCTCCCTCCTCCCTTCCTTCCACAAGCATCTCAGTGTTGGGTCCTGGAGAAACAGAAATGCACCAGAGAGAGGGTGTGGAGAAAAGGGTACCCTCTTGCACTGCTGGTGGGAATGTAAATTGATACAGCCACTATGGAGAACAGTATGGACGGTCCTTAAAAAACTACCAATAGAACTACCATACGACCCAGCAGTCCCACTACTGGGCATATACCCTGAGAAAACCATAATTCAAAAAGAGTCATGTACCAAAATGTTCACTGCAGCTCTATTTACAATAGCCAGGACATGGAAGCAACCTAAGTGTCCATCAACAGATGAATGGATAAAAAAGATGTGGCACATATATACAATGGAATATTACTCAGCCATAAAAAGAAACAAAATTGAGTTATTTGTAGTGAGGTGGATAGACCTGGAATCTGTCATACAGAGTGAAGTAAGTCAGAAGGAGAAAAACAAATACCATATGCTAACACACA
>NC_041234.1:46726175-46747307 GCF_002837175.3 Physeter macrocephalus | reverse complement strand
CAAGAGGGAAGAGATATGGGAACATATATATATGTATAACTGATTCACTTTGTTGTAAAGCAGAAACTAACACACAATTGTAAAGCAATTATATTCCAAAAAAGATGTTAAAAAAAAACAAGAAATGCACCAGAGCTCACCCCTGCCCTTATGGACCTCACCATCTGGTGGGAGACACAGACATGTCCACCAATCATTGAATGTCTTATTGAGGTGTCGTGCTGGGAGTCCATGGAGGGAGTGCGAGGGAGGCAGTGATGGAGTTCTGACTAGGCACCCAGGAGACTTGAAAGGTCAGTAGGTATGTGGGAGGTACACAAGGAGGAGGCAGAAGAAGCAGTGCGGGAAGAGACCCGGAGGCAGACAATGGCCGGGTGGTTTTCAGGGATGTGGCTTGTGTTCTGAGTACCTCTCATGGTACAGATGGGGACACTGAGCTATGGAAAGGATGTCCTCCCCCAAGCTTTGACCCTTGTGAGGTGGTGGCGAAGAAGCAGAGGAAAGCTGCACGAAGCACAGCTTAAGGACTGTGGTCACCATGTTGGCTATGGATGCCAAGGGCCGCTGGGCCTGGCAGAGATGGAATACGTGTGGTGGGCTGGGGCTGGCCATGGCTGTCGAGTTGACTGGTACTAGAGGCTCGAAATCCTCAGTCTTCTCATCTCTAAAGTGGGGATAATAGCACATATTTGTTAGGCCTCATGTGTGAGAGAAATGACATAATACCTATAAAAGGGCATTGGAAATATGAAGCTCTGTGTTCATTGGAAAGATCGTTGTTATTGGGGCCCCTCTTTCCAGCCCCCAGGTTAAAAGCTACCACCTTCAGGAAGCCTTCCCTGGTTCTTGCCAGCTGGGAGTCATAGCCCCTCTTCTAACAGGTTCTTGCCCAGCCTCTAGGAGAGCCCAAAGTCAGAGCTCATCTGATTTCTCTCTGCATGCACAGGGCCTAGCCCTGAGCGGGTTCCCCGCAGATCAAGACTCGCATGAACCCGTGTTCTGCCAGGCACACACACACATGGCTAAACATACAAGCATGAACCAGAGTCCAGCGTCCCACACTTGGAGATGCCCTTTGGGTGCAGGCATTCTTGGGCATTCCCCACGAATGCCCATGCTCACCTCTACTTCTCTCCTGTGAGCCACAGCACCCACACACGTGTGTGCCCCTTTCCACTTTCCCCTCATTAGTCTGCTGGACTCAGTATCACTCACTGCAGTTTACGGGTGAAGAAAGTGAGGCTCAGAGAGGTGTCCTGCAGCCAGAAAAGCCTCACACAGAAGCCCTGGCGGACACGTGTTTCCCCAGGCCATACCCTCCGCTCTGTTTCTGCACATGGGGCCCCCTAGGCTGACCAATTTCTGCTCTACATTGGACACCAGGAGCCATCAGTTTAACCTTGGGAAGGGCTTATGGAACTGGTCACTTGCTGGGAGGGCAGTGCTGTTGGTGGGAATGGGGAGGGCGGGGGGTGGTGGGGTGAAGAGGGTGGTGGTGGGGTGTTGCAGTTGAGGAGGGAGGGGAAAACCTGATCAAAACCATATCACAAAGGAGGGGGGAGGGGAGGAGAGAGAGAGAGAGAGAGAGAGAGAGAGAGAGAGAGGGAGAGAGAGGTTTTCATTCACAAAGAAATCATTATGGTTAATTTAATTCATTGTAGCGTTTAATACAGAAAAGCTTTTCTACAGAGACTGGGCATCAGGCCAACATTTATATATAAATGGGTTTTATTTTAAAAGAGAACGCAGTGAGGGGGATAGACTGGGGTTAGCCCTCTCACTCCCTCTCTGCTTCCTCCCCTCCTTCTTTAGCTACCTTTCTGAGCCTATGTCGATGACGAATTGGGTCTCCTATAAAGCAGGAACCCTCTGCTCCCCACTCCCGTGGCCCAGAATTTCTCTTATTTCTCTTCCCAAGGCTCTGCTTCCTCCACTTTTTCAGGACCATAGGGAGACCCTAGGCTGGGTCCAGCTGAGAGCTGCATTGAGAAATTCAGATTCTTGAATACTCTCCTTAAGATAGCACTCGGAGCTCATTCCACCTGCCTTGTCCCCATCCAAGGCAGGCTCTACCTAGTACATGGACGAGAACTTGAAGCTCGGGAAAAGGGGCACGACCCGACCGTGATCACAAAACTTGGTCAGTGGCAATGGCAGAACTCGAAGCCGGGTCCTCTGCTCTCAGTCTAGTGCCCCAGGAGGTACAGTCTCACTACCCTGTCAGCTCTCCAATCTGTGCCCAGCATCTTGGGGGCCTGGCACTGCTTTCCCTTGTACCTGAGTCAGACCCAGATGTACACTTCCAGGCAGTTCTACAAGCCTCTGAAGTGATCTCCCCATGCCCCGCCCCCCCCCACCACAATCCATCCTAGCTCTCCAGCCAGCTAATCAACTAATTCACACTGTGGTGTCAATGGCAAATAATAACTTACTGTAAAGTGCTCATGGTGCAATTTCAGGCTCTCTGGGCTTGCTGGAGGCTGGAAAAGAGCCGTGGGGATAGGGAGAGCTTTTAAGAGCCCATCACATTCTATTACAAACCATTTATCCAGCACTCTGTGTTGCCACATATTCATGGAGTCTGGGATCAAAGCATACTGATGAACGCACTGCCATGGGTTGAGTGGCAGCAGCTTTTAAAGGAATCTGTCCGAGGAGGCCCCCAGATTTGCCTGCACTCATTTTCCTCCCAGCCCTCTAGCTCCAGCAGCAGGGTCCCAGGCACCCTTTCCTCTTGCTTAGCACAGTCTGGCCCTGAGGGTGAAGGAAGCATGTAAGGTGAGGGGCCATGGCACCCACTTGAGCTCCCTGGGGAGTTGTCTTCCTTTCCCTCTGTGCCCCCAGGTGCCAGATTCAGCTTTCAGGGCCAGGGTCCATGTTTCCTCACATGGTAGAACTGCCCACACATGCTCCCACTGTAGGGATAGGATAACTGAATCCAGAAAACTGAAGTGACATGCCCAAGGCCATGATGCTAGGATACAGTGGAGCTGCAGTTGGCATTCAGGTCTTGCAACGCCTGAGACTCACGGCTAACCAAAGTCCCCCCTGCCCCAACAAAGAGGACCAGCTCAGGGTGGCTACTCGGCTGGCCAGTGTCAGATTGGAACAGGAGCACAGGACGTTGCAAATGCCTTCTTAAGCTACCCATTGGGCGCTCCAACTCCTGTGGGTGGGGGTAGCTGCCTTGTCCGACAGGCTGAGGGTCAGGATGAAGCACAGAATCAAAAGAGAGAGCAGAGGTCTGGGTCTAGGCTCCGGGCTCAACCCCCAGGCCCCTAGAGAATGATTCCAGGGGCTTGGGGCTGGGTTCCAGGCCCTCAAGGAGGCCAGGAGTCCCCAGCAGCCTTCCTGTGTGTCCCCAGGTCTCCCAGCAGCCTGGCTGGTATTTGGGGTTCAAGCCCAACGCAGTCCCACATCTGGATCCCGTTAGCTTGCTGCGTTCCTTCTTGGCCAGGAAGAATGCATGCAATGCCTGAGGAGCTGCCGGACCCGTGGACTTGCTGCTCAGACCGGGCTATCAAAGCCAAGTGGCGGGCAGCCGCCCCCCGGGGAGGGGCTTCCTGGGCCCTCCATCAGCGCCCTGACGCTGCCGGTAGCTCCGGGTGGAGCAGCGCCCTTTCAGCAGGCACTCGCTGCTGCCAAGGTGCGAGCCAAGCGGCTGGGCTGTGCCTGGCAGGCCCGCTGCTTCTGATTAGCGGCTCACCCGCTGCTCCGGCCCCGCCATCCTTCCCCCAGACGGGAGCCGCCCAGATGGTCCCCCAAATCCAAGGCTGTGGCCGGGGAAGGGCCGCGGGTGGAGCTGACCCCTGCAGCCCTCCACCAGCTTCGAGAAAACAGGCACATGGTTTCTCCTTTCTGAATCTTCCTTCCGGTCCCCTCTCTGAAGAGCTCCAGCTGGAACCGGCCTGAGTTAGAGGCAGCTATTAATAAATAATACTGAGGCCGAGGCAGTCTTTTATAGTATATGGCACAGTGGTATAGAGTGAAGGTTCTGGAACCAGGCTGCCTGGGTTTAACTCCTGGCTCCGTTCCTTCTTAGCCCTGTGACTTGGGGCAAGTTACTTTGTCTCTCTGTGCCTTACATCTCCCTCAAACTCTCTGTAAAGCCGCGGGAGCAATAGATTCCCAGGTCATAGTGTTGCTGTAGGGCTTCAATGAGTTAATATCCATAAAGTGCTTAGAATAGTGCCTGGCACATAGTGAGCACCCAGTAAATTACTATTGTTACACAGTTTATTTACGTCCATTGACTCATTGGAGCCTCCATCAATCCTGCGACCTGGGGGATTGCAATGGAAAGCTGTGACTCCAAGTCACAGCCAGTAGAGGCAGGGCTGGGACGCAACAGGTCTCTCTGTCCTATTCCCCGCCACCTGCCACGCCAGCCACCATGTACCTCCTCTAAGCTCAGTCAAGCAACAGCGGGAAGGAAATTTCACCCAGGCTGAAATTCTCACTTTTCCCCCATAGCTGATGGGCCAAGGGGTACAGGTCAAGGATTTCTAAGCCTTGAGTCCAGAGAAAGGTTAATCCCTCAGGCATGGCCACAGAGAGATAGTGTAGACCTCAAAGCTGGTGGCCTAGATCTATCTAAGGCCCTGAAAAGACCTACCCAGGGTCCCCCAAGACTCAGCTCCCTAAGGGGACAATTCAGCTAGCCGGAGTGAGAAGCCAGGGGTCGGTGATGAAGCCAAGGGCCTGGAAAGGACTTGTGTCCTGACCCTGATCACTGTGACCTGGCAATTGTGGTGCGGATGGGGGGAGTGAGTAGGTGTGCCGCTTTGGATAGTCAGCTCAGAGGAGGGGTAAGGTAACAAGAGAACCTAGGAGCCCTCCTTCTAGCCAGAAGGATACACTCCTTATCCCTCGGGCAGCCTGGGGTACCGTGTGCAGCCATCTTCCAGTCCCCCTGCATTCCAGGCAGCCCCTGGTCTGCCTCAGTGCTGCCTGATGGGGTAGGACACAGGGGAGAAATGGTCATCAGAGGAGTTCCTGGCTTTCTCCCCTCCTCACGTCCCCGGGCTGAGGCTCCTTCCCAGGCCTTCCCACAGCCAAGGGGATCCCAGCCGGCCCTGCAGGGAGCCGGCGTGAGAGCCTCCAGGGACTGTGACCACAGTTCACCCTTCCTCTGCCCGCAAGGCCAGCTGGCACCAAAGGCCTCAAGCACCCTTGCTAAATTGAGCTCCGAGATTTGCTGAGGATTGAGTTCTGGAGGCAGGAGAGGGAGAGGGGAGCTCGAGAGGATGCTGCTGATACAGAACTCTCGAGGCAGATCCCTAGGGGCTGCTTGAACAGCAGAGGCTGCTCCCCCCACACCATGGTGTGGACAGGGAGGAGAGCAGGGCCTGAATCTTGGGTTCAAGTCCACATGCAGCCAGCTGGTGGGTGATGACACTGGGCTGGACAAGTCACCCCCTCCCTGCCTCTGTGCCTGCAGATCTTCATCTGTATACAGAGGTAATACTGCTGGCATCTCAGGGCTGGGGTGAGCATGGAGGAGGTGACACATGAAAAGAGCCCTGTACGGAGCCAAGGAGATGCTCAGAGTGGACTCTCCCACATTACCCATGCCCTCAGCACACACAGCTTTGTTCTGTGTCCTCACTTCCCTTGTCATAGTCATTTGTCAGTTGGGGGCTCCCCTCACCCCCTCCTCATGGCATCCTGATTTCTTTTTGAGAAATTTCCCTCTCTCCATCTTATGTGGCCATAGTGGGGGTAATCTAAGGCAACTTCTTCGACTCTGGAGGTCAAAGGGGCTGGTGCATGACCGGAGCTCCGCCAAAAGGCTGCTCCCTCTTGGAGCAGTGGAGGGGTGGATATGCCATGCTGTCTGCGTGACCACGAAGGCATCCTGACCAGGCTCTGTTGCACTGTGCTTCCTGCTTCATGGCTGCTCGGAGCTTCCCTGGCTCCTGCTTCACTCTCACGTCTGCTTCTGCAGCTCCCATGAGTTCTGAGAGCACCCCTCCAGGAGTCTCACTACAAATTTCCTTTCTGTTCAGTGTGACCCAGTTCGGTGTCTGTGTCCCCTCCGAACCATCCCTCCTTCACCCGCCACCAGATTGGGGGGGTCGACACCCTACCTCTGGCCCCCCAGATCCATCCTCAGGGCCTAACACACTCCCTGACAGACTCCTGGTCCCTGACTGGGGCAGAGAGCTATGCTTTGCTGGAGGCTGGGTAGATGCTGTTAGCTCTGGGGAGATCCTGCTTGACAGGCGCCAGAGGAAGCCATCTGCGATGGAGGCAGAGGTTGGGACGGATGACTTCCAGAGGTGCTGGGCAGCCTCGGCTGGGGAGACCTTAGCCACACATGTTTGGTCCTTGTAAAGGGCTGGCCCAGAGCAGGCACTAGCTTTCTTCCTGCTCTTGCCTTGTACTTCTGCTACTGTTGGGCTAAGAAGACGAAGGTCAGTGAAGAAGCATCAGGCCCCCACCTGCAGGCCAGGCCTAGCGGAGCAGTGCCCGGGGGTTGGGGGGGGGGATGCGGGGGGAAGTTGGAACTTTGTTCTATGCCATCTGCACACAGACGTAAGGACATAGGAGGCATAGAACTGGTTTCATTTTTCACAAAGCGGTCTTACTCTACATGCACGCATGTTTTACATCTTACTTTTTAACCTTAACAGTAGGTGTGGGGCATCTTTCCATTCTGCATGTGTTGGTCTATCTTATTCTTTTCAAAAGCCATATCAGATTCCATAGTATGGAATAGTTTATTAAACCAGCCCCCTAATGATGGCCATTTAGGTTGCATACAATTTGCCCCTCTTAATATACACTACAATTTTATGTATATCATTGTGCATGTGTGAGTACCTCTGTAGGGTAATTACTCAGAAGAGGAATGTTGGGTTAAATAGTTATATTTTATCTTATTACAACTCTGTCCCCCCAACTTGACTGTAAGCTCCTGGTGGACAGGGTCAGGGTCGTGCAGCACTGGGAGAGAGGGAGGGAGATGAGGAAGAGATCAAGGAGGTGAAGATGGAAACCTTCTGAACTGCAGGTAAGAGGATGTCTATTTCTACCTGATTCTCCTGGGGAAAAACATCTCCAACACCAGTTCTGGTCTTCTGAGGACACAGGGCACTGAATCAAGAGCCACCTTTATGGACCTCTGGATCTGGCCCACATAGAGTCACACTGCAGAGGAATCCTGGCTTGGGTGAGCCAAGGCAGGAGCCAGCAGCCTCCCTCCTTACATCGAGCTGGGACAAGCTCACAGGCAGGATGCTTGGGCAGTGCTTCCACCCGTTCCCCCCTTGTGGCCCCTGGGGCCTGCATTGCCTCCAGCCTGGGGTCCCTCCTTTCCCTCCCTTATTTGCCCTCCAGAGGCCAGGGTCTCCCCCGCTCCTCCACCAGGGCTTCACACCTCCAGAGAGCACGCCCAGGCATGGTAGGGCATGGAATCCAGAGAGCTTGCAAAGTGGAGAGCTCACTGGCAGCACCTGGAAGGGGTGGGTGGAGTGGAGGCCAGAAGCTGGGGATTTTTCCTTAATAACAACCTGGAGCCCCAATTCATTGGTGGCTCTGCCTGCCTGCAAGCCCGCTCACAATCCCCCCATGCCCGCCCAAGAGGAGGCTTCATCTTGAAAGCTTTCTGGGAAACAGTTAATTAACCCCTGCAGCCCTACCGCCTGCCCAGGGGGCTGCTGATTCCCTCATCTCTGTGGGGCAGGGAAAGGGGAGGGCAGTGAAACTGAAGCTTAGAGAAAGGGTATGGAGCTGGGACCCAAGTGATCCCAGCATCCCAGACAAGGAAGCTGCCTTCCCTTCCAATCCTCCCCAGGTATGCCCCTCAAATGGCTGGTGGGACCTCCAGAGGCCAAGCCATATAGTGAAGGGGCTATGGGTTAAAGAGCTTATCTTGTAACACAGTTTATTTTAGCTCAGTCCTACCATCTCCCTGTGCCTCAGTTCCTGCATCTTTAAAACAAGAGACATTAATAGCACCTAGTTGTCAGAACAATTGGGACAATCTAGTGGGACATGGGAAGAGCAAACACTCTGGGAACTCTGTCCAAATAAAGATCGGAAGAAATCAGGAGTAACTGGAAGCTGTATCATGGATGGAGAGGGGTGGCTAAGTGGAAAAGGAGGAGTGGGTGAGGAGGTGGGCCCCTTTCTCTCTGTGAGCAGGGGCTGCTGCCAGCACTGGGAAGAGGGAGAGAGTTGATGGCAGCTGGTTGGGGGGGGGACTTGCTCCCTGGCATTTTCTTCTCTTTCCCTGTCCTCACCCACTTTTTTTCTCCTCCAAATTTTACACGCACACACACACACACACACATGCGTTCATCTCTGCATTCATGTGCACGTGTGTGTGCAAACACACAGACACACACATGCACACACACATTCGTCTCTGCATTCATGTGCATGTGCAAACACACACAGACACACACATGCACACACACACACAGACACACACATGCACACACACACTCATCTTTGCATTCATGTGCATGTGTGTATGCAAACACACACAGACACACACATTCATCTCTGCATTCATGTGCGTGTGTGTGCAAACACACACAGACACACACATGCACACACACGGGCACATTCATCTCTGCATTCATGTGCATGTGTGTGTGCAGACACACACAGACACACACATTCATCTCCGCATTCATGTGCATGTGTGTGCAAACACACACAGACACACATGCACACACACACATTCATCTCTGCATTCATGTGCATGTGTGTATGCAAACACACACAGACACACACATTCATCTCTGTATTCATGTGCATGTGTGTGTGCAAACACACAGAGACACACACATGCACACACACGCACCTCTGCATTCATGTGTGTGTGCAAACACACACACATGCACACACACATTCATCTCTGCATTCATGTGTATGTGTGTATGCAAACACACACAGACACACACATTCATCTCTGCATTCATGTGCATGTGTATGTGCAAACACACACAGACACACACAGACACACAGACACACACAGAGGCACCCAAACGAGCAGGAGCAGCCCTGGGGAACGTCTCATACCTTCCCATATGACAATGCAAACAGCATCTGGCCACATGAAGATGCTCAGCCCAGGTGTCCAGAGTCTAAATGAAGCCACAGAGGGATGAAGAGGCCTTAGGTGGTGAGCTAAGTGCCAAATGAAACAGCTTCCTTAAGGAAGCCTTCCTTTTCTGTTCTCGTTTTTCTGACCACCTTCAGTACTTTATATGTCCCTTTCTTAGGGCAAGTACCATAATTTTCCTTCTGTTCCAGTTATTTCTCCCTATGTTCTATCTACCCTATGAGACTGGAAACTCCCCGAAGGCAGCAATAGGGTTTTGTTTCTCAGCGTCCCCTGCCCCTGGCATATGGGGAATTAGCATGTTCTGAGTGACCCCCTGGTGCCATGGGAGGAGGGATTTAATCTCCACACCCACGCAGGAGGTCAGCCTCACCTTCCGCATTTTACATGTAAGGACACTGAGGCTTCGAGTGGGGAAGTGACTTGTTCAAGGTCATGCAGCTAAGGTGAAGCAGAACCAGGACACCAACCACAGCCAGGGCTCCTCCTCCTCCTCTTACAGCACTCTCCTTTTTCTCTGGGAGTTTCCAGGGGGCTCCGTGGGCTGGGTGTGCAAGCTGGGGAGGGCCAGCACCTCTTCTGAGGATTCAGAGAAACTGGCAGCAGCCTGACTTGAAGATTGGCTTGGCCCTCAGGTACCTGCACCCACTGTACCCTTTCCATGCAATGAGCTGAGAGGCAGTGGCCACTTGCCCTGTGTACCAGGTGACCGGGGAGGAGGAAGCCCAGACAGGGAACGTTTTGGCCTTTGGCAGAAGAGCCCGGGACAAGACCAAAACTGAGCCAGGCCCCTTGGGAGTGTGCTGGGAGAGGCTGAGCTGGGGTCTGCTGCTACTCTAGCCTCCTCCTCAGGCATGGGCCTTGGGGTCAGGACAAAGTGCTTGGAGCGCCAGTGAGAAACTGAGTGCCCCCTGAAGCCAAACCAGGGACTGGGCTACTGTGGCCAGGCCCTGTGGGTGGAGGAGGGGGCAGCCTGGTGCCTGGTAGGAGGGGTGGCCAGGTGAACCGCCCTAACCCCTGAGGAGGAGGGGACTGGAAGTCCAGAGCAGGAGGCTTGTTTGTCTGGAAGGGAAACTTTCAAACACTAATTGGTAGTTGCACGTAATTAAAGTAATTTACTCAGATTATAAAGAAATTTCTTAAGAGTGATTAAGCAACTCCGGCTGTGTATGGTTGTTGATAATGACTTCCCCAGGGGGATTAGCACACTTGGCAGGGTGTAATAGGGATGCTCACACCTAGTGGGTCTTGAGTCTTCGGCGTGGGGGCGGGACACAAAAGCTGGGGTCGCTAGGGACTGCAGAGCCTCACTGGTGGGGATTGACATCAGGCCTGAGTGTGCCCGGAACTCCACATGTACCAGGCGTCCTAGGCCACAGACGCGTGTGCAGACACACTCACTCGTGTGCACAGCATACACGTGTCCTCACACACAGCCCCAGGCCTGGACCCAGGTGTGTACTTTTCCCTAGCTGCACAAAGAGACCCTGGCGATCACGCTCCTGTAGACACCGCGACTTGTATAAATCACACGCACTGTATTCTGCCCACCTGGTCACCGACACAAATCAGTGTCGACAGGCACAGATACTGGCATAGGTGCCACACCCATGCCCAGACACTGCAGAGATTGCCAAACCTGCTTACAATCAGGTACACAGACGGTCGCGGGTGCATGAGGGGCAGACACTATTTACACAAAGAAATACACATCCACAGATGCAGTGACACATGTGGACAGAAGCATGTATACGATCACACACAGTTCCAGACGTCTCTCTCAACCCAGACAAATGGAACCCCAAATGTACAGACTCAGACATTTGTACAGAGCCTCATGCACAACTGTGAACTGACCTAGACACCCAGCTATCACACACACACACACACACACGCTGTTGGTTCTGCAGTGTGCTGAGAGCCGCTTGCTGCCCAACTTCTCAGGGTACTCAGAGGTGGTTGAGTCAGGATCCAGGTGTTCCCAGGAGCACTGCTCTGTGAATCCCTCACCTGACCACTCCTCTCCAGGTCACACCAGGTGAGTGGGAGGTGGGTCACAAGTGGAAGGGGAAAAGAGCATGGGCTGGCGCAGGGGCATGGCTGAAATGAACTCTGAGGAGCCCTCTGTGGCAGCAGGATGGAGGTCACAGGGCACAGGCTCCAGGCCCAGAACATCACTTTCTAGCTACGTGACCTATTCACATATGTGTCCCTTCACATTTCTGACACTTCCTTTCCTCACCTGCAAAATGAGGATAATAATGCTGCAGGTTGGTCTTGAGGATGAAATAAAAGAACGCACGTGGGAGCATTTTACACGCAATAGGCTAGCAGCAGATGGAAATTTCCTTCCTCTGAGACGCAAGGGACTGTCTAAGGCGCCCCTTAGCTAGGGGAAAACCTCCTCCGAAACTCCCTGCAGAAGATAGGCGGGACTTGGCTCTGCTGCACCCTCGGAGACTCTCCGCGGTCCAGACTACTGGCCTCCAGAGTTGCAAAGTCTGATCCAAAGCAGCCAGCTCCCAGAGCCCTTCAAGCCCTCAGGAGCCCTGGCCTCTGGTCCTGGCACAGTCTCTTGCTCACTGTATGATCTTGGGGAGTTCCCTTCTCTGGGCCTCGGTTTCCTTCTCTATTCCCTGAGAGGGTAGGGACAGAGGGAAGGGATGACCCCGATGATCTGTAAGCTCCCTCCCAGCGCTGCCATACCAGGGTTCATGTAAATGACCCACTTGAGTCTGGTTGAACGTGAATGATGGAATCGCGATGCCTATTATGTTGCCCTAAGAGGATCTCTGCTACCCCCAGGGCCTACTGATGTCGAGGAGGGATGGGGGTGGAAGCTGAGCATGGGGGCTCCTTGCTGGGGAATATGGGTGCCCTGAGCTCAGGCATAAAAGAGGGAAAGAATGAAGTTACAGGCAATGTCCATGGGACCATGGAAGAAAAGGAGTCTGGGAAAGGCCTCTGAGAATGGCTGCCCCTGTTCCATTTCCATTTCAATGAATGCCAAGGAAAACTGGAACTCTACTCTCTTGACCCTTTGAGGCTTCCCCACAGTTGTTATTCTGGTGACCACTGACCCCCCCCAACAACTTGTTTCTCTGTCCAGAATACCTGGAAAGTCCTTAAAACACAAAAGGGCCCATGACTTTGTTGCAGAGATAGGAGGGAGGAGAGATGTCTTCGCCGGTGGGCAAGGGCAGAGCAAGTGAGGTGGCTGAGACATAGAAAGAGAACTGAGTCTGCTGCTCGAGGCTTATGGAAGAAAGAAGAGGCCCTCTTGAAGAAGGGGAAGTGGGGTTTGAGTTGCCGGGCCCCAGATCCTGTGGATTTCCAGCTCCCCCTCTCACCACCACCTCCAATGGGCCCAGGTCACCTCACCACATTATCCCTCATTTGACCACGTAGATTCCAACACTTAATGAGTACCCAGGTGGGTGGTACCATCTCCAGGCACTAGTATGTATATTCTCTTGTCTCAGCCTCTCAATAGCTCTGTGACAGTGGGGACCACCCATCTTATCTCAGACAGCACTACCTTGGCATTGTCAGAAAGCCCCGGATGCCCTGGTAGAGCTTTACCTTAAGTGGGGCCAGGCCCATTCTCAGTCACTCCTAAGCTTGGGTCCCTGACACCTGCTCTCCTCAGAGCCAGAAAGGGCTCTAGTACAGAGGCTACCCCCCACCAGCCCTGGCACCAAACCTGGGACATCAAAGGCCAAGGGCGCTTGGGTCCCGAGGAGCTTCACCCGTGAAGCCTGGCCTGAGGCATAGCCATGCTCCTCGCAAGCACCAGTGGGTAGATACCACCCTCTTCCCCTCTTCCCTCCCTACCAGCAGCAGCTTGTTACTGCTCTCCTTAGACACTAAGGTCTGGGTGGCAGAGGAAAGAGCACTGACTTTGGAGTTAGACCTAGGCTCAAATCTCAGCCCTGTTGTTTGCTGTCATGTGTGACTTTGGACAAGTCACTTCTCTTTTCCAAATGAACTTCAGGTTCCTCATCAGTAAAATGGGCAATAACCCCTTTGCCTCAAAGCCTTGACTTGAGGGATAAATGAGATTCATAGATTCAAGAGCACTTGGCACAGTTGGCCTTCAATGAGGAATAGCTCCCCACTGTGGCCACTCACAGTCTCTTAGAAGGTGTTCCTTATCCAAGGGGTCCCAAGTCTGTATCCCAGGACTTCACATGGCCCTCTTATTTCTGGCTTCCGGGACATGTCTTGTGCATTGCTGCTTATCCTGTGTCTTCTTGTTCCCTGGGCCTCTTGGGGTCATTGTGTCCACCATTGATTCCAAAGAGAAGAGCGCTTCATCCAGATGGAGCTTGAGGAGAAAATGATCTGTCCTGGGAGCTTTTAGAGAGGATGCTGGTGGACCTCTAGGTCAGAAACCTCAGCCTCTCCAACTGCAGTTCTGGTCCACTCCTTCTTATCCTGCTGTCAGGGAGAGAGGGAACAGCTGGTTCCCATCCTCCAAATAATAAGCCTGCCGTGCAAATCATCTTCCAAAATCATTAGGCTACAAAGATTCTATTCAGTTGCAATGTTTGCGTTGGCCCCACCCTCATTTCCCAGAGACTGGAAGACATTCCCTCACAGAGACACTTGCACAGAGACACACTGGAGAGACCGAGAGATCTCAGGTCAGAAGCCTGTACAGATTTTCCCAGAAAAACAAAGAACCAGGATGACAGTCTCAGTGGAGCCAGGAGGGCCCCTCAGCCCAGAGACCCAGAGCTTAGGACGGATTTGGAATCTTCACACTTTTTGGAAGGACCCTGAGCAGCTGTTCAACCACAGAAGCAAGAACTGGGCTGAACCAAAGCCTTCCAGGTACCCAGCCCTGTGCTAAGAGGAGAGAGAAGGAATGAAGGGGTGTCCCCTGCTCTTGGAAGACTTGTAGTCTAGTTTGAAGAGACAGCGTGCACCCAGACACACACACAGATACACATGCCAAGGTAAACGGTAGAAAGTTTCCTACCAACAATGTATGAGATGTCACATGATAACATATGTTCTGCACTGGATGGAGGGGCTTGGGAATAGGTGCCAGAGGACCACAGAGCAGGAAGAAAGCACACAGTGTCCTTTCCTTGGCCAGCTTTGCCACATTTGCCCAAGGCATCAGGGAAGAGCCACTTTTCTCTCTCCCGGTCACTAAAACATCATCATCCTTTGGCATTCTGAGAGAACTCCCTATTGACCAGTGCCTAACCTGGAGTATTCCCAGTGTCATACGGTGGCAACTCAAGGCTCTTGGCCACCTAGCCTCCTACTCGGGGATATTTGGGTGCACAGAGTGGGTAAGGTGTTGGGGAAGAGAATTTTTTTCGAGTGACTACGAAGCATTTTATTGCCCTGATGGTGCAGGGATGTTCATTGAGCAGCTCAGCTGTAGCCCAATCCCTCTCCCTCACCCCCCATGTGCTTTTACACCGGTGTGTAATGGGGACCCTTTTATTGCAAAGAGATTTTCAGAGTCTCTCTGGGGACAGAACCAGGGGCTTTCCTGGGCCCTTAGTCCTAGGCACTGGCACTAGTCTCTCAGTGAGGTTCAAAGGGAGGAAAGGGAAATCCTGCTAGTCATGGAACGCCTGCCCACTGTGTGCTGGGAACTGTGGCAGGCACAGTGTAGAAATATGTCATAGAAGCCTCTGAAAACTCCAGATTATGAGTCCATTTTCCAGATAAGGAAAAGTAAGTTGCAGTAAAGTGGAAGGACTTGACCAAGGGCACAAAGTTAGGAAGTGGTTGAGCTTGGATTCCAACCTACATCTGTCTGGCTTCAAAAACCCTCCTTTTGGGCTTCCCTGGTGGTGCAGTGGTTGAGAGTCCGCCTGCCGATGCAGGGAACACGGGTTCGTGCCCCGGTCCGGGAAGATCCCACATGCCGCGGAGCGGCTGGGCCCGTGAGCCATGGCCGCTGAGTCTGCGCGTCCGGAGCCTGTGCTCCACAACGGGAGAGGCCACAACAGTGAGAGGCCCGCGTACCACACACACAAAAAAAACCCCTCCTTTTCTCATTCCCCCCCACAGAATGAGTGCAGTTGGCCCTCCCCAAGAAGGCCAACTTGGCATCACTGATCCTGGGGTAGGCACAGCAGGGGTGAATCCCTCCTCATGGTCTCCCAAATCACGTTCTCTCTCCCTAGGGGCCTCAGGTTACCAACTCAAAAGGCCTCAACTCCTGGGGATTCAGAGGCCAACCCATCTTGCTCCCAGCTAGGCTTCTAGCCCAGGATGAGGGAGTCTATCTTCCTGGGGGCAAAAAAAGAGCCTCCTGGCCTCCATCAGTGATGCAGCCTCTTGTCCCCCAGACACTGGAGCCTTCAGTTGCGAGAGAAGCCCAGAGTCTGGTGCAGTGCTCTCCCTGACTGAGTCTTTGTGAAGCCACACCTGGGGGTGGATGAGATTGGATGAAAGGTGCTGGAGAGTGTCTCTTTTGCCTGAGACCAGTATGGGTCTGAACTCACTCTCTGGCCTGGCACAGAATCCTGTGCCAAGAGGCCCCCAGAGAAGTCATATATATGGTCTACCCCACTGCCTCCAGGGGGACCTAACTGAGCAGATGTCACCATGACAAATCTCCAGAATTTGAGTGTTCAGTTCAGCTCTTGGCCAGGGGGCTGCTCTCAGGACAGGCTGTGAGCCTGCAGAAAGTGACTTGGTTCTTAGAATTGCTGTGGGAAGCATTTTCCGTATCACCAAAGATAGCTGCCTGGAGCCCAAACATTCAGTCATTGCCACCACCATGACCACCACCACCATGATTTCTTCCACCCTCATTGCCACCATTGCCACTTTCATCACCATTATCATCAACTTAATAAGATCTAACATCACTGTCCTCACCTGCTTCAACTTTAACATTTGTGCCACCACTGTTATCACCAACAACCACTAATATTGCCAGTCATGTAATTTCCACCCACTGCTATCTCCTGCGCTACCTCCTCTGGAAATATATTTACATATTCAAAAGGCTAATTGCCATTGCTCTTCATTCAGAGAGAACACCACCCTTGCCCTCTAGTCAAAGACTGATGAACTAACTTAGTCATGTGAGTGTGGGACCCATCAAAACCAACCTGTATACCTGTTATGCTATTGACGTGTTTGGGAATGTCCATTCAGGTCAGGGGCCAGAGCCCTGCCAAAGTGGAGGGAATTCTGGGCCTTGATTGGGTCAAGTGCTCTCCCCCTGGTTGATCTGGGCACTGCATGGCGGGGGACCCTACTGAAGGCTGAGGGAGGGGCTGGTGAAGAAGGGCTATTAAAGGGCATTGGGAGGGAGTGGGCAGGGCCCAGAGCAACGACCTGCTAGAAATGTAGGCTAGGCCTGGGGGCTGGCAGCCCCTGAAACCTTGACGTTTGCTTGCTCCCATAGCTAGCTCCCATGAAGACCTGTGCCCACATGTCCATGGAGAGGAGGTGACTCATGCCAGGCTCCAGGGCAAGGTGTGAGAGGCGGCCTAGGACATGCCTTCCAAAGACTCTAATAGGGTGTGTGAGTATGTAAGTGTGTTTAAGAGTTTGTGTGTGTGTGTGTGTGTGTGTGTGTGTGTGTGTGTGTGTGGGAGGAAAATATATACGACCTGCTAGAAATGTAGGCTAGGCCTGGGGGCTGGCAGCCCCTGAAACCTTGACGTTTGCTTGCTCCCATAGCTAGCTCCCATGAAGACCTGTGCCCACATGTCCATGGAGAGGAGGTGACTCATGCCAGGCTCCAGGGCAAGGTGTGAGAGGCGGCCTAGGACATGCCTTCCAAAGACTCTAATAGGGTGTGTGAGTATGTAAGTGTGTTTAAGAGTTTGTGTGTGTGTGTGTGTGTGTGTGTGTGTGTGTGTGTGTGTGTTGGGGGTAGGAAAATATATGCCCTTTTCTTTCTGAGCAAACCCTGAGTACCAAGGGTAGGGCAGTGCCAGCTCTAAGCTGGAGAGGGTAAGGGGCTCCCTAGCTTATGCCCCTGGAGAAAAGCCTTGCAAGCCCACTGCACCTTGGTAGCCTCCTTTGCCCCGATAGCAGCACCAGCCTCTGCTCCTTGACCTGCCTCCATCAATTCAGTTATGTCCGAAAAAGAGGGAGCTGGTTGTGGCCATTCTCCTTTTGAATGAATGGATAATGGCCTTAGGGATACTTTTACCCCTCCAGTGACAATGTGCTCCTTCCCTCTCTTTCCCGGATGCCAGTTCTATCTCAGGACAGGGCTGACTGTTAAAATCCCTGTCTGTTTACACACTGATGGGATGTCTGGAATCTGCCTCAAAATAATCCTTGGATGGGAAGTGGGTTGGGATGGGGGTGGAACAAGATTGACCACGAGTTGATCATTGTTGAAGGCGGGTCACTGGTAAATACGCGGGAACCCATGAAGCTATTCTGTCTACTTTTACATATATCTGAAATTTTCTATAATAAAAAGGGAAAGCAAAACAGATCAAAACAAAACAAAACTGCAAAACCATGTACGTATTGAGCTGAAATCATACTTTATAGTAGTTTCCACCCACAGATCCCAGATATGCCTACTTGGGCCATACAGGCCACCCTTATTCCCTCTGTCCTGTGCTGGTCTTTAGCTATTTGTGCAAAAGCATGATCTTTGGAGCCAAGCAGATTTGTGCTGGGTGCTGGCTCTGCCACTTCCTAGATGTGTGACCTCCGGTGAGTTACTCCATTTCTCTGAGCCGGAGGATGGCGACTCTCTTAGGGTCATTGTGGAGGTTCCACATCCATAAAGTCCTCTGCACGGTGCCTAGCACGAAGTGAGGGCTCAATATGATTGAATCCGTGCACAACATTGCTATTTCGGACCAAGGTCCAGGAGCTCCATTGCACAGCCTGGGTGACCCGCCCTGGTCGTTTATCAATGTGCCTTGGCAAATGTGGGGCTTACAGTCGGGCCCCATATTCCAGATGGTCTGGATAGGCAGGGTACAGTAGAGCTATTACCTCCCTGCATCTGGGAACTGTATTTCTCTTCATTAGAGATTTCATTAGCCCGAGATTTCATTAACTTTTTCCACCACCACGTCACACTGTTGGCTTCTGTGAAGCCTGTGGTCAACTCAAAGCCCTTAGACTTTTTCACTCATGCGGCTGTTAAGCCCTGTCTCCCCAGCCCATATTTGTGCAGTTGGGCTTTGAGTCTCAAAGCAAGATTTCACACTGACCCCTGTTCAATTTTATCTGACGGGTTTTGGCCCCTGCTCCCAGTCTGTTGAGAATTTTTTTTTTGTTTTCATTTTTCAATTCAACATATTAATTGGGCCTCACAGCTTCAAATCTTGGGAATTTTGATGGTGACCAGACCTTCTGCGTCCTCCTCCAGGTCACTGATAACTTCTATGCGCGAGATGGGATGGAGGCCCAGGACCCTGTGGCAGCATGCTAAATAATTCCTTCCTGGCTGACACCAATCAAGGCTGTTCAAGTTCCATTGTTCAGCTACAAATACCCCTCATAGAAACTTCTCCGGCCCACAGTTCTCCAACTTGTTCGCAAGGACAGTGCGAGCGTTCATGTCAGAGCTTTGCTGAACTCCAAGAGACCAGCACAGTCGCAAAATAGAGTGAAGCCCAACTGGCCCTGACACTGCTTCCTCACCTCCCAGCTTCATTTGGAGGTTTCCCGACAACCAGCAACTTGATGGTTCTCTTGAGAATTTTGTCAAAGTTCCAGACTGAGCTAAGTGGCTCAATATCACCAAAGTCTACCTTTCCCCCATTTTTAGGAAAATCAATGCTAAATCAATGCCAGTCTCCATGAGTTCTTAGAGTCATATCTGCAATTGTCTTCAGGACCCTGAACTTGGAGATGAAGTCATTTAAAATGACAACAGTGCGTTGAGCGTCACTGGGCTGGGCACTGCAGTGAATCAGCACTGAGTGAGATGTGATTCCTCTACTCAGCAAGCTGTCCATCTAGTGGGAGAGGGAGGACATGCCAATAGTCCTAATAAAAGATAGAAGGTGACGAGTGCCAGAAAAGAGGCACGGATACAATGTTGAGAGCTTTGGAGGAAAAGGAGCTGGGCAGCTGAGAGACAATCAGGCATGGTTTTGTGGAGGAGGTCACTTTGGAGCAGGGCCTTAAGGCATCGGCAGGATTTGGATCTGTGGTGATAAGGTGAGGGAGTTTCTAGGCAGGTGGAAGAGCCCAAGCAAAGGCACGGAGGTGGGGACCATTCTTGAGGTATGTAGCATGAACGGTGAGTGATGATAATCATAATTGCTGCCATTTATGAAGCACTTCTCATGTGCCCGGGATTGTAATAAGCACTTTACATACATTATTGTGGAATCACAATACCCGCTGTGAGGTAGGTATGAGGTATGCTCATCTTCATTTTACACGTGAGCTAACAGAGGCTCAGCAAGATTAAATGACTTGCTGAGGGTCACAAAACTAGCTTGTGGCCGAGCCAAGCCTTTGAGCCTGAGCAGTCTGACTCTAAAACACTTGTTCTTAATTAATGTCACCCAAGCCCCCATCTCCTGGCCTCTTTGGCACTTTGGTGCGCCCTTGCCGCTGTTTGTTCTTCCCTCCTGGTCACAGCTGCTTCTGGGTGCCAGGCTGTGGGCTTCCTCCCTGTCATCCCAGAGCAGCAGCCTTTGGATCTTGTGGCCTCCAAGTCCAGGTCTCTGGGCTGCTTTGAAGGGGCTGCACAGCTAGCTCTCCCAGCAGAGAGCCAAGAGGGGCAGACAGGAGTTACTTATCCCACTTGCTGGAACGAGGGAAACTGGGCACCTCCCCATTGCCAGTGAGCCTGGGCCTATCTGCTGGCCTCACCGCCTTCTGACTTTCCCTCTCCGTGACTCCATTCTCCCATGGCTTGTTTGTCTGCCCCACTTTGTAGCCTTGGTGCATGACCTTTCCATTTCTGAATTCCTTTGGAAAATCCTCTTGGTAGTTCTTTAACTTCCAATACCTCCTCTCTTTCGTCTGGACTCTAGGCAGTTCTAACATTCAAGTCTGATATTCTGTTCCTCCCATCCCTCCTGTGCCTTTGAGCCATCATCCTTTGGAGGGTGTTGGGCTGTGAGATCATAGTCCCCCAATCCTCCACCCCCCGCCTTTTCCCTGGCTTCTCTGAATTCTGCATCCGCAGTGCCCAGGGGCCATGCCGGGGCTGAGCCCTCCCTCGAAATGGGAGCCAGTCCTGAGCAGACGTGCTCACCTCCCCCTAGGGTGCCTGGCACTGCCCCCTCCCCAGCTGGGTCCCTCTGGTGGGCAAGGATTGGACCAAAGATGCCACTGGTCTCTGTCCTCTGAGAGGCCCAGGTCATCAAGGGCCACTAAGGATGGGGCAGCTGTTCCCCTTCTAGCAGCAGGGGCCCAAGGTCCACAGCAGACTGGAGAGGGAACGCCAAACCCCAATCCCCCACTGCGGGGAGGGGTCTGCAATGGAAGTTTTCTGGTGTGTGTGTGGGTACAGGCACACATGTGCATGTGTGAGGGCCATGCCTCTCACAGGATGATTCCACCTCCCCTTCTATCAGATCTCTTCCCTTCTGTCACGGGCCTCACCCTATTAGGCGTCAGTATTAGCACGCTGGTTCTCTGTACCTCCAGGAACCAGTATTTTGAGGTCCACCTGGCTTTTACCTTTGCCCAGATGAGCAGGAAGCCCTAACCAGGAGGTCTCCCTCTGGCCCCATAGGCCACAGCACCCCAGTGCAATCTCCCACCATCACACCCTCTCCTTGCTTGACTAAGCCCAGCCTCCTCTCTTCTCTCTTTCAAAACAAGGCAGCAGAGCACAACCCGAGAGCCCGCTCTGGCTTTGGAAGCGGCAGAACTGAGTCCGTGACCTTTCCCCACCACCCGCACCTGGAGGGGTCTTTTTTTTTTTAACATCTTTATTGGAGTATAATTGCTTTACAATGGTGTGTTAGTTTCTGCTTTATAACAAAGTGAATCAGTTATACATATACATATGTTCCCATATCTCTTCCCTCTTGCGTCTCCCTCCCACCCCTCTAGGTGGTCACAAAGCACCGAGCTGATCTCCCTGTGCTATACGGCTGCTTCCCACTAGCTAGCTATTTTAC
>NC_041234.1:46700233-46725444 GCF_002837175.3 Physeter macrocephalus | reverse complement strand
ATAGCCAGGACATGGAAGCAACCTAAGTGTCCATCGACAGATGAATGGATAAAGAAGATGTGGCACATATATACAGTGGAATATTACTCAGCCATAAAAAGAAACGAAACTGAGTTATTTGTAGTGAGGTGGATGGACCTAGAGTCTGTCATACAGAGTTAAGTAAGTCAGACAGAGAAAAACAAATGTCGTATGCTAACACCCATATATGGAATCTAAGAAAAAAAAAAAGGTCATGAAGAACCTAGGGGTAAGACAGGAATAAAGACACAGACCTACTAGAGCATGGACTTGAGGATATGGGGAGGGGGAAGGGTAAGCTGTGACAAAGTGAGAGAGTGGCATGGAGCAGTCTTTTTCAAACCACAGAGTACAAGTCATTAGCAAGTCCTATAATCCGTTCCGTGAACCTTGACTAGGATTTTTAAAACGTGAAATAGAGTACATCCATGCAGTAAGGATTAGTACTGTTTCGTGAAACTTTCGTTTCCATTTTATATATACCTACGTTTACATACACACGCATATGCATCTTCATCTACACATAAGTATACATATGTAAGTTTGTTTGCTTTACCATGGATTGCAATTTAAAAAGAACCTTCAATGCAGTGTTCTATAGTCTAGCTGTGTGACCTTGAACAAGTCATTTCCCCTTTCTGGTCCTCATTTTTCTCATGTGAGAAATAAGGATAATAATCCCCCCCCCCCCCGCTCTCTCCCTCTCGTTTCTTCTCTGGGTGAGGTATGTGTGGCATGTCTCTGGAAGCACTTTGAAGACAGGAGTTATTGTAACAGGTGATAGACGCCAATTATGCCTGCCTCCCCAACTTTCTGTTTCCTTTCTGGGGCTTTGCAGCCACTCAGTACCCAGCATGGGCTGTGCCAGGGCATCTCCAGGGTAGGGATCCCAGGCTGAAGGCAGAAGGCCTCAGCGTAGCTGCTCTGAAGAGCACGGGCTATGGACACAGACACACTCTAGTTTGAGGCCCCTCTCTACTACATTTAGCTGTGAGGGCATCAGTGAGTCACTTTGTCATGTTCATCATCACTCAGTCTCCTGATCTGTGAAGTGGAATCATAAGCTCTACCTTGCAGAGCCATGGCAGCAGTGAGCTATCACACAGAAAGAAACATATCAGGCCTTTCTGGTCCCCTCTGAGCCCTGCCCAGTTTCCCCCCTTTTACTCCAGTGGGGAGCGCAGAAGAGATGCCTGCATGCATGTGTGTATGGGTGTGTGTGTGTGTGTGTGTGTGTGTGTGTGTGTGTGTGTGTGTGTGGTTTGTGTACACTTGGGTTGGTGGTGGGGTGGAACAATATTTCTAATTCCTGAAGAAAAGCAACTTCCGTCCCATTTCCTCTATTTTCTCCAGATGTCATTTTCATCTCAAACCCAGGAACCTCACTTCCTTCTCTGAGCTTCCGTTTCCACAACTGTCTAAAGCAGGATCAGCGCCCTAGGCCTCTCATCAGGACAGGGGGCAGAGCACAGAAAGGTGTGTGAGTGCGAGGCCCAGGCACCGGCCTCTGCTGTCTGTGGGTGGCCTCTCCAAGTGGCCTCTTCTCTGAGTTGAGGAAAGGGGGCTCCACCCTGCTCAGGCCACCCAGTCCTCCTGGGGCCCTGGGAGGCAGGAGAGGACAGGCATAGGAAGGTGGGTTCCTACTCCCTACAGCTCCTACCCTTAGGCTGCCGGCAGCCCTGAGGCAGTGCATGCAGGTGCATGGTCAGGCCCAGGCTGGGGAATAGGCAGCATGTGCTCAGAGTCAGTCCTATTAGATATGGAAGAGACCCAAGTTGGCTCAACGCCCGACTTTGGGGTGGGGGGGCAGAAAATGAGCAGAATGGCATGCCTATTCCATGGGAGGGCCGAGGGTGGAGTCAGCAACCCCCCTCGGGGCAGGGTGCTCCTACCCCGGGGCCCTGCCCCCTGTCCAGCCTGCCTCTCCCAGTGTAGTTCGTAGTTCCCAAGGTGAGTATCCCCACACGGACTTGCCATGCCACTCCATTTCCCACCCCTCCTCTCTTCTTCCTTCTCCTCCTCCTCCTCTTTGAAGCTGACTTGGCTGTTGACACCTCTGAGATATTTGTAGATCGCTATCTCAGGAGGCCGTTGGCCTGACTCATCCCTGAGCCAAGCCCTGTCTGCTGGCTCCTTTGCTCTCCCCCTTTCAGCCAACCCCTCTGCTCCCTTAATCATTTTCTCTCTCCCCGTAAGTGACCTTCAGTGAATCTGGCTCCCCCGCTCGTCTACCTTGCCTGTTCTTCACTTGACAATTATTCAGGGGAACTCCATGCCACTGTCTCCCAGAGTGGACCAAGGGCAAAGTGGCAAAGGCCACCAGAAGCTTGCTCAAGGCCTTGGGTTGGCCTCTGGATCCCTGCACCAGAGTTTGGACAAACGGCTTTGCTCTGCTGGGCCTCAGTTTCCTCTTCTGGCAAATGCTAAACTAGCCCCTAATAATTCCCCTCTTCAAATGTTGTCGCTCTTCTCCTGGGGGCATGTCTTGAGGTGGCCTGGATTCATTCCCCCTCTCTGAGCTGTGTCCCTGTCTATGCCGTGAAAGGGGCTGGACTAGGACAAGGACAAGGACCTTCCCATCTCAGACTCTCTGTGTCACCTGACAAGTGCCATCTTGTCAGCCATATCTCCCCAGAGGCCCTGGGGGTTTCTGTCCTGGAGGCCAGCTCAGGGTGGCTTCAACTGTGATAGCTTGAACCTCAGCAGCCCTGCTTTCCAGTAGGTCTTCAAATGGGTCCCTTACTAGGAAAGCCCAAGACCAGCATCCCAGAGAAGAACTGTCAACAGAGGCAGGCATGGGCTTGAGAGGTGGCCTCGGGACAGCCAAAGAACAGGCCCTCTCCCCATAGGCAATGGAGGCAGAAAGTCCTGCGTTCAAATTCTAGCAACTCTGCCACTGACACACTGTGTGATCTTGGACAAGTCACTTCCCTCTCTGAGTCTAAGTGTCTTCACCCGGAAAATGGGGATAAAAGAGTCTTTCCATCACAGGATAAAGGAAGGGACTTGTGAAAGCACTTGGTACCATGCCTGGCTCATCAGACGCACAAAAGATTGCTTTCTTCCTTCCCCAGTCTTTCCTGGGCAAACCTTTCCCTAGTACCCTCCTCCTGCTCTCTCTCCGTCCTTGTCTGTGCTGGGAAAGGCAGCCACAGGCCCGGCTACTCTCAGAAGCAGAGCCGACCATCCCGGTGGGGGGACGGCATTCACCCTTGATGCTTCAGGAGCTGCCAGAAGCCTCTTGGGAGCCACACAGGGGAGAAAGAGGGAGAGCTGGCAGGGGAGGGGGCAAGACAGAGACAGAGAGAGATAGAAAGAGACAGTCGGGGACAGAGACAGAGAGAGATAGGGGGACAAAGAGAGAGACAGAGACAAAGAAATGAGATACGGGAAGACATGCAGGGACATGGAGAGATGGCCAAAGCTAGAGAAAGAGACAGGTTGGGAGAAAGGCAAACAAAGAGAAAGAAAGGCCCAAGCAGAGAAATAAAGTAGAGAGGGCAACAGAGGGAGAAAGGGGCAGGGAGGCGGACAGAGTGAGTTGGAAAGAGAAACAGAGGCCACCAGAAAGAGTCAGAGACAAAGAGAAGGAGACAAAGACAGAAAGGGCAATGGAGACCTCGAATGGGAAGGAAAGGAGGAAGGAGGGAAGGGGGAGGGGGAGGGGGTTGGAGGGGGGGTGGGGGAGGGAGTTGTTAGTTCAGGGCCGAGCACAAGGCTGACACAGCACATTCTCTGTACTCCCCTTCTCTCGCTCCCACCACCGCCTTCCAGCTGCCCCCTCCCCTTTCTTTATCACTGGGCCCTTGGTGGGGAAAGCCGCCCTGTTGCCTGCCTGTTCTGCACATTCTTCTAGGCCAAGGTTAGCTAGGGCTCCTCAGCCCCTTCTCCACCCTCTTCCACCTCCTCAGCAGCCCAGAGCTCAGGTGGGGAGGAAGCAGGTAACCACCCCAGGGAGAGAGGGTAACATTCCAACTCTTCAGCAGCCTGAAGAGGAGGAGGAAGGGGGCTGGGGAGGAGGCTGGTCTGCGTCATTCCCTTGCAAGCTCCCTCTGAGGCTGTCATCTCCTGGAGGGCTTGCCAGGGTCCCGGGCCTCCTCTGAGGTTCTAGGCCAGGCCTCAGGCTTTGGCCCAGGATCGCTGCCTAGTCCAGCCCCACCTCTGATGCTGCAGTGGCCCCTGGGAGCTCGAGGTGGTCAGCTCGCGCTTCCTAAATGGAAGCAGATCCCTTTTTTTTTTCCCTCAAACCAGCATCTGTCAGATCTCTAGGCCTGGCCTCTGAAGAAGCTGAGGGGGCTCCAGGCAAACAAAACAGAAGTCATCCAGCCTTCCTTGCTCACGGAGCTGGGTTCTTCAGGAACAAACAAGATCTAGGTGCTGGGGGTGGGCTTGCTTCCTGGGGAGCTCCTTGTGCTCTACAAAGTTTAGGCTCTGCAGGAGAGGAAAGGAGTCAGGAGGGTACAAAGACTTGGCAATGGTGTCAGGTGGCTGCTTGGGGTCCTGCTGCTTGGGGCATTAGGATTAGGGGCAGCTGGGCAACTGCAAGGTCAAGGGCAAGACTGGACACACAGAGAGAGAAGATGAGGGTCCAACATGGGCCTCCCCCCTCCTTCCTCTAAGCAGATATTTCTGGGCCCCTGAGAAAGGTGCCTCTGGATTTCTGCCCCTCCCTCCCCACTTCGGGGAATTAGCTGGCTTGGGGAGGGGACAGGAACTCACATCCTAGCTAGGAGGATCATTTGAAGGAACTGGAGCTGTTTATCCTGAAAAGAGAAAACTGTGGGGAAGGGTGGGAGGCATGGTGTCCATCTTTAGAAATCTAAAGAGCTGCCATGTGGCAGAAAATTTACAGAAAATCTTTGATCTGGATAAAACTCAGGTCCAACCTTGAGGGGAAGGGACCACCCAAAAGCCAGGAAAATCTTGAGGTGGGAATACAGATTGCAGTGCCCTTTCCATACCTCCACAAGTCACCTCCCCATCTCTGAGAGTTTATACAGCAGAGTAGGCCCAAGTGGGAAGGGACAGGGAGGAGAATTCTGACTATTAATAGCACTCCAAGAAGGGAAAGGTGCCAAGTCCCCTGGGGCTGGAGGTATGCAAAGAGAAGTACTTGGCAGGGCGTGAGGTGGGAATGGATTGAAATGGCTTTCAAAGTTCCTGCCAGCCTTCACACTCCCAAGGCTGAAGTGAGACAGTCAGAAATGGAGCAAGAACCGCAGCTGTCCACTGGACTGCACAGAGCTGTGTGCCCCGGGAACTCCCTTCCCATCTCTGCCCTGCCCTTTCCTCATTGACTTAATGTCCCACTCTGCCTCCTGGAGCCCTGGGTTCAGCTCCCCGAAGGTCTGCTGGAGCCTAGAGGAGTCCCAGGATCACTGCCTAGTCTTCCGTGGGGCTCATGTCCTGATTTCCTCTGGGCCCGCGTCTGGGAGTTTCATTGAAAGAGGCAGAAATCGAGGCAGACAGAATCAGCCCAGGGTGGGGCAGGGGTGCTGGGTGTGACAAAGCAAGTCCATGAGCTGCCTGGAGAGGTGGTAAACAACCTGTCCCTAAAGTCTTCGAGAAAATGCTGGTTGACCACTGGGTAATGCCCCGTGGAGGGAGTCGTGCTGCCCTAAGAATCTGCAAGGGGAAGACTCACGGATCTGTCTGGGCCATGCCAAGCAGGTGTCTCCTGGGGCAGGGCCAACTGGAAAAATACCCACTGGGCCCAGGCTGGGCCTCTGATCTCAGGGCTGGCAGCTCCAGGAGGCCCCTACCCGAATTCACCTGCCCCGGCCGAGTCTGTCTGAGCCCGGCCCCACCTCCCGCCTGACCAGGTGCGGCAGGGTGGAGCGCCGGTGTGCAGACCTGAAATGAAGACCACGTGGCAGCTGAGCCCCACCTATGGGAGAGGGGCCTGGCCAAGGCTGAGGCTGAGTCCACATGAGCTTCTCTCACCTTCAGGGCCTCCCCCTGAAGCGGGGAGGAAGCAGCCAGGCGGCCATTCATTTGGGGCCTCTGCAGGCCTTTTTTCTAACTTACTTTTTCTTTCTTCCTCTGAGCCCTGGCCTGGTGGCCCAGGCCCTTTCTGCCTGGTTGGACTGATCCTCTCTTATCTCCGCCCCCATCAACATTCCTCATTCCAGCTTCCCCATCCCGAGCTGGGACACATACCTGAAGGGCAGATCAAAGGCCCACAGCTGCTCTTGTCAGCTCCCATTAGACCTCAGCTGAGAAGGGGAGCCCACCCTGGCAGGCTGCCCTGGCCCCTTCACCCTGCCTTCCCCAGCCTGGGCTTTCAGAGGCGAGCTCACCCCAAGGTGGCGCCTCCAGATGCTGAGGGGGCCCGGCCCCTGCAGCCGCATCCCCCTCCTCTCCTCTCTGAAGAGGAGAGAATGCCTCAGATGCCTGAGTGGGAAGCAGGCCTAGAGCCTGGACCCTGGGCAGACAGCTGCCTGGACAGTGCAAACCCTGGCCCCTGGGGAAGGCCGGTCCCCGTCCCAGCTGCCCCACTGGGGGTTCTGCCAGAAGAGACAAGGGATGAGAATGCTGCTCTCCAATAACAGGGCCGTGCTCGCAGCAGCCTCACGGAGTCCTGGGCTTCCTTCCCAGCCCTGTCATGTCAAGAAAGCCTTCCACGCCCTTGTGACTAGCCCTCATCCACATGGCCTGCTGCATTGGTCCACTCTGAACTTCCCCAAATACACATCACGTATTTTCCCCACCTCTATGCTTTTGCACCCATTTCCCTACCTGCTTAAGACGCCCTTCTCCATCTGACAAAATCCTACCACAAGGAACAAATAGGATACCAAGCTACATATATAGTACATTCCTTTTTCGTTTGTTTTCTTTTCTTTTTGTTGTTCTTTATTTGTTTGGGTTTTTTTTTTTTGGTAGAAAAGGTACATAATAATGTCTTATTCTTGCTGAGTGCTTACTATGTTCCAGGCTCTATTCTAAGTGTTTTATAACTTATTTAATCTTCATAACAACTCTAGGGATTAGGTACCATTGTTCTCATCATCATATTCCAGGTGAAGAAACTGAGGCCCAGAGAGGTATGGCATCTTGCTCAGTGACACACAGCTAGTGAGTGTCAGAGCTGGCTCAGAGTCCAGGCTTTGAATCCTCACACTCTGCAGCCTCTCATTTGTGGAGCTGCAGCAAGAGAAGAAGCCTGGACACTTACATGCCTAACTTAACAGTGAAACTCTCCAGGAGAGGGATGGAGGGTTAATTTAGAAGAGAGCATGTTTGCTATGTTCTACAGTATGTATGGATTTGGAGGCAGGAGAATGTGGAATCTCTGGGGTCACGGAAATCTGGGACCAAGTCACAATTTTCCTACTCATTGCATGAATGACCTGGATCAGCTCACTATATCCTTTGGGCTTCTGCTTGGTCATTGGTCAAGGGATGATAATAATACCTATTTTTAGGATTTTTATCTTGATGAACTGAGGTATTGAATGAGCAGCACTTACCTTTAATAGACCAAAAATCCTTAATTTTTATAATCAAGGAAAAAGACTTGAACACCACATCCAACAAGGCTCTGTCAAAAGCTGCCTCCCTGTGCTATGCAGTAGGTCCTTATTAGTTATCTATTTTATATATAGTAGTGTGTATATGTTAATCCCAATCTCCCAATTCATCCCTTCCTCCCATGTTTCCCCTTTGGTAACCATATGTTTGATTTCTAGATCTGTGAGTCTGTTTCTCTTTTGTAAATAAGTTCATTCATGTCATTTTTAAAATTAGATTCCACATAAAAGTGATATCATATAATATCTGTCTTTCTCTGGCTGGCTTACTTCACTTAGTATGATAATCTCTAGGTCCATCCATGTTGCTGGAAATGGCATGATTTCCTTCTTTTTTATGGCTGAGTAATATTCCACTGTATATAAATGCCACATCTTCTGTAGAATGTACCCAATTTTGCAATCATATAATACATTTAAAATTTTTCTTTAAAAAAAAGCTGCCTCTCCCCCACCCCCTCCTCTTCACCCCACTCCAAAGAGCAAACGATCTGCTCATTCTACCCCTGGCAAAGTGCCCAGCGTCTCAGCAGCCAGGGTCATGACACTGCTTTCTAATCATTGCCTGCTTCCTCAGGACACAGTGCAGGGCCAGGGCACAGAGGGGCCTCGGTAAGCTCACTCCCCAAACATTTGTGGAGTACCTCCTGGTGTGTGTGGGGCGCTGAGGCTGCACAGGGAGAGAAGGTGCTGCCCCTGCTTTTGGTCAGCTCATGCTTTAGGGTGGGAGACAGACTTGACATTGTGGATCGTAATATATCGACAGAGGAAAGTTAGAGGAACACATTCCCACAATCATTAACAAAGATTTATCGCCAAGCACTCTTCTTAGAGACTTATCTATGATCATTATCCCATTCATAACCCGTACTGGAAGGGTAGGGAGAGGCTTCCTAGAGGAGGAAGTACCTGCAAGACAAGTAGGCTTGGGCTTGGTGTTCCAACAATGGCTTTGCTGGGGAAGAGTGGCCGGGGATGTGTTTGTACCCTTGGTCTGCACAGGCTTGCTAAGGGCACTAAGACTAGAGTCTCATCAGCACCTCCACAGACCAGTGCTTGGAGGCATATGTCCCCTTCTGCTCTCCCTTCACCATGCCCCTGTGTCCCAGGAAGTGGGAGTAACCCATACAGGGGCCAGAGGTGAGGGGCACCGGGTGCATTTACAGAGCTGTGAGTCATGCAATTGATCTGGTGCAGGGAAGCCAGGGGCAAGGGGTTGAGGAGAGGAGTGGGGAGACAGCAGGTTGGAGAAATAAATGGGGGCCAGGCTCTGAGTTGGGGTTACAGAGTGTGGACTTTATCTTGTAGGCCAAGGAGAGTTCCTGGAAGATTTTGAAGTGATGTAATCAGATGTGTGCTTCAGAAAGTTCACTGGGCGTGTGAAGAAGATGAGCTCAGTACGGGTCCTGTTGAATTTGAGGGGTCTGTCTGCTGGATGCTCAAGCTGCGATGGGGCTGAAGCTCAGGGGAGAGGGCTGGGCTGGAGGCCTGGGGTGGGGATTATCAACACGCAGATAGGAGCTGGAGCTGAGAGGGGATGAGCTCATGTGGGAAGACTGGGTGGCGTGGAAAAATAGGAGGAAGAATAGATCCCCGGGCCTTCCAGCAGCCAAGGAATGGGGGAGAGAGAGGAGCCAGCAAAGGAAACAAAATAGTCAGAGAGCTAGGAAGGGAACCAGGCAAGAGTTGAGGGTGGTCAGAGAACACTTGTTAAATGAACTTGGAATAGGTGTGACCAAGGTCAGCTATCAAAATGAACCCTTTGCTGGTGTAGAGTTAAAAGCAAAGAATCAAACGGAATATTTACAGATGAAATGCTAGTCATAATATAGATTCCTGGGCTGTCCCCCAGAGATTTTGATTCAGATGGTCTGGGTGGGGCCCGGGAATCTTCATTTCCAACCAGGATCAAGGGATTCAGGGGCAGGCGTCTATGGCATTGACTTTGAGAATTGCTGCATCTCAGGGGCAGGTAGAGAAAGGCAGAGGGTAGGGAGGATGCTCTGGTGGCCTTCCCCTACAAAGAGAAAGGCGGGATGACCGGCAGCAGCCGCCACCACCCAGCATGCTTGCCCACCCCGCCCCCCACCCTGGGACCTTTCTCTTAGAACCCAGGTGCAGGCCCGGAGCCCAGCCAGGAGTAAACTGAGCCTCAGCGTGGAAAATATGGAACCAAGATATCCGGGGAGGGAGTGGGCGGGAAGGGGAATAATGCAAACCAGGCAGATCTGCCCGCGAAAGAACAAGGGAAGGGGGGCCAGGGACTCATGAACAGCAAATAAGATAGGAGCTTGCAATGTGATATGGTAGCTCAATAAAGCACCCCCCCACCCCGCCCCGCTTCACGCTCTCGTTCGCTCTCCCTCAAGGCCTGCATGGGGCTGGGCTGCTGCAGCATGGAGCCAAAGCAGAGTATCCTCCATCTCCAGCCTCAGCCTTGCTGGGACAACACCTTGAGTATGCTCATCCTCGAGGCATCCTGTGGAGAAGGAGGGGTACTGAAAGTCACCGGACATTGCTGCTGTGCTGAGCCAGAGCTGTGAGACAGCTGCATTCCAGTGTTCTATGATGCGGGCACCCTGAGTTCCAGTCCCAGCTCTACCTCTGATGGGCTGTGTGATCTTGGATAAGCCACTTATCCTCTCTGGGCCTCTACTGCTGTATCAGCAGGATGGAGGTGGTAGGGGCTAGAACATATGGACTCTCCAAATTCTACTATGTAGGAGCTTCATGGACTGGTGGATTTTCACCTGTTTTGTTCTGACCCCAACATAGGGATGAAAAGGAATCAGCTGGCTTAGCACTTACTGGGTGCATACTTTGTGCTTGGGACTGTGCTGAGAGTTGTATCTTCAGTCTCTTGTTTCAGATTCATAGCAGCCCTGTGAGGAAGGAATTATGCCCATTTTATAGATGAGGACATTGAGGTTTTGGAGAACTGGCTGTTGAGTATGGAGGTTGGGGGAAGAAGAGGTATCATATCAGCCCCTGGACACACTCCCCTAGAACAATGTATCCTGAGGACTCCTGGATCCAATATTTCCAGTCCCAGAGTTTAACATTCTCCTAGCAGCTTTTGTCTGACTAATTGGCCCATTGCGCTGAGAAGCAGCCCCTCCCCGCAAAACCCATAGGTCCATAGTTCCCCAGGAGAGTTGGGCACGTGTCCTGCCACATGGCGGGAAGGAGCACGCATGGCATGATAAGGGGCCAGCCAGGTCTTTGAAATGTCTTTCGGACATGCCCAGGGAAGCCGGCAGCCTTGGGGGGCCCTCAGTGTGAGGTCTGGGCACAGGGGTCCTCTCTGCCAGCCTCCTTTTCACCTTGATCCATCCCAGAAGTCTAGCTCTCTTGACAGGGATCCTCCAAGCCAACCTAATGATTGCCAGGTTGGAGTGGAGGACCCAGGGCAGAGGCCACCAGGACTTGACCTCGCCCCAGCTCTAACTGGCTTCCTGGCAAGCTGGGGATAGCTGCCCTCTCTGAGCTGGGCCTGGCTTCTCTCAAACCAGGACACTTGTCTGGCCAGTTAGAGCCAGCTAGCCCTTCCATTCCGCTGACAGAACTTTCCCAATGGGTTTCCATCGAAGGGAAGGAATGGCCTGGCTCTGGGGTCCTTCCTGGGACATGGGTCCTGGCCCAGGGATTCTGGGATCATGGCTGCCCTTACAGGGAGCCGCCTACTGAAAGCCATACCTGACAGCCTGGGTGGGTATAGAGATGGGATGTGGGGCTACCCAAAGTCAGGCCCCTTTCCTCCCTTCTCCCTGGGACCTCTGTTCCAGGCCCTTCCTCCCTCCTCTCTACTTGTACAAATCCACAAGATCTTCTGAGACCCAAAATAAGGCTTGATTCCTACAAACTCATGGTTGACCTTGACCAAGTCACTGGCCCCTGTCAAGGTCTCAGTGTCCTTTCTAGCTGGGACAAACCATTACTCTACAGGTCTACTCTTCTTGAATGACTCTGTGGATGCGCCTTCTCTCTGCAACCAGAAGGTAAGTGGATTCTCTGCCACCTGCAAAAATGAAGTCCCAATTCCTCATCTTGGTATTCAAGTGCTTTGGCCATTTGGCCCTGCTTTTCTTCCAGAAAGTCTTATAGTTGCTTTGGACTCCTCTGTCTTCCCAGAACACACCAGGCCTTTCCCCACAGCAGTGCTTTTGCTCGGTGCTTTTGCCCTGCTTGGGATGCCCCTCCACTTACTCCTACCCCTCCAGCAATTTGCATCCTCCCTGGTCCAGCCCAAGTGGGAAAATGAAGGGCTCCTTCCTTGGTCTGCAGGGCCATTGTCAGTTCCCAGAGTACCTCTGTTCCTGCAGTGGAATATTAGAATGAGTGTCTCCTGGATGCAAGGATAAGTGTTTGTTGAATTGTAAACATAAGAAATACCTATGGTTGACTTCCTTCACATAGGGCCTCCCCGCTTCCATCTAGATAGTGCCGCTAAGGGTTCATTTCCACATCATTCACTGTTTAACAGAAAATTAACAGGTTGTGGACATTGCTAATGTGCTGAGTTAGAGGATGCGGGCAATGCCACTAACTCACTGTATGTGTGACCTTGGGCAAGTCACTTTGTCTCACAGCCTCAGTATCTTGTCTAGCAGGTAGTGCAGCAAAATGGTTAAACTCACAGACTCTAGAGCTAGAATACTTAGGGGCAAGGCACACTTTTGCCGTGTACTAGTTCTGTGATCTTGGACAAGTTACTTTACCTCTTTGATCTTCAGCTTTCCCGTCTTTAAAAATGGGGGAAATAATGGTATCTGTTAGCATTGTGAGAATTGTGTTAATAAATGCAAGCCACTCAGAGCTATAGTAAGTTCTTGACAAGTGCTGGCTGCTGTTATAATTAATCATATTATTTACCTGTCAAATGGGTCTCAGGATGCCTGGCAGGTGAGGTGGGAGCAGGGTTTAAAGGAATGAAAGGGCAGAAAAAGCCCTCTGGATGTTGTGATCTGGGGACCGCATGGCACAGATGTGAGTCGTCCTGTGACAATCGGCAAGTTGGGTTTCTATGTAACGGAGCCATCTAGCAGGCAGGGCGTGAGTGCGTGCACTTGGCCTGTCTGCATGTTCCTTGGGGTTTGCAGTCTCCTCATGAAAATGAACTCAGAGGAACTCCCAGGACAGGCAGGTGCATGGATCCTCAGCTGCTGGTCCAGCAGTTCATGAGGCCTCACGGACTTTCCCAGCCATTCTCTCATTGGATCTCTACGACAGCCCTTGCCAGGACCAGAGGTGAAACCATACAGTCTCTGCCTTTGGTGTCTAAGGACTACAGACGCCAGAACACAGAAATGTTAGTCCAAGGAGCCAAGAGCTGCTAAGAACTGCAATGGACTCACATACAAAGTGTGGCAAGAGCACAAAGGAGAGAAGGCTAATGTCGTTTGGGGGACAGGAGGCCTGGGGCCCAAGGGAGCAAGCATGGGGGCAGAGGAGAGACAGCATTCAAAGGAGTGGGCAAAGCTCCTGAGCTGGCAGCAAGGTGTTTGGCCTGGAGAGCGGGTGGCCCAGCTGCAGATGGTGGCTTAGCTCAAGTGCTGGTCTGCCATTGGTGAGCTGGCGTAATGCCACCAGCCTTTCCTGGGCTTGTTCATCCCTGCGTCAGTCACAGCAATAAGTAGGACAGAAAGCTCTTAGCAGAATCATATACTCACAGGGTTTCTGCACAGAAGAGGTGAGGAGGAGTGGGCAGAAATCAGGCCAGGGTAGCTACCTAGAGCAGGGACGACGTCTGGAGTACATGAAGCTGAATCCTCTTAGCTTCTGGGGAGCTGGGGTCATGGTGGAGTCTCTGCTACCAGCCCCCGAGCTCCTCGGTGATTCCCGGGCACGGAGATTTGACAAGGGAAAGCCTTGACCTAGTCAGGTTGCTGGCACATGTTGGGCACAGAGCCCAGGTGTTGGAGACAACGCAGAGCAGGCAGGCATCCTGGGGTAGGGGGTCTGAATCATCAAATGTCAGCCATCCTGAGCAAACCCACTCCTGATCCCAAGTTCTCAGCAGCACAGAGGCCTATTCTATCCACTTGACATTCATTATCTCAATGCGTCCTCATGCTAACCCTGTGACTTACGCTGCCAGTGTTGCATAGAAGGCTCAGTGGGAAGGGACCTGCCTCAGGTCACGTAGAAGTAAGTGGCCTCCCATGGTGAGCCCGCCCGAAGCAGAGCAGAGCACTCCGCTGCTCAGGGTATCAGAGGGGAGGAAACTGACAGGCCCTCTAGGGACCCTGAGTTGATGCTGGTGCTAAATTGGGAGATAAATGCCTCGTGTGGGCCCTTGCCTGGGGGCACCAAGCAGCCCAGTGGACAATGTCCTGGGCAACAGCTTGACAAGCCAAAAGACACCGTTTACACATGGCTGTTTTCTTCTCGCTTTTCGTCAGATAATGTTTATTTCTCTTCTTGATTATGAAAGGCACACAGGCATGCCTGTTTCTTGAAAGGGCCTTTGATAAGAGCCGAGGGCAGTACATGAAAGCGCTGCTCCATGAGGGCCATTCTGCCAGCGCCTACATGCATGTGGCCCGGGCCCGTTTTTGTTTTGTTTTGTTTTGTTTGAGATGAGGGGAACAACCAGAGGAATGGGCGCCCGCCATGGCCCATCGACTCTTTCCCCCAAATAGCAATTCTCACAGAGGCTCTTTTATTCCTCACTCCGGGGCCCTCGATCCTCTTCCACTCAGGGGCAGGGCCCTTTCTAGACCTTCGAAGGCCCCAGGCACTCTCATTTTTAGTGGCTTTACCCCACAGCATATAGAATATATGAAAATGCACCCACATCCCATATTGAATGTAATTTTTGCTATAAAAATTTTCAAAGGATTTTTATAATTCCGCTTTTGAAATTATCTGCCTATGAGTAACTCGTTTCATTCCCAATTGGCTATGATTTCTTGGTAATCATTGTGCATACTTGGGAATTCTTGCAAAGTGAGGAAATCTAACCAACAAATTGTTTTCAAATGTAATGAAATTTTTAGGAATACTAAATTTAACAATTAATGAGGTTGATGTTATATTACGTTTTGTAGACACATAATAGAACATTTATTAATCCCAATTCTGCTGTCTTCTTTTCATACTTTAGAGCCAGTAAATTTTCCTGGGGCTCACACATTTTCACAGGCCCCTGGAAAGCTTGGAGGCCCTGGGTATTGCACCGACAGTGCCACGTGGAGAAAAGGGCCCAGACATGGGACTTCTGGGTCTCCATCCAGCCACTGGAAAGAATGAGACCAAGAAGTCCCCAGGTGTCTTTAGGAAGGAGGAAGAGGGCAGTGTTGACTCATCTGTGCCAAGTCCATTCTCACACATCGTCTCCTAGAATCCTCACACCACTTTGAGAGTCAGCTGCTATTATTACTTGTTTCACAGACGAGGACACAAGCTCAGACAGGAGAAGGTACTTGATCAGAGTTGCACAGCCAGTGAGGGGCAAACCAAGGATTTAATCCTTTATCCCTTTAGCTTCGAGGCCCTTTCAGCTGCCCCAGTCGGCTATACTATAAAGCCAGTTTTGAAGCGCTCAGGAAGGCCCACCGCACATGAAGATGAGTAAACATCAACTCTCACTCTTATTGTTACCAGAATTTTTCTCTCCCTGAAGGAATCTGCAATTAAATGGATAAGCAACATCCCCATTCTACCACTTACTAGCTGTGTAATTTTGAGTAATTTACTTAAGCTGTCTGTGCCTCAGTGTGTTCACCTGCACAATGGGGATAATAGTACTTACCTCAAAGAGTTCTTGTAAGGAGTGATGAGTTAGGCAAAGCCCTTTGCAGAGGCTTTGCAGACACACAGTAAATGTTCTATAAGTGTTAATTATTATTATTATTATTATTATTATTATTATTCTCTGAGCACCAGGACCCAAGTCACCCACTGTGTGAATCTCTAAAGAGGAGTCCCTGGGATACTGGGGAACAAAGAAGGTGGTGCATGGGGAACCTGAGATTTGGGCTGGAACTGGGGCTTGCACTTGAGAAGGAGAATCTGATCTCTTAGGCTTGGAGGGGGCATAGACACCAACTGCCACCTGCCAGGCCTCTGGGACCCTGCAAGTAAGGGGGGCTCCTTCACACCCAAAGCTGGCTGAACTATTTTTAGTGATGACAGCAGCTGGCCCCAAGGCCCTCCCAGCAAGCCTGGAGGAGGAAAGTGAAAAGAAGGGAAGGAAAAGGGCCAGAGGGAATATGAGGGATTATGTCTGTGGCTGGCTGGGCTCTGCCTGGCCGCATGGCCCTCTTCTCTGGGGCCTGCTTTAGTCCTTGGGAGCTCACAGCACACTGGCTAGGCCAGCATGTGAGGATTTGCCCAGAGGGCAATCTGTGGCCAGAGCCCGGGGAGCCAGACGTTCACATCCCTCCTAGCCCAGCTCCTCCTCTTACAGGCACCCCACAAATCTCTTTCCTTTGCTTGCTTCCAGCTGCTCTGAACCAATAGTTCTGGATGAATACTCAGGGCCAGATTGGAAGGACCCCAATATCTCCCTTTAGGCTCCAGAGTCCCTGAGAAAGGGAGGGCTGTGGGCCGCAGTCAGGCAGCCAGTCAGTGGCTGACCTGAGACTTGAACTCAGGGATGCTGTCTCCTCATCCAGAACCTTTGACGCCATGTCACCCCCTAGGCTATGTGGCCTTGGGCAAGTCCTAAGCCCTCTGGGGCTCGTGCGATCACCGTGTGTGTGTGTGTGTGTGTGTGTGTGTGTGTGTGTGTGTGTGTGTGTGTGAGAGAGAGAGAGAGAGTGAGAGAGAGAGAGTAGTGGTGTGACCCTGGGCCTGGTGAGGGGTCCAGCCTGAAGGCAGGTGGCTGCAGGGGCAAGGTGGGAGGGGGCACCTCACTTCGGCTTCCCCAAGGCCCAGTGCCATGTGGTCAAGTGCATTTTGCACAGCCCTCACAGGCGCCCATGCATGCCTGCACACACGTGCACACGCACATGCACACATGCTTTTCCGACATTATCTAGGCTAGGGATCTCCATGCTGCATGTGCAACCAGTTTGTCTATCCTTTTCGAATCTAGAGACGGTTGAAGCGATTCTAATTACAGCCTGCATTCCTGCTCTGTCTGAAGGCTTTCCCTTTTTCAAAAGGTCTAGGTTTTTTTTCCTCAGCACTTGGCTCCCTTGTTCCCCCCTCCCTGACTCCCCCAACACACACCTCATTCTCACGCCCCTTTGTCTCCTCCCCCTTTACTAGGTTGGATTGTTCGACTTCAGCTTGATTTTCTGCTGTCTGTGGCTTGGCAAGACTTAAGAAAGCCCAGTCTTCGTTGTGTGTGTGTATGCGTGTGTGTGTGCTTGTGCGCATGTGTGAGTAC
Organism: Physeter macrocephalus; assembly: GCF_002837175.3. NCBI lineage: Eukaryota > Metazoa > Chordata > Mammalia > Artiodactyla > Physeteridae > Physeter > Physeter macrocephalus. The sequence goes on along the minus strand of NC_041234.1, from coordinate 46,708,554 downwards.
GTCCACGATGGTATGGGGAAATAAGGGCACGTGTGGTGTGTTGGGCCTGCGTGCATTGTGTGTGCATGGTGTGTGTCTGTGGGCGCATGTAAAAGTGTGCGTGCCTGCCTACGCACAGGTTTGCGTATACGGAAAATTTAGTTCACATGCTCATGCTGTGTGTGGGGATAGGGCCTCTGTGTACGTGCAAGTGTGTGCCTGAGGGTATGTAGTCATGTGTGCCAGGTTGGATGGCACTTTGCTTGTTTTGTGTTCTCCTTCAGCAGAGACGCTGCCCCCTGCAGGTTATATGGGAGGCCTACAGAGCTTCTCCTGGTCTCAGGTCCTAGCTCACTCTTGGCCTCCCCCACCTTCAGCCAGCAGCAGGAAGTTCCTCACTCAGGCTCCCCAGGTCTTCCGGCTTGAACTGAGGACCACACTTTCTGTAAGAAATTCTGATCTACTCCACCAGGAACCACGTCCCTGTTACTTCCGTCACCACAGAAGCCTAGGCCTCTTTGGCCTTCCATCACCTGCCCAACTCTAACCCCTATATTGTGGTATACATTGCCTAATCTGGGCCTTATCTTACATTCCTTCCTAGCTCCCACTCTGCCTTCGGGTACCCACGGTCCACCATCAGCCACTGTTCCCCTCTCCACACCTTCAATCTCTTAGGATTGTGTCCTTCATTCCTACGCCCGGAGATCACAGCCCTCCTGCAACTCCCTCAAGTGGAGGCTCTGTTGTTCTCCCACACCCCACATGTCTCTTGGGAGAGAGGAGGGGATGATGTCTTCTCTGTTTCCCATGGCTGCTTCCAGACCATTTGTCTTCTTTCCTCTTTCCAAAACAATGGAGCCTCCTAATGCCGTCTCAGCCCCTATCCCTTCTTGAGGTTGTCATCTTTTGACTTTATTTGTCAGTGCCCTCTATTCACTGAGGTGACAGTATGCGGCTCAATGCCTATTCTCCACTCCCTAATCCTGGTAACGTTCTTGGCAAATTCTTCATCAACACAGGTGACGCACCCACCACCCTGGTTTCTCTATTCCTGGAGTACCTTACCTCCAACAATCTGGTCCTTCGTCCCGTCTCAGTCTCCCATTCCCACGGTCATACCCTTGACCTTGCCGTCATTATTAACTGCAGCACTTTCAAAATCTTGATTTCAATCAACCCACCCTTTGACCCCACCCCTATTCTTTCCTCTTATTCCCTGAGTCCAACAATGCTCTGTCCTCACTTAGGCCTCCGATCCATTGACCCTACTACTTCATCCTTATCCACACACTCCTCCAGTTTCTGTCCTATCTCTTCTGCTTTCCTTCACCACAAAACCTCCCCCAGAGGATTTCTAGACACAAAGTTTCTGCTTCCTCACAACCCATTCTCACCTCTCACTACCCCAATGGACTTCCATCTCCCCTGAAATTGCTCTTGTCAAGGTCACCAGTGACCCCGCATTGCCAAACCCAGTGATCTGTCTTGCCTTTCTGGATCTCTCTCTCTCAGAAGCATCTGCTACAGTTGACCACTCCCTCCTGGGGCCAAGCTCTCTTGGTTGCTGGTTGCCCTCTCATCTCACCATTTTCTCTTCTCTGGTTCTTTGCAGACTCCCCCTCTAACTGGTGGAGCACAGATGATTGCATTAATGCCAGGGATTTGGAATGAGTCTTAGAACACTCTTTTACTCTACCTGTACTTTCTTAGCAGATGGTCTCATTGAGCCCTATGAGTTTAAATACCATCTATATGCCAACAACTCCTCCCAGTTTGCATCTCCAATCCTGATCTCTTCCCCAAATCCCAGACCTAGGCATCTAACAGCCTGTTTTGGTGGGGAAATCAAGGATTCTTTTGTAGCCATGCTATATTTGAGATGCCTGCCTCGACATCCAAGTTGGAGATATGGAGGAACCATCCATTTGAGATGATCAGGAAGGGCCTGACATCTCCACTGAAGTCCAGACTGCCATATCATCTAACTACTTACTTGATACCTATTTCTCTGTGTGGCCACCAGCCTAGCCTAGGCCAGCACCATCTCTCATCTGCTTTAGTGCAGTTGGGCTCCCTGCTTCTACCTGTGCCCCTCAACGATCCAGCCTCCTTGTAGCAGCCAGAGCAGTCATTCTTAAACACAAATTCAGTCATGTTCTTTAAATATGGTTAAAATCCTCTAATGGCTTCTCACCACGCTTAGAATAAAACTCAAACTTTTGACCACAACTTAGAAGGCCTTACATGATTTGATCCCTTTCTATCTCTCCAACTTCAGCTTAGAGCCCTTTTCTCCACCACATTCAATCCCACCTCAGCGCCTTTATGCTTTCTGTTCTTTCTCCCTCATAGTCTTTCCCCAGCTCCTCACAGGGCTCCTTCTTGTCAATCAGGCCTCAGTCCAAGCATTACCTCCTCACTGAGGCCCTTCCTGACTACTCCAACTAAAATAGCCCCCCTAATGTCACAATGACATAAGCCTGCCTTATTTGCTTCACAGCTCCTGCCCCAATCTGAGACTCTCTTGTCCATGTGTGCTGTACTGGGTCATGAGCCTCTCCCCCTCTCGCTGGACTCTAAGGCCTATGAAAGCAGGGACTCTGGGTTGTTCACTGCTGTGCATTTAGTGCCTTGAAGAAGTGCCTTGCACCTACTTGGTGCCCCATACAAGCTCATCTGAAGAACGAAAATGCACATACATGCTTCATTCAATTGCGTTATCGGGAGGGCCTCCTGTGTGGGTAAGAGAACCTGCTCGGTTTCAACAGTCACATGTGTAAATAGTGTATGGGGACATCCCTGCGCCAGGTGGAGGGGGGGCTTGAGGTGGCATAGCACTGGGAAGCCAGCGCTGGTTGTGGCGGGTAGGTGCGACAGGCGGCTGGCTGAAGGGAGCCGGCTTCCCCTCCACTGATTTCATTAATGCCAGGGATTTGGAATGAGGCAGGTTGGGTAATGGGGTACTGTAATTCTGTCCAGGTTTCACACAAGTTCACTGCTGAGAAGCAGAGTGGGGAAGGATGAAAAAGACAGATGGGGAGAAAGACAGGCTGCCTCCAGAGCCAGAGCAAGGGTTAGCTCCAGGCGGCCAAGGTGAGAGCCAACTTTGGCAGAGAGGACTATAGCCCTGCCCCTGCCATATAGGGTCTCTGCGCTCGTGTCACTCTTGTCTGGGCCCTGCATCCGTGGGACAGGGGATCTCTTGCTGCAAGATATCACTTCTCCCTCGGGGACGGGCTAGGCTGAGGTATGTGAGTAGGGGTGGGAGAAATACTGTGCCACCTTCTCATTGTCTTTGGCAATTTACTTCCCCTGTCTGTGCCTCAGTTTCCCCATCTATAAAAAGGCAAAGGTAATTGATAGCCCAAAAGGGGTGCTGAGAGTATTTAAACAACAGAGAGCGTGTGAAAATGCCCACCTGTGATGGACACGTAGTAGGTTCTCGGTTGGATTGGGTGACTTGAGGCCCAGAAGGCAGTCCTTCCTTCTCCCAGGTACTCTGTCCTTAGGGCACACTTTTCTTTTTCATTCTGGCTTTAGCTTTAGAATAATATAACTTTAGGGAAATAGAGCTGAGATGGAGACTCAGGTCACAAGCCTCACATGTGTCAGCATGGACTCAGGCTCTGAAGCTCTGTGAATAGCTACTGCAAAGCAAATATGGATTAACAAATCCTTTTGCCATTACAGGGTACGTTGGTTTGCAGACACAGCCATGGGGAGGCAGGCAAGGAATGAACATAGATGGAAGAGTCTAACTACCCAGGTTCAAGTCATGGCTCTACCATTTCCTGGCCTTAGGACCTTGGATCAGTCACTTCTTCTTTCTGAGCCTCAGCTTCCTAAACCTGTAGCATGGAGATATTAATGCCAGAAGGAGGTAGAAGGCATGAAATACCTGGTCACAGTAGGTGCTCTGTGGATTGTCACTGCCTGACTTTTCTACAACTTCGGAGGGACCTGTGGAATCGGGAATTAATTTATGGCAGAACATGAAAGCATTTTGGACTCCAGGAAGAAGGCCACAGAGACTTGGAGTTGACCACCTGGGGAAGCAGAGGACAGAGTTTAATTCAAGAAATAAAAGGAGGTCAGGGTTGGGTGAGGAGGAACTCGGAGGCAGAGGCCAGAAGAGGATCAGATTGGCCCAAGGACATGGATTCTGGCTGCGGCAGGACTAGATGTCAGACTGCCTGCCTTCCCAGCTATGTCTGCAGGGTTTTCAGGCACTGTCATGCCTCTCCACCAGCAGTAGAAGCCAGGGCCATGAGGGATGGAGATGTGATCTAGGAGGGAATGGCTGGTGCCTTTAGAGGCCTGAAGGAGGCAACCTCTGTTTCTAGCAGGCTGGGAGAAGGGGAAGCAGACCTTTGTGTCTCCGCCAGAGCTTAGGACTCTTCTAGCGAGCAAGTCCTCAGCTCCCCGTCTCAGCCCAGGCCTCTGCTGCTTCCTGGGCCCCCCGGTACCTCCTCCAGGTGCCCCCTGCTTGGCCTCAGAGGCCTGGGGAAGGGGAGATCAGGGTGACAGCTGCCGGGCCATGGGCTGGCGGACGCCAGGGTGGAGTGGGAGGTGGGAGGGGTCAGCCTAGAAGAGGGCCAGCAGGCAGGAGCATGAAGAGGAAGTTCACAGTCTGCAGCAAATGGATTTCAAGGCCCTGTTAAGTGGAAAATCCTCCAGGAACGTGGCAGAGAAAGGCCCCTGTCTTTGGAGAGGGGCTGTGGGGCTGGGTGGGGGTGTCTTGGCAGGGGGAAGCTGAGCTGCGTGCTTTATGTGCAACGGGAGGAGGTGGGGGGCGGACGGGGGCAGCTGAGTGAGGCTGGGGCCTTGGGATTGACGTCTGGTTGGGGGTGGGCTCCAGTCACAGCTCCAGCTCTGGAATTCAGGGACCTCAGGACTCAGTCTTGGTTCTCAGAGGCTGCAGAATCTCAGGCTGACGAGATAGAACTGGCTTGTGTCACTCAGTCTCCCGGCCCATCTCTCTAGCCGTCCGCCACAACGGGCTGATGACACTGGCGATACAGAGGTAGCTCAGATATGGTGCCTGCCCTCCCAGAGCATCGGGTCTGAGGGGATGATCATTCTCATGGACACAGCACTTTACTGTTTGCAAGACACTTGCCTGTTTACGCCCATATCAAACTCTGTGAGGTGTTCTGGGCAGGATGGAGGAACTGAAGCTCGGAAAAGGGAAATGATTACTTAAGTCACACAAGTAGCAGAAAGGAGAAGTCTCGGCCTCTTTCTGTTTTTGCCTTTCTGGGCAATGCGTAAACTCCCAGCCTTCCCTGGGCCGTAGGTTTTCCATTCATATAGGAGTCCCGTCTCAGAGGGAGAGGCTATGTGGGAGGGCTCAGGCCCAGAAACCCCAGCCGGGCAAGGTATTCTCTTGGCCAAAGAGCACGTAAAGCTGCCCGGTTCTTGGGCTGGACAGCCAGCCGTGTCAATTTCTCCAACACCCGGCTCAGCCCTCCACGGAGTAGTAGGGGAGAGGGGCTATGGAGCCAGAGAGGCAGTGACCAGGGCTGTGCAGGCAGCTCAGCACAGGAGGAGGAGCCTCAGGCCCCTTTCCCAGCCAGGCCCCCTGCCCTTTGCCTGCCCTGGCCCCAGGCACAGGGCCCAGCCAGCTGTCCCAGGGCGGGCAGGCTAGCTGCATTAGCAAATGTGTTTGCGGTTATGGGCCGCTCCAGAAAGCAGAGAAGTGTTGCATGAGGGGGCTGGGGTGGGGGGTGGCGGATTGAAGACAGACCGGGCTCTGGTTCCCAGCTCTAGCCAGGGAAATCAGAACCAGGCTGGACTTCTGGCCCCGACCTCCCCCCACAACCTCCCTCACTGCCCCCTCCCAGTCTTCCTGGCCTGGGGAGAGGGCTGGGAGGGGCCAGGCCTCAGCCGTGCAGAGAGCCCAGAGAGGGTTAACCCCATGCTGCTCGGGACGCGCTGCCTTTGGGTGTCAGTGTAGAGGTCTATGTGAGCTGTGTGTGTGTGTGGGGGGCCCTTATTCCTGCACCCACCCTCTCATTCTAAATAACTCTCTCTCCCCTCTTCCCTGCCTCTGAGGTGGACAAAACAGATGAAGGAGACAGCCCTCAGCCTAGATCATGCAGTCTGCATGGCGGAAGCCATCCACACTGGACTAGGAGGGAAATCTTTCTGCTCCATCTTTCTTTCCCTGATCACCCTCACTTTCCCCAAACCTCAGACTCAAATTAGTGTGGATGGGCAGGAAGAGTGCTAGTTGCCCTGAAGTCTGCCAGGAGCCTGCTAGGGCCTGGCCTTGTGGATTTCATCCAGAGCCCAGCCAGTCTGTCACAGAAGGGGCTGCAGGAAGTGGGGTGAAGTAAGAGTAGGTGGGAAACCTGGAGGGAAGGGCAGGCAGAGCAGGGTGGGCACAGGGCAGGAACCGCTTGGGGCAAGGCACTCTGCAGCTTAGTACATTTCGAGATGATAATTTTATATTTTTTTATTTTTATTTTTATTTTTTTGCGGTACGCGGGCCTCTCACTGTTGTGGCCTCTCCCGTTGTGGGGCACAGGCTCCGGACGCGCAGGCTCAGCGGCCATGGCTCACGGGCCCAGCAGCTCCGCGGCATGTGGGATCTTCCCGGACCGGGGCACGAACCCGTGTCCCCTGCATCGGCAGGCGGACTCTCAACCACTGTGCCACCAGGGAAGCCCGAGATGATAATTTTAGTGAAGATAATGATGACAATATTACTAGTAGCTACTTAGCATCCCACACCGACTAGGTACCCAGCACTCAAATCAAGGGACTGAGGCTCAGAGAGGTTCAGTTCTTATCTAAGGCCACAAATCCAGTAAAGAGCAAAGCAGAGGTAGGAACCCAGGCTCTTCAAACTGCTTCTTCCCCGCAGGGAGGGCGGGCTGAGGGTCTGCTTGCACTAGCTCTGGTGCTTACTCCAAATGTGTCCGTCAGTCTAGGATGACATTTCTTCCCTTGCCAGCTTGGTCAACTCCTAGGTAGCCTTCAAGAGCCAGTTTAAAAGTCCCGGCCCAGCAAGCCTTGCCGAGCCCCGCAGATGTGGCCTGCTCCGTTGTTCCCCAACAGCTCCATCCCTGTCTTTGCCACGTTGCCGGAGGATTTTTCTACTCCACTAGATCATCAGCTCCTACAGGGCTGAGACTGGCCCCAAGAAGCCTCTTGGTCCCTGTCAGCCTCCTCCTTTATCCTACAACTAGAATGGTTTTGATTTTCTTTATCTGAAATATGGAGTATCTTAATGTATTTGTTATAAGCACAGGCATTGGCATCAGACAGACCAGGGTTCAAAACCTCTTTCTGCCGCTGTCTCGACGGTAGGCTGCATGTGGGTGGGAAGCCTGTCACACCTGTTCCCTGCTGCACAGTCTGCAAGCACCTGGCACGGCATAGGCACTCGGGCAAGTTTTTTCAGCTCTGTGAGCCTCAGTTTTCCCATTTTGAAAATGGAGAGAATCCTCTCCGCTGGCCTCATGGGGCTGTTAGGAAAATTCCAAGGCCTATCAAAGCAGGTACTCCACAGAGTAAGCGCTCTCAACCCTGTCCTACCCACCCCACCCACCGAGGCACAGGTGGCCAAACAGAGGGGCTGCCTTCTCCAGAAAGAATCTAGGGGATGAAGTGAAGAGAAGCTTCCAGTAACTTGGCTATCCCTGTGAGCTTTAGGCCAGAAGGCCCCCTCACATACCACTGAGGGCCCCTGTCTACCATCTCCATTGCTGGCAGCAGCTTGGGGATCAGGGTCCTGGTTTGTGGCCGAGGCGGGGCTTGGGGTCCGTGGAAGCAGGGTCCAGCTGAGGCAACAAGCAGAGCGGGCCTCAGGGAGAGCTGACTCGGGACACCTGTCCTTCCTCGAAGTGAAAAGACTGACTAATACATGTCCAGCCCTTTGCAAAGCACTTGCTTTCTCGGGGCGGGGGTGGCCTGCCACATGCTCTATTTTACAAATGTGGCAGACTGAGGCCTAGAGAACTGGAGGGACGGCCCTAGGGCTACTGAGCGTGTAAGTGGCAGGGTAAAGATTCCAGCCCCCACACGCTCCTGCTCTCCTTGGCTCTCTCCTTGGGGCCAAAGGTAAAGGGAGCTAGACCCACTGGGCACTGGGGCTCGCCCTCTCACCTGGGGATGCGAATGTGGTGGCCCCAGCAGGCCATGCGGGGGGGTCCCCTCCTCAGCCAGAGAATGAGAAGGGGATGATAAGTTGGAGAAGGTGCAGGAGCAGTTAGATGGATTGTAGTGGGTTCAGAGGCAGGCAATGAAAATGATTAAGGGAAGAGAGGGATTAATTTATAAAACGAGATTAGAAGAGCAATACTGCCCTGCCTTGGCTAAGGGACAGCTTGCGG
>NC_041234.1:46627733-46695233 GCF_002837175.3 Physeter macrocephalus | reverse complement strand
CTAACCTTTTTTTTTTTTTGGACTCTGAAGTGGCCACGTCCTGCCACATTGGCCTCCTCTTCTTCCTTGGCTTTTATCATTCAGAGACCTCGGGCTCTGACTACTTTGGGAAGGCTTGACTGCAACCCCGGACAACACCCATGACACCCCCAGGCATTTGTGTAGCACTTCAAGTTCTTGGAAAGGATTTTCATAGGGCCTCATTGTTTCCTCCTGGAACCTATGATTTCTAGGCAAGACAGAACCCACGGGCTTCATTTGCTTATTAATTCATTCCTTCAGAAAACATTTATCCAGGGCTCACTTTGTGCCCAGCGATGGGCGAAGTGCTGAGGATTCAATGATGGCGAGACAGATGTGGTCCTTGACGTCATGGAGCTCATAGAGGAGAAACTGAGGTTCGTTCGGACCGTAGCATGCCACGGACACCAGTAGAATGAGCATGTTCTGCATGCACACGTGCCTCCTCCTTGAGCCATTTTCCATAAATCTGGGGGCCATCAAAGAGCAGAGATGCCAGGGACCCTGCCATCTTCCCTTCTATTCAGTTTCCACAAGGCTTGGTGGCGTCCCAGGGTCGCAGACACCGTGTCCAGTGACTCCTGCCTTCCAGCACCTCCAGCAATGCCATCAATATCCTTGATTACTCACCACTCATCAACAGACATCTAAAAATAAGGGGTTTTTTTTCCCCTAAAATCCGTCTTGGCTCTAAATATCAAGGGCTCTAATAGTGCAAAATTGGTTCCAGGAGGAATGTTTCAACTTCTCAAGGAATCCCAGTTTTTAAGCACTTTGGAAGCACCTACCAGAAACCAACTATTTACTCCTTATAGAAATGGGTCACATATGCTTAGCAACCTCCCTCAGCTGAGGAGGTAAGAAGTGAGTGGGGATTGAACCAGTCCATACCCACCGCTAAATGAACTCTGCTGTTAGGTTAAACCATATGAAATTGCCATTTTTCTAGGTCAAAAGTGGTCAAGTATTGGCAATTTCATACAGTTCGACCTGATCGTACCTAACTGTTGGGAGTGAATTGGCAAAGTAGATTTTGCAGGGACCGCCCTGAGCAATAGCTCTTCATATGAAATCATTAGAGCAGGCACCCTAAGTCTTGCTACTGGACAATCCCAGTCCTTGTTGAATCATTACAAGAGATCCCCTGAAGCTTCCTGCTGGGCAATTTTTCTTGTTGGTGACGCAGGAGTTCCTGTGGCACTGAATGATGATGAGAGCTAACATCTACATAGCACTTCCCAGGGGCCAGACCTTGTTCTAAGTATTTGGCAAATATTAACCCACATAATCCTCATAACTATCCTATGGGGTGAGTGCTATGATCACCCCAATTTTACAAGATGGGAAAAGAATAGACAAGGAAATTAAGCAACTGGCCTGAGGTCTCACCACCAATACATCATTAAGCTAGGATTAATGTCTGAATTGGACCCTCTGAACCACTAGGCTGAGTCTGCACTTTGAACTTGCTCCTGGGTCTGAGTCAAAGGCTTTTTTCTTCCTGGGCCAAGGGGCTAAGGACAGATTGAGGTCTGCTCTCAACTGCCCCTACATCCAACAAGAGGAAGCGGTTATGTTTCGTAGGGACTGAGATGGGTCAGCCAATTAGCAGATGGGGTGGGGACTGAGAGACTGAATTGTTCGGGTTGGGCAAGGCCTGAGGTCCCCAGAACTGATCCATGATCCATGATCCATGAACAAAAAAGGATTCCTCCATTGTTTCTTGTTTCTCACCAATTCCCTTCCAAAGACACTTGACAGATGCTGTGGGGTGTGGCAGAAGACTGAGGAAGTGGGTGCAAGATACCTGGGTTCAAGTTGGGCTCTACCATTTCTTAGCTGTGTGGCCTTTGGCATGTTGCTCAACCTCTCTGAGCTGCAGTTTCCTCATCTGCAGCATGGGGCTGATAATCCCAACTGCAGAGTGTTGTTGTGGGGTTTCCACGAGAGAAGTGGGACCATGTGCCTGGCGAAGTTCCTGGCCCACAGGCGGTGTCTGGTGAGCGCTGGTCCCCTGCCCCCATAACCAGAGAAGAACCCCAGCTGTGCCTTCTAGTCCCCCATCACTCCTTGTCCCACTGGCCTTGGCATGGAGCCTCTGGGAGACCCCAGGGCCCAGTGACGAGTGGCTGAGAATGGACTCCAGCAACAAAGTGAGATCTAGTCAGTTTCATTAAAGTTCCCATTTAATTTTACTCTCCAGTGATGTCCTGAATGACCATTTCCCCCTTTACTCTCTGCTCCTCTAGTCTCCCCAGCCCCAAGGCCCTAAGGAAGGCTCCTCACTCCTGCCACCCCGTTTTCAAGCTTTCAGAGGGTTTGTGTTGGCTCAGTGGAGAATGTGATGAGTCCGCTTTGTGTCCCTGGCACTCCACAGAAAGACAGGGGAATTAAAGCTCTGAGGAAGAAATAAGAAGGGAAAGAACCACCTCACAAATGCCTGCCCCTGCCCCTGGTCATGGTGCGGTGGGTCTGGAGCTGACGCTAATCGGTGTGGTTTCTCTTCCAGCCCCAAGTTTATCCTTGTGTAATTTAGCGTAGGAAAAGCTAATACTGATGTGTCAGCTTGGGTTAATGGAGATTTTTTTCTAGCTGAGCAAAGGCCCCTTTCCTCCCGCCACCTCCATCCCCAGGCTCCTCCCCCAAGGAAGCATCCCACCCACATGCCACATAAAACGCAGCCGCCAAGGGACCAGGATCTTGAGGGCCCCTGGCAGGCTCTCGTCTTTCTGAGAGATCTCTGGGGAAGGAGAGGGCCTAGACACGTTTGTTCACCCATTTCCATTCGCCCGCAGAGCCTGCTGGCAGGAAGTAATTTCTTGTCAAACACGAATCTTTCCTCTCCCTTGTATTGCTCACACCATTGGAGCATTTCCAGTCTTGCCATGGGGCTCCGTGGCTCAGGGTCAGAGGCCTTCCTGGCGCCGTTCCTCTGTTTCCCTCTCTGAGTCACTAGGGATTGGGCGAGATGACCTTAGTGGGTCCTGTGGCCTCGGATAGCTGGTAGCTCTAGAATTCTAGACCAACAGAAGGAGTTGGCTGGACACCAGTTCGTCCTGAATGTTATTGGTGGAGACAGGGCTCCAGAGGCTCCAAGTCCCTGGCGCTTCCTCCAGCACCCATGGTATCATGTCACTGATATCCCCTGGAGTCTGCTTTGGGTGTCTGGAATTCTACTTCCGGCTCTGTTACAGCTGTTTGACCACAGTCCTGTCCCCTCTCTGGGCCTCAGTTTCCTCACCTAGAAAAAAAGGGAGAGTAGGGCTGGATAAGCTGATCTCTAAGGCTGCCTCTAGCTTGTGGCTCCCCCCAGAGGGAGGTGGCTTAGGCCCCTTTCCCTGCGGCTCTGTGCAGCCCCTGCCTTCAGAGACTAGAGCAAGCTGGCTGGGGTGTGGCTGCTGCTGGGAAAAGAGGGGATGAGGGTAGAGGGCAGCTCGCAGAAGGCAGATTCTAGAGAAGGTAGAAGGTGGGCAGGCAGACAGGGAGGAGGCCGTAAGAAAGAGGAGAAGGAGGTGGAAGGGAGGGAGCAGAGGCAGGGAAGGGAAAGAATAAACACGTAATCAGGGTTACTGAGTTTCCTGTGCAGCTGGAGTCATCTTTTGCTCTTAATAAACTCAGCTGCGGCTTCACCACCCCCTCCGGATGGGTGGCTGCTGGTTCCGATGCAGCTCGCCTGAGACCTGAACAGGGCAGGAGGTGGGCGTTCTGGCCTGGGTGTCTGATGGATGCCCACCAGCCGCCCACCCACAAAGCTGAGCTCAGCTGGCCTGGGTGCCATGCCTTCCCTCAAGGCAAGATGGTGGGGAGGAGACAATAACGGCATTGGAGGGAGGCAGACTGGAGTTCCATTCATGACTCGGTGGCTTCTGGGCTGAGGGGCCTTGTGCTCGCCCCTTCCCCCAGCCTACTTTCTCATCTACCAATGGGGCTGATGTCTCCACCGACAGATACACGTAGTCCTGTGTGTGAAGTGAAGGAGAAGATGGCTGTGCAGGCCCCAGCTCGTGCCTGAGGGGCTGTTCAACAGCTGGCGTTCCTTACTGTCTCCTAACTCCTGCTCTCCCCACCCACCCCTGGTGGGTCTAGACTCCAAGCTGGTCTAGATCTGGTAGCCTGTCTAGCCTCACCCACCCGGCCTCTGGCCTTTGGAGCAAATGGGAGAGGGTGGAGGAGCCAGACAGGCTCAAGATGGCGAGGGACCCGACCCTTGTCCTGAATCTCCTTGAGCTTCCTTGAACTTCTCTTTCCAAACTGCCCCCTCCCAACATGCAGGCCCTGGAGAGGGGTGAGCAGAGGGTGGGAGCCAAGACCACCCTGTGCCCCAACATCACTCCTGTGATGGCACCTGGAGCCAGACTCTTAAGTGCGGGCTCCAGTCTTTAGAGGTTCCCTAACCCCTTGATCTTAATATGGAAAACTGGCAGCTTGGTGGATTATTCTGGGGAGACGCTCCAGAGTGTATATTAGGTTCTCAGAGGGGCTTCCCAGGGACCCTCCTAGCTTTAGCTCTCCTGTCAAACTGTCAAACAGCCCTGAGAGGGAATGGGGGTGTGTGTCTAGAATGGTCACTCAGCTGGAAATTGGTGAAGCCAAGATTTGAACCCAGACCTGCCTGGCACAAAAGCCCATGCTTAGCCACTCTGCTGTACTGCTTCCTGGGAGCTGCTGAGGGAGCTCAGCCCAATGCACCACTCATTCATTGGTTTATTCCTTTACTCATTCAACATCCAGGTGTCTGTTGAATAACCCCCCTTTGTGCCAGGAAAGACCATATGGCCTCCTTGTATTCCTCGAAAGAGCCCCAGATGGGTTGGAGGAGAAGCCATGCAGGATAAGTGTGCCATGCAATTCTGTCAAAGTGGTCAGAGTCTGAAATACCAACGGGTCAGGGCCAGCCTTGCACCAGTGGGAGTCTTTCCTCACAAGGGGACAAACCCAAGCTCAAAAATGGTTAAATGCCCCTTGCCTTACTGGAAGCACATGAATTGTGGCAATGCCCCCGTGGCACCCATTTAAGACGGTGAGTTCTTCAAGTTAATAGGTATTTCAAGGAGCAGTATAGCCTAGGGCTTAAGAGTGTGAACTGTCTGCGATCAAATCCTGCCTCTGTGACTTACCAGCTATGTGACCTTGGGAAAATGGTTTGCCGTCTGTACAATGGGGATAAGAACCGGCCTACCTAAGAGGATGTTGTGGGGAATAAATAAGTTAATGTCTGGACAATGCTTGGAAGAGTACACCCAACAGATGGCCACATGCTCATCGCTCCTTGCAGCCAACCCTCACCTCATCTAGGCCCTCCCTCAAAGGGAAATCAATACTTCAGTATCCTGATTGCTGTAGGCTCGGGAGAAAAAGGCACCTAGGATGGGCAAGTGGCCCAGCTTCTTCCACACGGCCCCAGAGTCATCGTCCTAAACACAAATCAGAGCAAGTCACTCCTCTGCTCCCTGTTGTCCCCAGGCTAAATTTCAACACCTTGGCCTCGGCATACCCGTTCCCACTATCTGAACCTGCCCAGGTCTTGTTTCTCATCTTTCACCACTTCTGCTTTTGATGTCAAGGCTTTGGCCACATCAAACATCACTGGTAAAACGAGCTCTCCTCCTTCCCGCCTTCTTGCTCATGACGTTCCATCTCCCTGGAATACCTTTCCCCTGCTTCCATGCCTGTCAAGTGCCTCCATGCCACTGACCCTTCACAGGACATCCTTACTATTAGAATGCAAGCTCCAGGAGGACTTGGACTCCCTCTTGGTCACTGCTGCATCTCCAACACCTGGAACTGTCCCTGGTATATAGTAGATGCTCAGCAAATAGTCCCTGATTGTGGATTGCATGGGTGATTCAAGTTAAAATGCTACCTCCTCTGTGAAGCAGCCCAGGCAAAGGCCATTTCTGCTGCCAGCATACTTTTACACCCCTGTCAGAGCACACATCCCATTGCCTTGTTTCTTTACTTGTCTTATCTCCCCACTAACCTGAGCGTCTCTTGAGGCCAAGAGCCTCAGCTGAAGCATCTCAGAATCACCCGCTGTACCTTACACAGTGTCTGGTGCAGGAACTCTCATTAGAATCATGTGAGGAGTTTCAACACAATGTCCATGCCCGGGCCCCAGTCATGATCAATAAAGCAGAGTCCCAGGGGCAGAGTCCAGGCATGGCCATTCTCAAACTCTCCATGGGAGGATTCTGGCATGCAGCCAGGTGGGAAAACTTCTGGGGCAGGCATCCCGTGCCAGCCTCTCCGTCAAATAGCTCCTACTCCACCTGGCCTGTGAGCTGGCCTCCGAGGGGAACGACACTGGTTCAAAGGGACCCCGGAAATGACCTAAGGCAGTTGGGTCTCCCGTCCGGCTCAGCCTAAGGAAGAAAGCAGAGAATGCCATGCTCGCCCCCTTGGGCAGGGAGAATGGGTGATGCCTACACACTGTCACCTGGCAACTCCTCTGCCCTTGGGCCCGAGTGCATCTAATCCAGCCAGGCCCCTGACAGGCCATTTCCAGTTTAAGCCAGTCAGGCTGCCTTCACAGCAGGTACAGAGGGCCTGAGACTAGAGGGGAGGAATAGGCCAGCCAAACGGGCACAGTGTCAGTTGGTGAACCCCTGGGGTCAGCTTGGCCTGCTCAGTGAACACCACCTGGTCACCAGCACCAGCAAATTGGTGCAGCGAAAGCCCTTTGACTTGAGAATGACAACTAACATGTCTTACTCTGTGCCAGGCCCCATGTTGAGCGCTTTACATGCATTATTCCAGTTCATTCTCTCAACAGCACTGTCAGGTGGATGTTATCATTCCCATTGTACGGACCAGGAAACTGAGGCTCCCATGAATTAAATTTTTTTTGCTTGAGGTCACACAGCCATCAAGTGTCATCAGGTGACAAAGCCAGATTTGAAACTAAGCTTGAGTGCTTAGCAAGCAACCTAGACTAAAGCTGTGACTACAAGACGAAGGTCACAGCCCCTTCTCTGTCACTCACTCTCTGCCTCCTCCCTGGACCTCAGTTTCCCATCCACTGGGGAGGGAGCAGTGGCTGACCTGGATGGTCTCTGAGGGTTTTGCCAGCTGTGACACCTGTAGGTTCTATGAATCTCTGAGCAAAGAAACAACCTATTCTCAGCCTCCGCACTCTAGGCAATAGGTTTCTTGGGGAGGTCCAAGGCAGGGCTCAGAGCAACACTTGCATCTTACCTCAGCCCTTGTGGAACAGCAAAGCTACAAAGAGCTAATCTTTATATCTACTATTTAGTGTCAAATGCTATTCTATCCATTTAGTCTTTGTGATCACCCGATAATGATATACGTACTAGCATTGTCAACTCCACTTTAAAGATGGGATAATAAAGCCTAGGATGGTTGGTAACTTGCCCAAGGCTATACAGCTAGTAAATGGCACAACCAGGGTTCAAACCCTGGCCATCTGGGACAGTAGCCTGTGTTCTTTTTTTTTTCCTTTTTTTTTGTTTTAATATTTTTTATTGAAGTACAGTTGATTTACAATGTATTAATTTCTGCTCTACAGCAAAGTGATTCAGTTATACATATATATACATTCTTTTTTAATAGTCTTTTCCATTATGGTTTATCATAGGATATTGAATATAGTTCTCTGTGCTATACAGTAGGACCTTGTTATTTATCCATTCTATATATAAAAGCTTACATCTGCTAACTCCAACTTCCCACTCCATCCCTCCCCCAACGCCCTCCCCCTTGGTAACCACCAGTCTGTTCTCTATGTCCATGATTTTGTTTCCATTTCATAAATAGGTTCATTTGTGTCATATTTTAGATTCCACATATAAGTGATAGCATATCGTATTTGTCTTTCTCACTTAGTATGATAATCTCTAGTTGCATCCATGCTGCTGCAAATGGCATTATGTTGTTCTTTTTTATGGCTGAGTAGTATTCCATTATATCTATATGTGCTACCTCTTCTTTATCCATTCATCTGTCAACGGACATTTAGGTTGTTTCCATGTCTTGGCTATTGTGAACGGTGCTGCTATGAACATAGGGGTGCATGTATCTTTTTGAATTACAGTTTTGTCTGGATATATGCCCAGGAGCGGGATTGCTGGATCATATGGTAATTCTATTTTTAGTCTTTTGAGGAACTTCCATACTGTTTGCCACAATGGCTGCACCAAATTACATTCCCACCAACAGTGTAGGAGGGTTCCCTTTTAGGAGCCTCTGTTCTTAACCACAGTATACTCTGCTGTTCAAGCACTTTGCTTGAAGGATGGATGGGCAAGAGGAGGGAGAGACCTCATTCTGCCACCTGGGATCCCAAAGGTGAGTCAGGCTTGGCTCTGGACACCGAGCCTTTCATCCTCTCTTTTCCAAGTATCTCCTGGAAGAGAGATAAGGTTAGTCTCCTCTCCCCAGGGCCTGGGCACTTATGTGGGTGCAGAACGAGGAGGAGAGGCCCCCAGGGAGGGCAGAAGCTGACAGTGAGGCTCAAGGTCATATAAGCTGGGCCAGTAGGAGTGTGGGCAAGCCCTGGTACCCTGGTGCCTCATCACCAAGGCAGTGCTTGACTGGGGCAGCTCTCGCCTGAGTGGCTGCCCAGTGTGCTCACTCAGAGTCTCTGTCACTAGGGGTAGGACTCAGCAAAGGAGCAGGACGAAGCCCTCCCCTGGCAGTGACTGTAGGAGAAGGAAGAAGAGGCAAAATTAACTGATTCAGCTGGGCCCAGGTGGAGGGCCACCAGCCAGCAGATTCTGGCTCTGTAAAGTAACTTTAGGTGGATAGGAGCCCTGCCTGCCTTTCCCATCCCCACCGCTACCACGTGCAAGAGGCCATGTTCCGAAGTCACCCCACCTCCAGACCTGGTTCCCAGGCTAGGCCAGGAACCTCTGTCATATACCCTCTTAGCATTCCACACCTTCCCTTACTCATGTCAACTGTAGTTAAATCACTATTTGGGTACTCTTCATCGAATTGTCTGTCCCCCAGTAGATTAAACCCTCCATGAGAGCAGGAAGGGTATCCGTGTCCTCTGTTACAATGTCCCCGGAGCAGAGCACTGTCCTCAGCATGTAGTAGGTGTCCAAAAAAATGTGTTGAAGGCAAGGATGAATGAGTGCCTCCTGGCCCATTGGAATGGGGGTGTTTAGTACCTGCCTCCCAGGTTTGAAGGAGACAGCCCCCCACCTTGGGGCCTACAGTTGAGTTGGAGTATTCAGCCCACCTGTGCTCTCCCAGCACCTTTCAGGCCCCAGGTCCGGGCCCCTGGCGCCACTTCAGGGGCTCATTGAGCTCGCACCTCCTCCCTTCCTCTCTTCCTCTTATCCTTTCTTCCTGCCCCACCCCCACCCCGCCCACATCTACAGAGGACAGGCTGATGGGCATCAGCAAGAGAAAAGGCGTGCATGCAGGGCTGAGACAGTATATGATGCCGGGAAAGGAGGCACTGCAAGGCAGCCTGGGCCACCCATCAATCCCAGCTGGCCCAGAAGGAGCAGGCAAGTGGGCCCCATGCCTTACCACCAGTCTTTGGAAGGCATAGCTCTCAGGGGAATTTTAGAGACCTGAGAGGAAGAAGCCTCATTACCATATAAAGAGCCATATTATCTAAGAGTTGGGGCTGATATAGGGACATGTGCCTGATAGCTTGTGAAACCGAAAGGAAATAAAGCACGAACAGTGATGCTCTATTTTATAAGTTGGGTGGTGATATCACAGATCCTCGTTTTATTACTAGCCCTTAAGTTGGGCATGAACATTGTAAATACTCTTTTGTACATATAATACATTTTATACTTTTAAAACCGTGAAAGCAGTCTAATATTATTATTAAAAACATAGATTCCGGAAGTCAAGAGAATCTGGTTCATTTTCCAGCTCTGCCACTTACGAGAGGCATGACCTTGGGTTGGATATTCCTCAGAAGGAAAATGGGGTTAATAATAGCACCTACCTTTAAGGATTATTGGGAAGAACAACCCTGCTAATGCATGTGAAGTGCAGAGAACAGGGCTAGGCATAGAGTAGGCATACGATAAACGTTAGCTATTGTTATTATCCATGTTCTCAAGTAGCAATATATGAAAATGTGCATGTTTAGGTATTGGAATAGCTACCCAGGGCTTTAGAGGGAGGCATAGAAAAATGAATGCAGGGAATGCACCCAAAATGTTAACATAGATTATATCTGGGTAGTGGGTGGTGGGAAATGTATTTTTGTCTTCCTAATTCCTTTCTGTATCTCCCAAATTTCTTATAATGAACTTGATTAACTTTTGCAAACGGAAAAAAATTTTTCTCAACAATTTACAATGTGTATAGTAGCTCCATCAGTGTTAAGCCAACAAAATGTAAAAGCAAAAGCAAACACATTTAGAAAGAATAACAAGAACTGCTCTCAGGCCCCTAGCTCCCAAACATATCTACCAAGGGGAGGCCCAGAGGGGTGCAGGGCCTTGTGAAGAAACGCCTCTACTCTGCCCCCTCAGCCTCCCCCCAGTCTGAGGACACCTTCACTGGCTCTCTGTCCCCTGGGGGTGTTCCCCCTCCACCACACCCCATGTCACAGTGTCCTTGATGCCCTGGCAAGGAGGCTGGTGGGGAGGGGCTGAGCTCTGGAGGGCCTCTGGTAAGCCAAGCCGATTTCATTCCTCCCTTCTCTCCTGTCAGGTCATAGGAGATGGCATTAGTACCACTTCAGTGAAGCCGAGCTGCTTCTGAGACGCTGCCTTCTAGCTCATGGGTGGAGGACAGCGGTAGCCTGATTGTACCCAGAGTAGGAGACGGGGGTGGGGAGGGATAGCGCATATGGGGGTGTCAGGCCTGAGGGGTTGCCCAGGCTGACTGTTGGCAGGCGGCTGGGAAGACTGGCGGGAGGGCAAGCAGAGACGGCTTTCTGCCCAGTTCATGAAATGGAGCTGGAGAAGCAAGGAAGACTGGGATCTGGGCTGGATGGGGGCCAGGGCCCCAAGACAGAAATAGGCCAGGCCACTGGGTTTCCAGATCAGTGTCCTGTTTTGCCTGCCTGGCTGGGCCACTCACAAGCGAGGAGCCACGTGGATTCCAGAAGGCAGGGAGATGGGGCAGACAGAGCCAGGGCCCCACTGCCCTCATTCTTTGCCCCCTCATTTGGCTTTATCTTTGCGGGGCTTGTCACCACTTGATGTTATATGAGCTATTTGTCCTGCTTCCAGAAAGGATGCTGCTCAAAGGCAGACACTTTTTCTCCCCAGTTCACTGTAGCACCCCTAAGCCCCAGAACAGTGTCTGGCACGTGGTAGGTATCTGACAAATCCTTTTTTTTAACAGACCGTGAATGACCGCCCCCCAACCTGGGGCTTGTGAGGTAGGAAAAGCAGGCAGGCACTAGAGATTGCCCTCATTTGGGTCGATGAGAAAGTGGAGACTGTGAGAAGTTCAAGGACTTGTTTAATGTCCCATGGCTAGGAGATGACAGATTTTAGGTTTAAACCGGGTATGACAAATTTGAAAGTTATTTTTTTCAATGTTATGTTGCCTCTTTGAAAGAAATAAAGTGGGTTGCAGACATAGAAAACAAACTTATGGTTACCAAAGGAGAAAGGGTGTGGGGGAGGGATAAATTAGGAGTTTGGGATTAGCAGATACACACTACTCTATATAAAAGAGATAAACAACAAGGACCTACTGTATAGCACACGGAGCTATATTCAATATCCTGTAATAAACCATAATGGAATAGAAAAAAAAAAAAAAAAGAAAAGAAGTTGCTCGGCTGTCTGGCAGGTGCCTCCCGGGCATCCCTGTGGGCACAAAGTGCAGCTCTTGAGACAGCCATGCCAAGTGAGCCCGGGGTGGGCTTGGGAGGTTCTTCCTGCCTCTGCCAATGCTTATTTAGGATCAGACTTTGGTTTATTTAGGAGCAGGCTTTGGTCACTTGAGGTCTCTGGGTGTCCTGGTTCTGCTGAGGGAGATCCGATCCAGCCATTCCTACTGACCAAGCCTCAGTTTTCCAAGGCAGGAAATGGGTAGAGAACATAGGAATGGTGTTTTTCCTTAGGTTGGGCGACGAGACTGCATGGGGCCTCCTTTGGTGCCTGGGTTACAGCTCAAATTGGGGAAAGGATGCCAACCAAGGGCCTAACTGTGGGCTGGGAGGGGAGCAGAAGGTACGGAGAGAGGCTGGTGTGTATCAGTGGCAGGCCCTTCTGTGCCCACTGAGATCTGTCTCCCTTGCATGCCAGCCCTGAGTAACAGACACAACAAGGAGGGTTACCACCTTAGTCTCTGGGGGAGGGGAGACACCTGTCCCTTTTCACACTCCCCCAAGAATATCCTGGTCTGCCTGTTCTCCCAGGCAGTGAGTAAATGGGCTTCAGACCTCTCCCATCCTCCCACAAACCCCAGGCAGAGACATTCTGGCTGAGATGGAAAATTCTTTCTTCTTGGTCTGAAGCAGCTGCTCTGCCTTACCAGGTCAAGTACTGTCCCCAGGCCCTCTGAGAGTGGAGTCTGTCACCTTCTTTCCCTGTACCAATGGAAAGTCCACAGCCCTCTGGGAGTGTACTACTGCTAGGGTACAGGTTACACACACACACACACACACACACACACACACAGAGTGGAGTCTGTCACCTTCTTTCCCTGTACCAATGGAAAGTCCACAGCCCTCTGGGAGTGTACTACTGCTAGGGTACAGGTTACACACACACACACACACACACACACACACACACACACACACACACACCTTAGCCTGGAGCCTGAAAGCTCAATCCCATAAACCCCATGGAGCTTTGGGGTCCCATCTCCTTAGACAGCGGGCATAGGGCAGGGCTGAGTGGGCATTGCCCCTGCCTGGCAGAGCCTGGAGGAGAAGATGCAGATGACAAGGGCTCCAAGGTTGTGGGTTGAAATGTGTACAGTGCGCTGGCTGGGAGGCAGACGCCCTCACGCTGGCCCTTGCCTGACCCAGGCCAGCCAAGGAGAGTTCCATCTCACCCAGACTAGCCTGATCAGCAGGGCTTAGATGGTAAGAAGAGCCTTTCCTTGGGATCCTGGGGCCCTCTTCCTGGGTTTAAGTAAGTGGCAGCTGGGGAGCCTTTGAAATATTGGCCAACAGCCTGGCTTCCTGGGGCCCACCTGACTGAGAAGGGGGAGATTGGAACTTGGGGCCAACGGACAGGTGGTGGCTGGAAGGAGGTGGCCTGTCTCTCTCATCTGAGAGAGATCGCAGAGGGCGAGGGAGGTGGGTCTACAAATGAGTCCAGGAGGGGAGGGAGAAAGGGTGGCCAACTGCACCTAGAACAGACCATGGGTTCCTGGGTGCTTTGCCTTATGGCTTCTCAGCCCGACTAGAGGGCCGGGGACACTGAGCCTTCGAGACATCGAGACACTGGGGAAGCTGAGAACGCTCGGAGAAAGGGGAAGGGCAAAGCAGGGCTCTGGAGACCTCCGTCCCAGCTGTGGACCAGTTCTGGTGCCATGCTGGGATCCCAGCACTGTTTGGAGACAGAGCTTCTTAACCGTTCTGTCAAATGGGTTACAGATCTGCTGAGATATTCACCCTCTCAGCCCTCAGGGAGGCACAGTGAGGCTTGAGGTGGCCCAGCAACCCCCCCACCCCGACCCCAGTTTGCCATACAAATAGTCGTGTTTTTCCTCTGTGTACCCAGAATGAAAAAGGCTTGCGGAGGGGGGAGGGGGCCGTGTGGGGTGGGGAGCGGTAGGAGAGGAGGCAGCAGGGATATGAGAGGTGCCCAGGCCGCTGCCTCTGCCCGCCCCCTCACTGCTTCCTCACCTCTTCCCACCACTATTCTTGGCCCTTTTGGGCCTTGCCTTATGCTATTTTTCTCTGAGTCTCTGTTCCTGTCTCCCTCTCTCCTTGTCTTTGTTTTTGTCTTCATGTCTCTGTCTCTCTGCCTCTGGGCCTTTCCCTGGCCTCTCCCTCCATCTCTCACTGTCTCTCTGATTCTGTATCTCTCTCCAGTCTTTCTCTATCTCTATCTTTCTGTATGTTTTGCTGCCTCTATGTCTCTCTCTGGCTGGTTCTCACCATCTCCCGGGCTCTGGTCTGTCTCTACTTTTCTCTGCCTCCGTCTCTGGGTCTGTCTTTCTGCCTCTTACAGCCTCTCCGCCTCTTAGTTAGTATGTGTGAGACCTGCTCTGCTCCCGGAAGCTGGGCAGTAACCCACACTCGCTCCTCACTGGATCAGATGGCAGTTCCAACAGCGGCGGAGCTCCAGGGCCCAGCAGGGTCACTCAGGCCTTCCCTTAGTGACACTCAGTACCCCTCTTAGGGGCAAGGGAGGGGGCCCAGACACAGCGAGGCACAAGCCCAATGATAGATCACCCCACAATTCCCCCAAGGCTTCCCTGGGCCACCTCACTCCCGTAAGCTGTTCAGGATGCAGCTGGAGCCCCCGCCTCATGGCCAGGCCTGTGTGGGACAAGGAAACTGCCAGTCAGAGTGACAACGCCCAGCTGTCAGGGAGGACCCCTGCTGCAGCCACGATGGGACCCTCGGGCAGTGACACAAACCTGGCATCTGAATTCTAGATCTTAGTTCTACCACCTATTAATTGGGTGACCTTGAACTAGCAAAGGTGCCCCTCTGAGTGCCGGTTTCAGGCACCCTAAGGCCTACCCTGAAGGGGGGTTCTCAAGATTAAGGGAAATAGTATCTGGGAAGGGACAGCACTATGCTGACCTTCCCTCTCTTCCTTCACCTTCCCCCATTTGGGGTCAGGATGTTAGGATTAGCATGAAGACCTCTGGGAGTCCTTGGACAAGTTAGCAAGGCTCTCGGGGCCTTGGCTTCATCCTTGACTCTTCCAGGAGGGTCAGCAGGAAGTGGGTGGTGGCCACAGCAGCGGAAGTGGCGGTGGCAGGGCCAGGGGCCAGAACCCCACTGAGGTCAAGCTGGGTGGGCAGCTGGGGTGGTGAAGGGGGGCAGTCCTGCCTCTGAGAACGTGTGATCTTCCCGCCCAAGAGGCTCTGAGTCATAGACAAACAGTTTTGCAGCTCTGCCTCCCTCATTCCCCCAGCCACAGACACACTTGGAATTTCCAAAGTTTGGTTTGTGCTATTTTTCATTACTGTGAGTTTCAGAAACGCCCACTGCCGGAGCCATCCTGAGAAGGGCAAGTTCTCTCACAGAACTTCAGAGGGTTGGTGCTGGCAGGCCCTTGGAAGGGGCCTAAACCAGTCCTACCTCTGCCCCCCATAGCCTGACAAAAGGGACTTAGAGGCCTAAAGAGAGGGAGTGACTGGTTCCGGTGCCCACTGCAATTCAGTGACAGAGCCAGGCCTGGCATCCAGGCCTCTTGACACCCATAGTCTCCCTTGCTCATCTTCTGGCTCGCATTCTCTCTATTCTCTTTATCCTATGTCTGTCTGCCACTGGCTTTCTCTCTTCGTCCTTCACTAGGTAATGCCTTCTTCATTCCCTCCAAGAGTCTGAACAGTTGGGGCTCCCAAGTAATTGGAGCTTCTTTTAGCACTCTCTAGCTCACCCTTGCCAAAGATGAGCAGTGTGCTGGCTGGACTGTGCCTGGGGTTTCCATCTTTGGTGCAGTAGCCTCCTTCTCAGCCCCTCCACCAGGAGGTATCAGCATCAGATCAGGCCACCAGGCAGGTAACCCAGCCCCACATGGCTCTGGGGTCTTCTTGAGATAGGGCAACAACAGATTCTCTTCCCATCCGCCCACCTGCCTCACTGAGCCAAGCCTAGGGCAGAAGTAGAGCTGACATTTCTTCTTGGGGAGGGGTCAAGATTTGCAGATACCTCCTTCCCAGGGAAATCCTGCTCAGGTTAGAGATGGGAATCCATCCAGTCAGGGCCTGGCCCCTGAGCACACTCCCCAGCCTCTGCCACCAACCTGAGAGGGCTGGAGGGTGGATAGACTGGGGAGCTGCTCTCAGAAATCCTGCCATCGCTCTAAGTGGCACGGTCAGTGGGTGAGACAAAAGTTCATCTGTCCCCTACTAAGAAGCCAGGTGGGAGCTCCGGCCTGGAGTCACACAGGTGGCACCTACAGCACCTGGCCAGACATTCTGATGTCAACTTGACACAGACACCTTGTAGTAGAAAGGATGGGCAAGGCTCTGCCATCAGGCATCCGGAGGCAGAGCCTGGCAGGGGAGCAATGGGCAAGGCACGAGCTTTGGAGTAGACAGGTCTCAGTTTGAATCCAAGTTGGGATGTCCTTGCTGGTTGACCTTGGCCAAGTTAGTTAAGCTCTTTAAGCCTTGGTTTCCCCATCTATAAAATGCCTGCCCCCTCACTGTTCAAGATCATAAGAAGGCAGCGCCTACTAAGCGCCCACAATCAGAGGATGTGTCAGGAAAAGAGCTCCCCCGGAGTTTGGTGTATCATAAGGCGGTGAACAAGGGAGCGAGCCGCAATGGATTTGCGGGTAGCTGACCGGAAACTTAGTGAGTCAGCAGCGGGATGTTGTGGCCCAGAGAGCTCCTCCTGCATTAACTGATGGCTGGGGTCCAGGAGGGCAAAGGCATTCCTCCTGCTCTGGCATCCCTCTGGGGGTGGGCTGGGTGGGCTATGGCCAAAGGGACATCTGTTTGGAAGAGAGCAGGCTGCAGCAGAGACTGACTCTTTGGCCCTCTGAAGTCCCAGGCATCCTCACCAGCCTATACCGTGTCTTAGTGCAAGTTAGCAAATAGTGCCTCCTTTGGGTGTCTGCAGCCCTGCACGTGAGCACATGGCTTGGTGAGCATAGCTTGGGCTGGATTTCAGCTTCCAGGGGTCCCCTTGGATGAACGCCTCATGGCCACCCTAAAGTTCCCACTGTTTGCTCACCCAAATTTTTATTCCTTCAACAAATGCCGATTGAGCTCCTACTATGTGCTCTACTTAGGCACTGTTTTAACTCTTGAGGAGGGGCCCTGGGAGCTGGGGATGCTTGCTCCGGAGAAGAGAGGGTTACAGGACATCTGCAGAGCTCTCTGAACAAAGGCTGTCTGCACACTTGCTCAGAAGCAAGCTTCAAGTCGATGGATATTTACTGAGTGTCCACAAAAAGTCAGTTACCACTGACTGGCTGTGTGCCCTTGCATGAGTCGATTTCCCTCTCTGGGCCTTGGCACTAAGCTGGATGAGCTGTAAGGACTCCTCTGGCTTCCTGCAGGAAATCCTGCAAGATGGCTGGGGGAAAGGGAGTGGACATTTATCATGTGGCCCAGGGCTGCTATACAGGGGGTTCAAGGCAGGGGGAGAATCTGGACTAGAGAATCTTGGACATCTTTTTTTTTTTTCAGCCCGAGACTCAGCTGGCCTCCCACCTTTCTTCCCATTCCTCTCAACGGTCTTCCTCTGGCTGCAGTAATCTCACCGCCCTGCATCTGCCAGGGTCTCTCCAGCCCCCATGCCTCAGGCTATGCACTTGGCCTGGAATGCCGACTCCTGGAATGCCTAGTGAAATCCCCCTCATCATGGATGTTGCAGAGAGAACCTAAGAGTAAAAGGGATGGAGGCAGGGATTTGGACCTGATGCCCTCCACCTCCCTTCCAGCCCAGGGTGTCTGCTGCTGTCCAGGGGATGCTGGGGGCTGAGGTACACCAGCCCCAGGAGCACAACTCTGGTCTCAGGGGATCTTTCTGCTGCCATCACCCAGGGCTGTTCTCTCTCCTCCTTTGGGGCATTTCAGAGCATGTGCTCTGAAACCAGACGGACCAGTGCTCACATCCCAAATCTGCCCGCTTCCTAACTGTGCAATTTTGGCTCTCTGAGGTCCTGTTTTGTTTTATTTTATTTAATTTATTTAGCTGCGCCTGGTCTTAGCTGCGGCACTTGGGATCTTTTATTTGTGGCCTGTGGGATCTTTAGTTGTGGCATGCGGGATCTTTTAGTTGTGGCCTGTGGGATCTTTAGCTGTGGCATGCGGGCTCTTAGTTGAGTCATGTGGGATCTAGTCCCCTGACCAGGGATCGAACCTGGGTCCCCTGCATTGGGTGTGCAGAGTCTTAGCCACTGCACCACCAGGGAACTCCCCGAGGTCCTGTTTTAGGGCCTCAGTTTCACTCTCTGTAAAATGGGACTACTAGGTACCATCTCATTGAGGAAGAAGAGATGGCAGGGAGGGAAGGGTGCGCAGGGAGATCGTGTCTATGAAAGTTGCCTGACGAAGAGTAGAGGCCTGGCTCCCACAGCCTGCCAGCCTTCTGCTGAGCACGGCCCTGGTACCTCTCGTTTCCTCTGTCCTCCACGCTACTCCTGACTCACAAAGCCAAAGGCTTCATCCTTTTCTTTGAAAGCTCTTCTAGAGACTTCCTACCCAGAATTTGCCTCGGTCCTTTGTGCTGCATCCATCTGCCTTGAGCCCATCAGCTCCGTGGAAGGAGCACCATGCACTCAGGGCTGGATTACTCTGCCCAGCAGGTCCCACCTCAGCCAAACTCAGGGCTCCCAGGCTGAAAAAGCCTGGAGTAGGTGTTTCGGGGAACTGCCACAATCACCCCAAGGCCCCTGTGTACCCAGGGGGTGAGCTGGGCCCTTGGTGGGCTCTCCTTCTCATCCCGATTCCCTAGAGGGCCACTCCCCTTTAGAGAGATGACACAGGGATTGAGAACATAGAATTTCCTTGGTTCTACCCCTCGCTCTGCCACTTTCTATTCGGGAGAACTTGGGCCTGTAGCTTGGCTTCCCTGACCCAAGCGTGATGCTCATAGTAGCTCTCCCAGGACTCGGTGAACAATCACTGCTTGCCATAAGGCAACTGCTCAATTAATGGTGACTGCCTCTTTAAAAAAGTATTTTCAGAAATGCCAGGCATATGGTGGACACTCAGTAAATATTCATTTAATAGAGGCTTAAATCTGAACAAAAGTCAAGACACAGCCTTTGGTCAGAGAACTTCATGGATACTCTGTAGGGTCCCCAAATTTGCCTTCTCTGCTCATCCAACGGCAGCCTGCCCACCCTCCCACTGTCACCTGCATCTTCACTGGAGGCCCAACGGAGCCTCTGAAAAGGCCTCGTGGATGGGGTACAAAGAGCAGGCTCTGCCCCGGGCTAGGTCCCTGGGGTGCCTGTGGCATCAGTGATATTGCAGGCTGGGAGGGCAGAAGCCCTGAGCCAGCAAGTGTGGTCCAAGGGCACAGGCTCAGCCTGATCGAAGGCAATGGGTAAGGTTCCATCATGAGGCTGACTTGGGCTCAGGTCCCAGTGATGCCATGTGTTGGCTGGGTGATTCCAAGCCCATCTCCAGTCTGTGAAATGGTGTAATGGGTAATAGTACCTGCCTTGCTTCCTACACAGGCTGAGGGTAAAGATGCAATGAGATACCAAAAATGTATGTAAACTCTGGAGTGTGGAACCCACGTGTTTGGGGCAATTCAAATTGGAATCCTGAACACCTTTTACAGACGGCAGCGGGGTAAAGAGGAGAGGACAGACCTTGCCTCAAATCCTGGTTCTGTAATTTCCTGGTTGTGTGACTTTGGGCAAGTCACTAAACCTCTCTGAGTCTCTGTTTCCTCATTTGTAGAATGAGGTTAATAATATAGTACCTACCCCATCCATTACTGTGAGGGTGCAATGGGGTGATACATAAAGCACAGCCAACCTGTGGGAAATGGCAGAGTCCACTTAGGAAGGTGTCAGGAAGTCACAGAAGCAAAGCCGAGAGGTACCAAGGCAGGTGCAAAATAGTGAACCATCAACTGTCTGCAACTAACAAATGCTGCCCGAGTCCCTTTGCCCTGCTATGTCCTGAGCTTTGTTTTGAGGATGCCTGAAGGAATCAAACCGAGTCCCTGCCCTCCGGGGCCTGTCACCAAGCTGGGTTGAATCAGAGTCTTTTGCCCTGGCAGCCATCTCAGGCCTGAGTCCTCTTCCTCAGGGCCTCAGTCTAGCCTTTCCCACCCTGAAGCCCAGCCTGCTCCACTCTTCTACAGCTCCTGGAGAAAATCCTCCTTTGTTAGGCACCTGCCATTCCCACATGAAGGTTCCTCCCTCCCTGGCTGGAACCCAGAATCTCACTTGGAGAAAACGGAATGATAGTGCCCAGAGCTGAGCAGGCCCCAGGGACCACCTTGCCCCTGTTGTGGAGCTCGGGGTGCAATGGTGGTGGAGACCAGAGCCCTGCTCATGGAGACGGTGTACTATTGGAGGTGACAGAGTGTCTCAGATGGTGATACCTGCCGTGAAAGAAATACAGGCAAGAAAGAGCACGATAGGGTGGGGCAGGTGATTTTCAGTCGGGTGCTAAGGGATTCTTCCATCTTGACACTTGGGGAGACAGGGGAACAGGTTGGCCCAAGGTCACCCGGCAGGTGCTGGCAGAACGCCTCCAGCCCCGTGCCCCTTCCTGCACCAAGCTCTCTCGGGGGACTCCTCACATCCTTTCCCTTACCTTGTCCTGCTTTCCATGTACCAGCATCTCTGCGGGGGCCCCCGAGCTCTTCACCCTTCCCTCTCTCGGGCAGCACAGGCTTCTGGGAAGACCTCCTCTCTGGCCAGACAGGGTTCTCTCAGGTCCCCATGTGGCTGTGGGGAGGAGACTCAGAGCCCTGGGAAGGGGGAATGTGTTGGGGGCCAGAAACTTGCATGGGCAAATGGTGTCTGAAAACACTGGCTGCTGACAGCTCCAGCTGCGGGGGCCTCACCCACCTCCCTCCTACAGTGGCAGATTTACAAAGAACCTCACAGCACATCTCAGAAAAAAAAAGACAAGATTGTAGGGTTGGAAGGGGGCCGGAAGGGTCACCCAGTTCAAGCGACGGGAAGCTGGCAGGCTCAGCCCTCAGCCTCCAAGGTTGTCTGGACAGCAGGGGTCACTCCTGGGCTGAGAGTGTCCTGGGGAAGGTGGGGTCACAGCCTCCCTGGTCAAATGCCCCTGGTTTCCTGCCCAGAAATGCGAACTGAATCCAGGGGTGGAACCAGAGAGATGATTCCTGGGCTCTCCCAAGAGAGAGCGAGCTTCTTGTTCCCGCAGGTGTGTGAATGGGGCTGCACACCCTGAGCGGGTGAGGGGATGCTGTACAGAGGTGCCATCCGAGGCCTTCGTTCCAATTCCCGCCCAGTCCGCAGCCTCTCCCTGCTCCAAGATGTGGGGCGCTCCAGGCAACCAACATCTCCAGAGCCAGGAGGGCCTGGAACCTGCTTCACCCAGCCCCGCCCCCTCAGCCGAGTGGGCCCAGCACAAGGTCTTGATGGGAACACTCCCCCACCACCGACACTTCTCCTAATGCATCCTTGCTGGCCGGCTGGGAACCGCAGACGGAGCTGTGACAAGAGGGGAGATAAGGGGGCTCTCACATTTCCCCCGGCTGGGCTCCTGGGCCGATGGCATTCACGCTGGCTGATTTCAACATGAAAGGGCCCCTTGAGAAGGAGAGCTCCCTCCCATTCCCCCTTCCCTCTGCTAAGCCCCACTCCGAAGCTAACCACTGTCTGAGCCGCCCTCCCTCTGGAGGCCGAGCTCTGCCGCTGGCCTGCTTGCCAAGACTTCCCCCAACTGCGTCAGCATCGCCTCAGCCACCCTGTCCTCCAGGATGAGAGGGGTGCATGCATAGGGCTGCCCCTCCCAGCACCAAGCTGGAGAAAAGAGGAGGGATTTGCCATCCCAACTCGTGACACAGAACCCAGGGTCTGCTCTGGACACACAGCCCAGCCGACTCTAGGCCACTATGGTGAACACATCTTTGGGAGGAATGCTCTGTGGAGAGGAGGTCTCCCAACCCTACATCCAAAAGGGACCAGAACATTCTCAGGATCTCTGAGAGCCCAAGGGTGCAACTCCCAGGCCTCTTCCCTGGCTCTTTTCTTTAACTGTCTGAGACATGCACCCTTCAAAAATCCACTGAAACATCTCATGTTTCTGCCGCCAGAGACCTTCCAGGTATCTGCCCTCAATCTTTTATCCTCCAACTTTTTAAACCTTTTATTTTGAACTAATTTTAGACTTAGAGAAAAGTTAAAAAAAATAGAACAGAGAGCTCCTGTACACCCTTCACCTAGCTTACCCTGATATTAACATCTTACATAACCTTAGTCCAATGATCAAAACCAAGAAATGAACCTTGGTATGATACTATTAAAGAAACTACAGATCTTATTTGAGTTTTACCAGTTTTTCCACTAATGTCCTTTTTTTTTTTTCTGTTCCAGGATCCTATCCAGGACCCCACATCGCTTCGAGTTGCTGTTTCTCCTTAGTGTCCTCAAACCTGTGACAGCTCCTCAGTCTGTTCATCTTTCATGATCTTGACACTTGTGAAGTGTACTAGCCAGGTGTTTTATAGACTGTCCCTCAGTTTGGGATTGCCTGATGTTTTCTCATGACTAGAGTGAGGTTATATACCACAGACATGGTGATGGGTCCTTCTTGGCGCATCATTCCAAGATGTTTGTGATGTCGACATCTCTTATCACTGGTGATGTTTACCTTGATCATTTGATTAAGTTGATGCTTGCGGGCTTTCCTCACTATACATTTACTGCATTTCCTTTTTTAAAAAAAATATGTATTTATTTATTTATTTGGTTGTGCTGGGTGTTAGTTGCGGCAGGCAGTCAGGCTCCTTAGTTGTAGCACATGGCCTCCTTAGTTGTGGCATGCAAACTCTTAGTTACGGCATGCATGTGGGATCTAGTTCCCTGATCAGGGATCGAACCCGGGCCCCCTGCATTGGGAGCGCGGAGTCTTATCCACTGTGTCCCCAGAGAAGTCCCCTGCATTTCCTTTGATATGTAGTTGACAAATACCTTGGGAAGATATTTGGAGACTATGCAAGTCCCGTTTCTCCTCAAACACTCCACATTTGTCTATTAATTGTAGCATCTATTGGTGCATCAACATTTATTACTGTGATGCCATCCTAATAATAGTCATGTTCTGTAGCCTTCTTTCTTTCTACATCTCTGAACTGGAATTTTACTGTAAGGAAAAGCTGTCCCTCCTCCCCCATTTATTTATTCATTCAAATATTTGTTAGGGTTAATATGGACCAATGGATATTTCATTTATTCCATGGGTTAAAATCCAATATTTTCTCCTCGCTCAAGAAGGTAGAGTATAACTCCCCACTCCTTAGTTATGTGTTGTGCATAGTGACTTCTTTCCAAAGAGAACAGTGTGCAAAAGGGGAAAAAGTAATGTGGAGAAACCTGACAAACACTCCCTCGGCCAGGCGATCCCAGTGGGTGTCAGCAATCAATAGATAGTGTACATCAGTGATATGTGTTGAGAAGGGTACTTCACCTCTGTGATAGTTCTCCTCACTCCGATCCCCCACTTTAACCATGAGACAATCATCATGGTTTTTTCAAATCCAAATTGAGGGACGTTCTACAAAATACTCGACCAACACTCCTCAAAACTGTCAAAGTCATCAATAGCAAGGGAAGTCTGAGAAACTGTCACAGCCAACAGAATCCTAAGGGGACATGACAACTAAATGTAATGTGGGGTCTTAGATGGGGCACTGGAAACAGATAAAAGTCATTAAGTAAAAAACTGTAGACTTTAGTTAATAATAATGTCTCAATGTTGCTCCATTAACTGTAATAAATGAATCACACTCATAGGAGATGTTAACAATAGGAGAAACTGGATGTGGGGTATATGGGAACTTTCTGTATTACCTTTGCACCTTTTGTGTAAATCTAAAACTGTTCTAAAATTTAAAATATATGTATTAAAAGTCCAATACTATCATTATTTATTTTCTGCTCAAATTGTTCCCACTTTGGCTATTAGGATCTCCTTCCACTTGGCTTCTCAGTTCTTCTGTCCAGCCCCCACTCATTTCCAAGCACTTCCTTATTTTCTGGCACCACGAGATGGTTCAGGCTTATCTTGGACTTTCCCTGCTTCAGGTCTACTTCAGCCATTTCTCCAAGGAGGACTGGCACCTTTTATTGGAGGATAGTGTTAGAAGCCAAGATCTAGTCACTAGGTGTGCTCATTGCTCTTGAGGTGTCATAGCTTTTAGGCCCTGTCAGTTGATAGAACTAGGACATATAAGTGTGTATACCAACCCATTTTGCTGCCATTTTAAAAATGTTCTTTACTCTTGTTCTATCCTCAAGAGATCTACTTTATTTATTGTAACTGCCTCAAGATATTCCTTAGTGGGGATGGACAAATATCTTATTTAACCAGTTCCCTATTGGTGGCTATTTACAGTATTATACATTTTATTTTATATTATTAAAATGTTGTAATCCTTGTGCATAATCATGTGCCAAGTGTTTCTACAGGGAAGACAATGAGATCTGAAACTGCTGTGTCAAAAGTTCTGGGCATCTAAAATGTTGATGGAAGCTGCCTATGGGCCCTCCGAGGTAGCTGTACTAATTAACTGCCTACCATTCAAATTTGTTCATGTGCCATTCAGAGCCCAGTCTTCTCTAGCTTCCATCTCCCACCACTTTCTCCCACTTGTAGTCTACTACTCAGTCTCAATGAACTACTTGCTATTTTCTCTTATGCTTCCAGGTCTCTGCCTATGCTGTTGTTCCTTCTGCCTAGAATGTCCTTACTCTCTTATAAGCACAATGAACTTCTATTCACTCTCCAATGCCCATTTCAAAAGGCACCTCCTTTGTAAAGTCTTTCTGAACTTGTCATCCAGGCAGGCAACTGGCGACTCCCTCCTCAGTGACCTCTCTGATCACATCCTGGCAGTATGGTGAAGTGGTTTTCTGTCTCACTCACTTCTATGATCTTTACAGACTGGCCCAACCTAGATTAGGCATGGAGGAGGCCCCTGGAAGTGTCTGCTGGATGAATGGATTAACTTCTCGTTGGCTCCAGGCAACTTGTTTTCCATGGGCCTCCTCTTTGGCCCTTAACTAAGAGTCTGGTCTGAAATCAACGTTGTTTTTTTTTTTTTTTTTTAAGTTTACACTTAAAGCTTCCATTCCCTCTCACCCCCCATTCCTGGGTGTACACGCACAGACAGGTACACGTAGGCATTCAGATGTCCTCCCAAGGTGGTGTATGTGAGTGTGTATAAGGGAGAATGTGAGAATCTCTGCTTGTAAGAAAGACAGGACAGAGTGAGAAGTAGAGGAAGAGAGAGAAGAGAGAAGAAGAGAGAGAAAAGAGAGAAAAATAGGGAGAGAAAAAGAGGAAAGAAGAGACAGTGCGGAGTGAGAATTTTTCAGGTTACTAAGGCGTCAATGAGCCCTTTTAAATGAAGGTGTGTTAGCAAATGGGACCTGTCAACATGCCATTACCTCTATGGCTGAGCAAGACAGAGCTGAGGGGTTGTAGCCCCAAAGAAAGAAAAATATTTGCTAATAATAGAGGCAAATGCTAAGCAAGCTGCTTTGGGAAGGTCAAGACCACTGAGTTCTCACTCACTCCCCTGTCCCAGGCCTCCACGGTGAGGCATCTGGAGTCTTCCAGCCAGCTGCCCCGTTGTCCAAAGCAGAAACCTGGGAGCCACCTTTAAGTCTCTCTCTTCCTCATCCCCAGATCCATTCGATTACCACCACAAAGTGTGTCTACCTCTTAAATACCTCGTGAATCATCTACTTGTGTCTACTTCCACTGCTGCTACCTGAGGCCAGTGGTCCATTATCTCTCATGGTTACTAGTGCAATAGTCTCCTCATTGGCCTCCCTGCTTTCAATTCTGCACCTTATGACCCAGTAGACACCAGGGATCAGAAAAGTCATTCTATAAAGCAAATGTGATCTTGTCACACCCCTGTTTGAAACTATGTGGCCTACAGGCTAAAGTTCAAATTATATTCAAAACCCTTCATCATGGAGCATTTACAGTTCAGAAGCAGGTCAGAAAATAGTCAGGACTTAACTTATGTGAGGCACTTGGATCAGGAGGGGAACCAGCATGATTTCAGCCCTTACAAAGGGTGCATGCCACTGCCCTCAGGCCAGCTTGCTTGCCTTCACTCAATAGGAAGCACTAGGCCCTCACTCCTGTTGGTAGCACATGACATGATAGAGACCTCAACTGCTATTTGAACCCTAGAATCCAAACTTCGTTAATATCTTACTTTCTTCTGGAGCTCATGGCCTATCATAGGGCCTGGTGCACAGCAGGGGCCTTCATCAGTATTGACGAATGAATGGATGGATGGATGGACGGATAGATGGACAGAGGGACATGTTAGATGGGTGAAGGAAACTCCAGCAGGATAGATTGAGATTAACCAGAGAATGTCACTAAATTCAGGAATACTGGAGGAAGAAACAGACTCAGAGGCTTGTCCAAAGTGACACTTCTGAGAGCAACCCTGAGAATTAGGAGGTGACTATCATTCCCATTTTAGAGATGAGCAAACAGTGGTTCACAGATATGAAGTGACTTGCTTGAGGTCACATAGTATCCAGTGGGACAGGGATTTGAACCTAGATCTGCTTGGCTCCAAAGATCATGTTCTTTGCACAATCTCACATCAAAAATGATATGGGGCACTCCTTTATGTCAGCCTAAGGAGTGGAGGTAGAATATAGATTTCACGTCTGATGGACCTGAGTTTAAGCCTAATTTTTTAACATTTTCAATCCTTTATTCTTTTAAAAAGTATTTCCAGAGCACATCCACTGTGTGTGTGTGTGTGTGTTTGTGTGTGTGTGTGTGTGTGTGTGTGTGTGTGTGATTATAAAGGGTACATACAGGTGGTGGGGTCAGACAGACATGAGTTTGAATCTTGGCTCTACCATTTGCAAACCTTATGATATCCCTAGTGCCTCAGTTTCCTCATCTATAAAATGGGGATAATAGCAGTGCCTATTTCACAGGCTTGTTGTAGGTATTAAATGAGCATATGCCTGTAAATCACTTAGTGCCCTGCCACACACACACACTCATCAACACTGTGTGCCTGTCTTGGAACCAGGCACTGAGACACAGAGGTGGCCAAGTCTTCATGGTCCTGCCCTTGCTCTCAGGGAGCTGACAGTCTAATGAAGGAGACGAAAGTCATGCAAATCCACATATTGTCCGTGGAACGTGCTCCGAAGGGAATAAAAAAAAAGGAAGGAGCTATGAGAGAGAAAACCCAGAATGACAAGTCTAATTTAGACGAAGTGATGGTGATCTTTCTCAGGAGGTGACATCTCAGCTGAGACTTGAAGAATGGGAAGAAACCAACCATGAAGAATAGAGAAAGAACATTCCAGGCAGTGAAAACAGCAGATGCAAAGGTCCTAAGGTTGGAACGAGCTTGGGATCTTATGGGACAGCAGAGCAGGCTGGAGCAGAGCAGAGGATAAGGATAGAGGCAGGAAGGATCACTGATTATTGGAAAGGCAGATAGGAGCCACCTCATGTGGGCCTTGGACTTTTTTTCTAAGTGTCATGGGAAGCCACGGGAAGGTTTTAAGGAGGGGAGTGACATGGCCTGACTTACATTTTAAAAGGATCCCTCTGGCTGCTGGGTGGAGAGTAGATTGTAGCAGGGAGGGATGGGAGAAGGAGCCTCAGTGAGGTAGCCATTGCCAAGGTCCCTGCGAGAGGGGGTGTTGCCTCTGACCAGGGTGGTGACAGCAGAGGTGGAGACGTGTGGACTTCATACCATGTGAGGTACTCCTTGACATTTTTCTTTTTTCAATCCCCCACATCCCATCTGTCAGGAAAGCCTTTTGTCTCTATCTTCAGAATACATCCAAAATCCAACCACTTTCTACCACCTCCACTGTCTCTGCCCTCTAGACCAGCGGTCTCCAACCTTTTTGGCACCAGGGACTGGTTTCATGGGAGACAATTTTTCCACGAACTGGGGGCTGAGGTGGAGGATGGTTCAGGCGGTAATGTGAGCGATGGGGAGCGATGGGGAGCGGCAGATAAAGCTTCGCTCTCTCGTCTGCTGCTCACCTCCTGCTGAGTGGCCCGGTTCCTAACAGGCTGTGGACCGGCACTGGTCCGCGGCCCGGGGGTTGGGGACCTCTGCTCTAGACCACCCTTCAGCCCTTGTCCTCACAGCCCATTCTCTACACCTGAAGGATCTAAGCCTGAGGGATCCTGTGAAACCCAAATCAGGTCCCAAGTCTCCCCATCTCTCTACTAGTAAAGCCGAAGTCACCACGGTGGCCAAAATTTCTCTGAAATCTGGTCCTTCCTTAACTTTCTGCCTTCACACTCTGCTCTTCGCTCACTCAACTCCAGCCACACTGGCCTCTTTACATTTCTTCAAAACTTTCTGACACACAACCAACTCACATTCTTTGCACGGACTGTTCAGTCTGCCTAGAATGGTCTTTCTGCAGATATCTGTATGGTTCACTTCCTTACCTCCTTCAGAGCTTTCTCAAATGTTAACTTCTCAGTGTGACTTTTTTGGCTATGGTAGCTAAACTTGCAACCTCGCCCTTGGACGCCCTGACCCTCTTGCCTCCTGCTTAATTTTTTTCCCCACAGCACTTATCACCATCAACCATATGATATATTTTATTTATCTTTACCTTTTGCCCCTTCTCAGCAGACTATGGGATCCTTAAGGACAGAGATCTTCATATACCAATTTTGTTCACTGACGTATCTCAAGCACCTAGAACAGTGCTTGGCACATTGTAGGTGCTCAATAAATATTTGTTGAATGAATACATTGTTGGGGGAAATGAGATGATAGACATGAGAAAACTCTTCTGCATATGTTGTAAAGCTAGACACAAACAAGGGCTGATTGTTGCTAATTTTATTATCGCGCATGCGCGTCTGTGTGTGTGTGTGTGTGTGTGTGTGTGTGTGTGTGTGTGTGTGTAAGAAGCTGTCAGTATGCTAAGGGTGTGGAAGGCTCATTTATCATTTCCATTACCATCCTTCTCAATAAATATCAATTTGCCAACCTCCTTCCATGGTGGTTGTTGTGGAGTGTCTGCTTTAACCTTGATGGCAATACTTATGCAATGATAATTGTCATTGACTCCCACCCTAGTCTGTGTGTGTGTGTGTGCGTGTGTGTGTGTGTGTGTGTGTGTGTCTGACCACTGGCTGTCTGGCGCTTAGATCTCACAGTCACCTTCGATGGGCATTTGCATCCCTGTTGAAATGGCTTGATGTCAGTGTAGGCCTTGCCCAGTGGAGAAGCACCTTCCCTGATCTTGCCGGGTTAAGACAGTGAAGATACAGTCTGGGCTCTGGAGCCAGATGGCCCTGGTTTTAAATCTCAGCACTACCAAGTCGAAACTGAGTGGCTACGGGCAAATGTCTGACTCTTTATGAGTTCCAGCTTCATCCCCTGTATGGTAGGGATTATAATTCCTTTCTCGTGGGCTCGCTGGGATGGCCTTACAAGCAAGCAGAAGTGAACATGCCTTGTGAACTAGAAATTGCATTCTGCCCAATGCAGAAGGCAGATTTTTCACTCCCTGGATGTTGAGTCTTGGAAATGAGAGCAGGACAGTTTGCCCTGGGTTCCTCTGAGGGAACCAGGAGCTGGGCTTCCCCTGGGGTGTCAGGAGAGGGGAGTCACCATTCACGGAGCACTCCTTAGAGCAGGACTTCTGAGCTCAGCACACTGGATGTGAGCTAAGTATTGTTACTCTCCGTATTTTAGAAATGGCAAAGCTGAGGCTTAGGGAGGTGAAATGATTTGTTTGAGGCTGCAAAGCTACTCGTGGTGAAGCAGGGCCTTCACCCTAAGCCTGTTATGATTCCAGAGCCTGCATGGTTTCTCTGCCACATGAAGTCAGCCAGCCCAGGGAGGGGGTGGGGGTGTCAGGGGGAGAGGAGGCAGAGGGGTGTGGACAGGCAGACTCCTACCACAGGAGCAGTGTCCCACGAGGAATGCAGACAGTGCCGGAAACCCCAAAGCAATTTTCTAACCCTGGGAAAATGGCCTGTAGTTTGGGCTGGCATGCTCATTGTGCGGGCTGTGCGAGCAGAGCTGTCAGGGCCACCCCCTCCCCTCAACCCGAGCCACCCTGCGTTAGTCATGGAATCTCAGCAGTAGTCAGGTGGAGGAGCCCTTGGAGATCTTCTCCATCCCGCCGCTCATTTGAATCTCCTGGCGGATTAAACCCACCACTCAAGCCTGAGGCCCACCTCCGGGATTCTGATTTCATGAGCTTGGGGAAGGGCCTAGGCATTGGGATTTTCCCCAGCTCTACAGTTAATTCAAAGGCTGTGACTCAACCAGTACTTCCTTGCCCCACACTCCACACACACTGCTTTAAAGTTAGAGAAGCAGAGGCCCAGAGAGAGGACGCACAGCTTGGAACTCAGGTCTCTGACCCTCTTTAGGGCTCTGTCATGAGAAGGCCTTCCACAGGGGACCAGTGAGGTAAGTGAGACAGGGGTCTCAGAGAGCCAGGGGAGTGGAAAGACAGCAGTTCTGATTGGGTGAGAGCTAAAAGCATCCCAGTACTGTGCTGGGTGTCCTCCCCCTCACCGCCCCCCCCCCCACACCAAACTTTTGGGCTCACTGCCACTCCCTCTGCAGCTGTGGGGCATGGGAAGAGCCCTGGCCAAGGGATCAGGAGCCCTGGGTTTGGGTCCCACCTCTGCCACTAACTCCTTTTGAACCTTGGGCAAGTCCCTTTCCCTCTCTGGGCCTCAGTGTTACTCACCTACGAAATGGGATTAGGCTCAAATGTCCCCTAACTAGTATTTCTTCCAGCTCTGACTATTTGGTTCTAGAAAAGACAGCGTTTAGGAGATCTGTGTTGTGATCTTAACTCTGCATTTGATGTTTCTGAGACACAGCTTCTGACTCTGTAGAATGGTAATCGTTGCTATGTGGCCTTGGCCACATTCCTTCTTCTTTCTAGGTCTGCGGTCCCCCTCCCCTAAAGTAAAGTGCGTGGGGACAGGGAGTGGTCTCTATTCAGAAGGCCTGTGAATCTCTGATCCTCTTTCTAATTGGCTGCTTCAGCTCCACTGAGCCCCCGGACAGTGTCAGATGGAGGGGATGCTTTGAGGCAAGTGGTCCCTGCCAAGCTAGAGGGAGATCTTCTGCAGCCAGACCCTATCTCTCCACTTCCTATGACCACCACTGGGGGTTTGGGGCCTCCAGCTGGCACCGCCCTCAAAGCTCTCCCAGCCGCCAATCCTGGGAGGAGAAAGGAAGTTGTCAAGTCAGCGAGCCACCCTAAGGGCAGGAGCAAAGAGGCTGCAGGGCTTGAAACTTGACGGGTTAGAGCTCTCGCCCAGCTCTGGTGGGGAGGGACCAGCCCGAAGGGTGTGGGGCAGAAACCCCGGAGGATGACTGCAGTTATAACAGCCAACTTTTCTCCAAGGCCTTCTGTGAGCCCTGTGATCTGCCCAAGTCATAGCGCTGAATTCCCCAACAACCTTGCGAACGAGAGACTCTTTACCAGTTCCACATTACATGTATTGCAGATGAGGCTGCTGAGGCACAGAGAAGGAAGAAATTTGCCTAAAGCCACACAGTCGGTGTGGCAGTCTGGAATGGGACACAGGCAGGCTGACACTTGAGCCCCTGTTCTTCCCACCCCATCCAAGGCTTCCAGTAATAACAATAGCACTTACGTAGTGCTTCCTATGTGCCAGACACACTTCGAAGTGTTTCATATATATATATATATATATATATATATATATATATGAAAATAAACTTATTTTATCTGTATGCAACCCTAAGAGGTAGTTACCACGATGAGGTACAGATGAAGACACTGATGCCCAGAACATTCTAGTAACTTGCTCCTAGAATCACAAGTTAACACATGGAGGAATCAGGTCTCACAATTTGTGCTGTCTCCACCACACTATACAATGCTATATAGAAGGAACCTCAGTATGCACACACACACGCACGCACACACACACACACACACACACACACACACACACCCTATTCGCCCCACATCCCACACCCCTCAGTCTGAGCCCTTGCTCTCTCCCAGGTGGTTGTTTAGGGTTGTGTGGCCTAGGACAAATAAATCACTTCACCCTCATCTCTCTGGGCTTTGGTTTCCCCCTAGACAATGGGGTGATTGGACCAAGTGATCTGTAAGGACCTCCTCTACTCTGCCATATTATTGAGCCTAGACTTGATCCCCATGCCTCTGGCTGGGGCTAGGGCCTCAGGGCACCTCTCTTCTCTCCTTCACCCTCTCTCCTTTCCTAGGAGTTAGTAGTGGCTCAGGCCTGGGCTTTGCAGAAACAAAGGAAATTTAGTCCAGCCAGCCCTAGCCTAGGAAATGAGAGAAGGGTGGCACTGTGACCCACCAGGGTCCAGACCTTCTAGCCCCCAACCACCTCCTTACCTGTCACCCTGTCTCCTGGTCCATGTGAGGGTCTGCCAAGCCACTTTCCAGTCTCAAAACCTCAGGGCCCAGTTTCCCAAGCCCTTTTCTTCCAGCTGCGCAGCAGCCTATCTCCCCAGCTCTGTCTTCAGCTTTGATTCATTGTTGCACCTGGAACCTGGGGCCAGCAGCTGTCCTGGCCAGCGTGACCCCTTTCTTGCCCTGAGCTGCTAACAATGCTGGCAGAGTCGCTAACACATATGAATGTGCTTATTGCCGTGAGAGGAACATTCTGGGCACAGCAGCACAAAGAACACAGTCTGGCTGGAGAATGGCAAAATATCACCCTGGAGCTCAGCTTGGTCACATCCTAGATGTTTAGCTCGGTCAAGTTCCTCAACTTCTCTGAGCTTCTGCTTCCTCATCTCTACAGTGAAAAACAGAATGACTCTCTCACTGAGTTGTTGGAAAGATTCAGTGTTACAGCAGATGACCATCTCAGGGCACAGTGCCTAGACTGCAGTAGTAAGAAGTCAACAAATTAGACTTAGCTTTGAATCCCACATCTGTATGATCTTAGGCAGGTCAATGAATCTCAGTTTTCTGAGCTCAGAGGCAAGTATAAAAATTCTTGTCCAGTGAGATTTTTATAAGGAAACAATGAGATAATGAATGTAAAATTCCTAGCATGGTGTCTGGCAGATGGTAAAGGATCAAAAATACGTTACCCTGCTCCACCTAAGCTCCATGCACAGAGATGAAACTATTTGCCCCCAAACATACATAAATGCACAAAACTCTATGTGTCTTATAACATCAATATTACACAAATCCTCCCAGAGAATACAAAAAGAAGGAAATCTTCCCAACACTTTTTATGAAGTTAGCCATGTAACTAGACAAATCTTGATACCAAAACTAGATAAAAACATAGTAAGAAAGTAATATTTCAGCTTAATCTCTCTTGTAAACATGGATGAAAAAACCCAAAGCCAAAATACTAGGAAATGGAATAAAAAACATATTTAAAGAATAATGCATCATGACCAAGTGAGGTATATACCAGGATTTCAAGGGTGAAAAATCAATGAAACAAAAAAGCTGATTCTTTGATAAGGTCAATAAAATTGACAAATCTCTGGCAAGACTGACACAGAAAAAAGAGAGAAGATACACATTACCAATATCAGGAATGAAACAGAAGATATCAATACAGACCCTGCAGACATCAAGAGGTCAATAATGGAACATTATGAACAACTCTACACAAAAACTTGACAACTTAGATGAAATGGATTAATTCCTCAGGAAGCACAAACTACCACAACTCATCCAATATGAATATGAAACAGATAATTTGGATAGTCCTATAACTATCAAAGAAATTGAATTTGTAATTAAAAACATCCCCCCAAAGAAATCATTAGGGACATATGGTTTCACTGGAGAATTCTACCAAAAGTTTAAAGAATAATGAACACAAATTCTAATCTCTTCCAGAAAAAGAAAGAGGAGCAGAGACTTCCCAATTCATTTTATGAATCCAGCATTACCCTGACACCAAAACTGGATGAAGAGAGTACACAAAAAGGAAACCAAGACCAATATCCCTCACGAAAATAGGCAGAAAAATTCTCAACAAAATATCAACAAATAGAATTCAGTAATATATAAAAAGAAGTATACCCCATGACCAAGTGGGGTTTATCCCAGGAATGCAAGGCTGGTTCAATGCTTGGAAATCAGTCAGTATAATCCACCATGTTAACAGGCTAAGAAAGAAAGATCAGTGAACTTATCAACTGATATAGAAAAGCATTATACCAAATCTAACACCCTTTCATTTAAAAAAGCACTCAAGTATTGAGAAGAGAGTAAATTTCTTCAACTTGATAAAGACCATCTACAAAATTCTACATTATATTTAATGGTGAAAGACTGAATGATTTTCACCTTAGATTGAGAACAAGGCAAGGATTCTACTCATTCAAAATAGTGATGGAAGTTCTAGTCGGTGCAATAAGGAAAGAAGTAGAAGGAGAGAAGAAGTAAAAGAAAAAAGAAAAGGCATATAGATTGGAAGGGACGAAATAAAATGGTTCTCATTTGCAGATGATATGATTGTCTACATAGAAAATCCTAAGGAATCTACAAAAAAAAATCTCCTAGAACTAATAAGTAAGTTCATCAAAGTCACAAGATACAAGATAAACATACAAAAAATCACTTGTATTTCTTTATACTAACAATGAAGATGTGAACACCAAAATTTTAAATGCAATTCCATTTATAGTCTCTCCAAGTATAAAAAAAATTAGGTATAAATGTAACAAAACATGTGTAGGACTTGTATGCTGAAAATTTTTAAATGCTGATAAAAGAAATCATAGAAGATGTAAATAAATAGACACCCAGGTGTTCATGGATCAGAAGAATGACACAGTAAAGATGTCAATTCTCTCCAAACTGATATATAAGTTTAATGCTATTCCTATCAAAATTCCAGCAAGCTTTTTAAATAGATATAGACAAGGTTATTCTAAAATTTATATGGAAAGGCAAAAGAACTAGATACAGTGTGAGGAATAACTCTACCTGATTTTCAGACTTATTATATAGCTACTCTAATCAAGACTGTGCAGTATTGGCAGAAGAAGAGATATACAGAACAGTGGAAGAAAAATAGATTCCAGAATAGATAGAAAAATAGAACCCAGAAACAGATCTGCACCAAATATGCCCAACTGATTTTTTTGACAAAGGTGTAAAAGCATCTCAGTGGGGGAAAGATCACCTTTTCAACAAATGATGTTGGAGCAATTGGGCATTCATAGGCAAAAAGATGAACCTTAGCCTAAATTTCACACATCACACAAAAATTAACCAAGTGAATCACAGAGTTAAATATAAAACATAACACTATAGATTGTTTGGAAGAAAACACGGGAGAATTCTTCAGAACTTAATTATTGGTGAAGAATTCTTAGATATGAACCAAAAGCATGATCCATAAGAGAAAAAAATGGATAAATTGGATTTCATCAAATCAAATACTTTTGTTCTGTAAAGAAATTGATGAAAGGACAAGCTACAAACTGGGAGAAAATATTTGTAAACCATGCATTTGACATGGGACTTGTATGGAGAATATATAAAGAACTCTTAAGACTCAACAGTAAAACAAGGGCTTCCCTGGTGGTGCGGTGGCAGGGGACATGGGTTCTAGCCCTGGTCCAGAATGATCCCACATGCCACGGAGCAACTAAGCCCGTGCGCCATAACTACTGAGCCTGCGCTCTAGAGCCCACGAGCCACAACTACTGAGCCCGTGTGCCACAACTACTGAAGCCCGCGTGCCTAGAGCCCATGCTTCGCAACAAGAGAAGCCACCACAATGAGAAGCCCGAACACCGCAACGAAGAGTAACCCCCTCCCACCTCAACTAGAGAAAGCCCGCGCTCAGCAACGAAGAACCAACATAGCCAAAAATAAAATAAATAAATAAATTTATGAAAACAAAACAGAACAAGACAAAACAAAACAAAACAAATAATCCGATTAGAAAATGGACAAAAGACATGAAGAGGCATTTCACCAAAGAGGATATACAGATGGCAAATAAACACATGAAAGGTTAGTCAACATTATTAATGCAAATTAAAACCACAATGAACTATAACTACGTAACTATCCAATTGCTAAAATTTCTTTACAAAGTGACAATACCAAATGCTAGTGAGGGTATAGAGAAACCAGATCATTCATACATTGCTGGTGGGACTGTAAAGTGGCACAGCCACTCTGCAAAACAGTTTGGCAGTTTCTTATAAAACTAAACATTCAAGTACCATATGACCTAGCAATTGCACACTTGGACATTTATATGATAAAATTTAAAACTAAGGTTCACACGAAAATTTGTACATGAATGCTTATAGCAGCTTTCTTTCTAATAGCTCCAAACTGGGAATGGCCCAGATGTCCTTCAATGGGTGAGTGGATAAACAAACTCTGGTACATCCACACCATGGAGCACTACTCAGTAACAAAAAGGAATACACAACTGACACATGCAACAGCTTGGGTAAATCTCCAGAGGATTTTGCTGAGTGAAAAAGCCAATCCCATATGGTTACATACTTAATGACTCCATTATATAATGTTCTTGAAAAGACAAAATTATGGAAATGGCGATGAGTGGTTGCCAGGGGTTAAAAAGGAGTTGGAGCAGGAGGGAAGTGGGTATAGCT
Source organism: Physeter macrocephalus (assembly GCF_002837175.3). Classification (NCBI taxonomy): domain Eukaryota; kingdom Metazoa; phylum Chordata; class Mammalia; order Artiodactyla; family Physeteridae; genus Physeter; species Physeter macrocephalus. Next base: position 46,658,860 of record NC_041234.1, on the reverse strand, counting down.
GTGAATGGGCAACACGAGGGATCCCTGTGGTGATGGACTGTATCAGTGTCACTATCCTGCTGGTGATAATACTATTTTCTTGCAAGATATTTCCATTGGGAGAAACTGGTTAATGTGTACATAGGACCTCCCTGTATTATTTCTTACAACTGCATGTAAATCTACGGTGATCACAAAATAAAAATGTTTACTGTAAGAAATTAACAAATGGAATTCAGCGATGTATTAAAAAATAATTCATCATGACCAAATGCGTTTTAATCTGGGAATTCAAGAGTGGTTTGCCAATCAAATAAAGAAGAAACTAACACACCGTTGTAAAGCAATTATACTCCAATAAAGATGTTTAAAAAGAAAAAAGAGTGGTTTACCAATCAAAAATGAATCCTTGTAGTTCACCTAGGAGGAAAAAGGATTAAAATTATGATGGATGCATAACAAGTGCTTTACAAAATTCAACACCCATTCATGGTAAAACTCTCAGCACACTAGGAAGAAGGAGATTCCTCAACCTGATAACGGGCATCTATCAAAACCTTCAGCAAACAATATACTTAATGGTGAAATATTGAACGTTTTCATACACTGAGACTAGGTGTGAGACGAGAATGCTCGCTCTCACCATTTCTATTCCATGTTGTACTGGAGATCTTAGTGCAGTAAGGCAAGCAAAAGAAATCAAAGATTTGAAAGGAAGAAGTAAAATTGCCATTATTTGTACTTGATATGGTAGTGTATATAGAAAGTCCAGAAGAATCTATAGACAAACGATTAGAATTGATAAGTGAATTTAGAAGCATCACTGGGTATAAAGTCAATATGCCAAAATCAATTGTATTTCTTTATGTCAGCAAAAAAATAGAAAAAGAAAGTTTTAAAAACTCTACCATAGCATAAACATCAAATATTTAAGAATAAATCAAATAAATGATGTGGAAAGCCTCTACACAGAAAACTAAAAGGAATATTATGGAAAGAAATTAAAGAAGACAAATAAATTAAGGGATAAACCATATTCATGTATTAGAAAAGTCTATATTATAAAGATGTCAGTTCTTCCCAAATTAATCTACAAAGTCAATGTGATCTCACTTAAAAATCCCAGCAAGCTTTTTTTTATTTTTTTTGGTGATGGAAATTGACAAATTTGTCCTAAAATTCAGATGGGAATGCAAAGAGCCAAGAATAACCCAGGTAATCTTGAAGGAGAAGAACATAGCTGGAGGATTCTAACAGATACCAAGACCTAGAAATTTATAGTAATTAAGACATTGTGGTATTGGCATAAGGATATAGAAACCGACATATGGGAAGAATAGAAAATTCCAAACCAGACCCACACATACACAGTCACCTAATTTATGACAAAAATGACACTGTAGTACATTGGAAACTTTAAAAAAAAAATGGTGCTGGGTCAGTTGGATAGCCATGTGGAAAAAAAATTTATCTTGACCCCTACCTCACATCACACACAGAAATCAGTTCCAGATGGATTGTAGCTATAAATGTGAAATTCAAAACAATAAAGCTTTCAGAGGAAAATATAGGGGAACAACTTTGTGCACTTGGAGTAGACAAAGATTTCTTAAATAAGATGGAAAAAATGCTCTCCATGAAGGAAAGAGTTGATAATTTGGACTATATAAGAGTAAAGAATTTCTGTCCATTCAAAGACTGTTTTCAGAGGGTGAAAAGAACACCCACAGAACAGGAGAAAGTGTTTACAACAGGTATATCTGACAAAGGACTCACAATCTAGAATAGATTAGGCAACCCAATAGAAAAATGTGCCAGGGACCTTGACAGACACTTCAGAAAATAAAGAATATTAAGGTGGCCAATAAACATACGAAAAGGTGTTCAATTTAATGAGTCAAAAGGAAAATACAAAATAAGATCATAATGAGATGCTACTGTACACCCACCAGAATGGGTAAAATGAAAGAAAATGGAAATGGCCGACTCTTTGTGAAGATGAAGAACAGCCAAAACTATCCTGCATCGCTGGGGGGGAGTATAAATTGGTACAAATACTCTGGAAAACTGAGACATATCTACCAAAGCTGAACATAGGCTTACCCTACAACCCAGCAATTCAGTTACCAAAGGACACGTATGTGAATGTTTATAATGGTCTTATTGCTAATAGCCAAAAACTTGAAGTTATCCTGAAGTCTAAACATTGGGGTCACCTGGGCAGCTGCGTGGAGGCCAAATTGGAGATGGAGAGACAGAAGACCGAGAGAACAGGAGGAGGCTGTGGCAGGAGTCCAGGCAGGAAATGGTGGTGGCAGCATCGAGTGGCAGTGGGGAGGGCAGGAGCGCCACAAGGAGACAGAGCCCACATGACCTGGAGATGGGTGGGATCTGGGGGGTGATGGGGAAGCAAGAGCCCAGGCCAAGGCCCTCAAATGAAGGCTTCCAAGAGGATGGCCATCCATTCACTGTGGAAAGAAACCCTGGAGGAGGAAGAGGTGTTGGGTGGGTGTGGAGGAGGAGCTTGGTTTGGTCAGCTCGAAGGTTAAGGTGCCTGCGGAACCAGGAGAAAAGGCAATGCAGAGGTGTGTGGCACTCCCTAGCTCCGACTCCTTTACCCTTAAGTCACTAGAAGGTAGTGGGCCATTGTCCTAATGAGAGGAGAGGTGGGCTCGAAGATGGGGACCAAGTGGGCTTTGGCCTGATCCAGGGCCACATGGAAAGCAGATGGCAGTCCAAGAAGCAAGACCAAGTGCTCTGTTCTGTAGTCCTATGGTCTGCCGTCACTGGAGCAGTGCCTTTACATTTCCAGACCCCAGGCCCCAGCTGTGTTCCTTGGATTCTCTGGATTGGCTTTTGGTACCAGTGATGGGTGTCTCCTCTCTCTCTTCCCTTTCCCGTAATCCCTCACTGCTCAAGGAGGTTCTCCACTGACCACCCCCCTCCAGTCCAGACTGTGTTTTGTGGCCCTGCTCCCTGAAGAGAGAATCTGACCCATCCCCTGCCTCCCATCCCATTCATAGAGTAAATACTCACGAGATCTTCTAGCTTAGCTCTTGGAGGGCACATAAGTTAGAGCCTTCAGTCTGCAGATGGGTAAACTGAGGCCCAGGGATAGGAAAGGACTTGTTGAAGGTTACTCAGAGAGAATGAATAGGGGGAAACTGCCCAGAACTTAGGCCTCCTAATGCCCAGGCCTCGATTTCCTTCTCTTCTTCTGAGAAGGAGAAAAAAAAAGAGAAATAGAAATAGAGAAAAAGGAGAAAGGTGGCAAGAAAGAAAGAACTACTGAATTAAAGAGGCACGGGGAGGCAGAAAAGGGACAGGGACAAACTCCAACAGCCAGATGAGAGAAAGGGAGGAGGAAGGAGGGAGGGAGGAAACAGAGATACAGAAAGAGAAAGAACAAAAGAAGGAAAGAGGGAAAGAGAGAGAAAAGGAGAAAAGAGAGAAAATGGAAAGAATGGGGCAGGGCTTCCTACTTCTGCAGGGGCTGGCAGGAGCTGAGCCCACAGCCCTGTGGAAGGCAGAGATGGGTGGCCCCAGAAATCCTTACCTGCCAAACCCCATCAGCCCTCAGAGGCCCAAACCAGAACTGAGCAATTGATCTAAACAGAAAACAAACAGAGCAAAATGAAAACACACAGGCTGTCCCCCACTCCCACCCCCCACCCCGGCTGTGGCTCTGTGCATTCATTGGCCCCCAGGTGGCCACTGGGAAAGCAAGGCGCAGCTTTTGTAACCCTCTTCTCTCTGTGGCCCCCCCATCCCACAGCCACCCCCCACCAAGAGCCATAGACTCAGCTCTGTTCAAGATGCCATGGTGGGAAGGGGGCAGGGCTCGTGGGCTCTGGGGGGCTGGAGGGGGCCTCGTGTTCCCTGCCCTTGGCCTGGCAGAGAAACAGCAAGGCGGATGGGGGGCTGACAGGGAGGGAAAACAGTGGGGAGACCGAGTTCCACTCCCTCCCCAACGCAGGGCTGGGGGTTCTTAACCAGCCCAAAGCCTGTCTTGCATGTGGCGGCGCTGAGAAGGCGGGCAGGAGAAGGGTGGCAGACCATGGTCAGGTAGAGGGCACACTGAACACCCACTGTTAGCCCCATGTGTTACTTTCTTTCTCCAGTCCCCACTAGGCTCTGGAGCTCGAATTCCGTGAAGAGAGTTTCAGTTTACATTGTAACTGATTATTAATAACAGTACAAGTGATAACTAGTATGGGTCTTGTGCTTGGCAGTTATCAAACACACACAGACAAACTCACTGGATACTCAGCACTACCCTGCAGTATGGTAACTAACTATTTTACAGAAGGGAAAACGGAGGCCTGAGTAGGCAAGAGTAGGCCAGTGGACTTTGGCTGAGAGGGAATGACCAGAGCTAGTGTTTCAGGGTAAAAAAGTGCCTCTTGAGACTCAGGGGCATTGCCCAGTCCTAGAACCTTCTCACATCATGCAAGGGAGCAGACAGTCGCTAGTGGTGTGGGTAGTGGAGGCTGGGAGACGGGACGCAGGGCATGAGTGACTATGGGCAGCTGGCAGGAGTCCTGGGGAGGGCCTATCCCAAGATCCAGGAAGGTGCTCAGGGGCCGGCATCTCCCCGCAGGGTTGAAGTGGGGGGAGGCTCAAACAAAAGTATATAGTTAACAAATATTTATTAGTAAGTACTTACAGTGAGAGCGGTTAAGGACACAGGCTACCTGGGTTTAAATTTTAGCTTCATTACTTACTGTGTGACCTTAGTCTAGTGTTTTAACTTCTCTGTGCCCCACTTTCCTCATCTGTATAATGGGGATAATGATAGTAACTACCTCAAGGAGTTTGTGAAGATTAAATGTGCTATTCCAAGTAAAGGAGTTGGAAGAGTGCCTGGCACATGGTAAGCCTCAAATATTAGCTCCTGATGTCCTTGTCACTCTTGGTTATTTGCCAGGCCTATCCTGAGCACTAGGGCAGCCTCAGCAAGCAAAAGCGGCTGTGGTCCCTGTCCTCATGGAGTGTGGTGAGGAAGTGGCCATTATCACAAAGTACACAACAAAAGTAAAATTGCATTAATGAGAAGTGCTTTGGAGGATACGTCCCCAGTGCCTGGAGAGTGAAAAACTGGGGATCATGTCTAGCCAGGGCGATACAGAGAGGTTTCCCTGAACAAGAGACACTTGAGCTGTGTGCTGAAGTAGAAGTAGGAGGAAAACAGAAAAAGGGAAAGAAAATTATCCCAAGCAGAGGGCACAGCATGTGCAAGGGCCCAGTGGCAGGAGGGAGCTTGGTAAAGGATGTGGATGGAGAGGTAGGCAGGGGTTATACCAGAGCAGACCCTGTAATCCATGTCCAGCGGTCTTGCCTTTATTGTAAGAACAAAGGGAAACCAGGGGAGGATTTTAAGGAAGGAGTAACATGATCAGAAAAAGACAGGGCCTAATGCTAGGTTAGGAGGGGTCTCCAGATGGGAGGTGGGGAGAAAGACCACATACAGCAGGGTGGCTGGAGACTGCCATTGGTTCCCTCAACGTGTGGCCTTGGGCAAGTCCCTTCCCCTCCCTGGCCTTCAGTTTCTATCTGTTACCCAAATCGTCTTTGAAGCCTACTTTAGGGGTCATCTTGCTCTTTTCTGTCCGTCCGTGGTCCCTATGCCTCATTAAGAGGAGGAGAAGGCAGGGAAGACGTTGTAAATAGGGCACAACCCCTCTCCCATCTTCCCCTCCTCTCTACACCACCCTGATGTCTGCCCTTCACACACATTCATCCAGGCTCTGTGCAAAGGAAGGGCATTTGGAGGTCAAGTTCTCTCCTCCTTCTCCTCATCCACCTATAGCTTATCCCTGCCAGCCTCAAGGCATTACAGGATGGTGTCCGCTCTCGTCTGGGACTGGAGAAGCTCAGAGGACCTCCATGGTGGTTGCTGGTGGCGCAGGAAGGCCCAGAACCACAGGCAGCTAGGAGAGGCTGCCCCCGCCAGGATGATGGAGTGGGTGTGACATAAATTTCTCAGGACAGGCAGCAAAAAAACATTTACAGCCCCTCCTTGCCAAGTCTGGTTCCAATCAGGCCCCTGGCCGGCCCGCTTTGCTCCCTACACCCGCCACACCAGGCTGGCTCCTCTGAAAGCCAGAGTCATTTAGGGCTTTTGTCTTTCTCCCTGCTTTCCTTACTGTTTAAGAAACATACGCAAAGACATACACACATACACGGCCCCCGCCCTTCCAGGCCTCTGCGTACCCACATGAGTGTATACATACGCACGTATCCATACACACAGATGGTCCCCTGGGGTTCTGTGTCCCCACACACATAGACAGATGAACAGATATACACACATACACACACGTGTGCGCATGCATGCGCGCGCGCGCGCACGCGCACACACACACACACACACACACACACACACACACACACACACACACACACACACACACACACACACACACACTGGAGACCGGCCCTGGGTGGGCTGAGGAAAGCCCTATCTTCAATTGCCAGCCATGAGCCCTGGACTGCAACATCCTCTCAGACTGGGCACCAAAGAATCCAGGAAGTGCCTTCCTTCAATAACAACCCCCGGGCCACTTCTCTCTTGCTCCTCTTGTCAGTCCCCTGGCTGCCATGGCAACGGCCCGCCAGCTCTGCCATCCCAGGCACAGGAATGCCTTCCCTGGAGCTGAGTTGGGCCCTGAGCAAGCACCGAGGGAAGCTGAGGCTGACTGAGGGTGCCTCGGAGGGCAGCCCCGCCAGGCACAGGAGCCCCAGCTCCCACTCAGCCCAGATACCCAGGGGCCTCAAGCGAGCCCAACTCCAGCTCAGCAGTACCTTCATTCCCAGGCTAATCTGGTACTCCACCCTGTTCCTGCCCTCAGCCCACGCCACCAAAGGCCTCACCTAGCCACGCAAGAAGTAAGTCTCTTGATCTGAGCTGAACGAACTTTTCCTTTCACAGGCCTGTCTTGCCTACCTGAATGCTCAGGCCATTTGGTTCCTCGCGGTGAAGTCAGAAGGGGCCCTCTTGTTTCCTCTAAATGCATAGATCTGGTCATTACCCAGCAGGCCCCAGAAGTCAGGCCCAGCTCCTCTCCACCTCAATGGTCTCACACCTGTTGGCAGGCTGGGCAGCGGTGGGAGGGGAGTCACTCCAAGCACAGCTTGGGGAGAATGTGGGAGCTAATGGAATCCAATGACCGCTTTGCTCCTTCTCTTCCCAAAACAATCAGAATGGTGACCCTTAAGAACCTTAAAGGAGAGGCTGCTTTACATGGGAGGGTATCATCTTCCCTCCCTGGGAAGCAGCGTGATGCAAGGCAAGATGTGGGCTTGAGGAAGCCAGACCTGGGTTCAAATCCCTCATTACCCAGTGCCAGCTGTGTGAACTGGGAAACCGAGTCGAACCTATTGATGGGGCTCTTGTCAAGATCTAACCTGCCCAGAACATGGGCCAGTAAATACTCAATCCACGCCCATTCCCGTTGCTTTCCACTGACGTGGAGAGTCCCTGGGGAGAGGGACAGAAAGAAGGGAACTGCTATTTGGTACAGTCCAGGCTTTGTAAGTTCATCACTTCACTTAACACTCCGTGCATCTCTATGAGGTAGCTACTATCAGCATTCCAATTTGGTTTCTGAGCTCACATGGGGACATTGTCCCATGCTAGGGAGATGGCAGAAGGGGGTTGCTTGGGTAGGAGGGTGCTTTAAACGCTGCTTTTGAGAGTGTTTCATCCTGGGGGAAGAGGGCTTGTCAGGGTCCCCCAGCCGCCTTCTTCTGTAGACTTTGAGCAGACCAGCTGGCTGCCAGGGCCTGGCCACATGCTGGCTCCAGAGTGACTTGGAGGACAACTTCATGAGGCAGAAAACTCAGCATCCTCTCCTGGGGGCAGCAGCATCCCTACTGCCCAGATAGCGCAGAGCCTGAGTGCATCTGGCCCCAGGCATTTCTCAGGTTCCTTGGGCAGGGAAGTCTCCAAGAAATGCTCTAGGGAGGCAGGTTTTAACCGAGCAGAAGGAAAGTCAGAGCTTTGCAAACCTGGACCGGTTGCTTGGAGGGGAGTGAGTCCCCCATCCCTGTAGGTATGTGAGCAGAGCTAGAAAAGGGGTTAATCACTGACACAGGCCAGGGCTTCTTAGCCTGCAAGTGGCCTATGAAAGGGACCCACGAGGTTAAAGGGCTTCCTGAAATGATGTGCCACGTTTTGTGTGCTTTTTATAGGAAATGGGCTCCTTGCTTTCCCTGGGTTGTTCAAAAGTATGCAACCCCCAAAGTTACAGAGCTAAGGAGCCTTGGAGAGAGAGAAAACCTCTTGGCTTCCTAACCAGCACATGGTTCCACGCTGTTTTCCAAGATCGAAGATGCTGTTCCATCATAGTGTAGGTGTCTCTTGATTCTCAGGGCAGCCCAGTGAGATGGGTACTCTTGTCGCCATCTTCCAGAGAAGGATTCTGGGGCCCAGGGAAGGGAAGGGTCTTGCTTTGGTCCCACCGTCAGTGAGAGGAGAAGCTAGGACCAGATCCCAGGTCTCCTATTGATTGTTTTTCCCAAACAACTCCAACTCCTTGGCCTCTGGAAGGCTACCAAGCAGAGATGCCTAAATTGGGGTCTTATGTTCCTGCTCCAGCTCGCAGATCTCAAGACGCCTCATCCACTCTTCCTTCTCTCCATATCCTGCAGGCCGGCCTCCCCATGCTGCCCCACAATTGTATTTGGGACAGGGGCCAGGGTTTGGAGAGGGCATGGGAAGAAGCGTGGAGTGCCAGCTACCCCTCCCCTTCAGAGAACTATTTCTATTTGAACCCTGCTAGCAGCTAGTGTGACCCCAAAAGTGTGGGTGTCCTTCTGTAAGCAGTAGTAGAGCAGCAGGAGGCTGATCTCGGCAGGTAAGAGACGGGGCAGTGCCCTTTCCAGAGTCAAAAGTTCCAGGGGCCAATGTAAAGGGTTCTGCCTCTCTCCCTATACGCGGCCACCTCCCTGTTAGAACTGAAAAACTAGTATCTTTGTGGAACCCCCAGAGACAGATGCTTTAGGACAAATGTCGTCCTCTGCTCCCACCCTTTGCTATGTCCCTGAGATCAGGCTGACAGGGGAAGCCCGACCACTGTCAGCCTCTGCTATTCCAGGGATAGGCTGTGGAGGTATGTGTCCAGAAAGGAGCTAGCAATGTGGGCCTTCCATGTAAGGGGCAAAGGCCAGAAAGTGTGGAGGTAGGCCATTAGCCAGGAGGTTCATCAAACAGGGGTGGGGACAGGCCCTGAGTCGGGGGCTATACCCAGACAGGCTAACAAACAGAAGATCACAAGGACCAGAGCCCTGCCCCCCCAGGAGTACCACAGTCTGTACAAACTGTAAAGTAAAGCTATTTCCAGCTGAGCTGAGGAGCCTCTGTGACCCAGCAGTGCAGTTTAATTTTTCTTAAAATCCCTGTGCATTTTTGTTCTGATTGCAAAAGCCAAAACTACTCAGAGTGGAGAATCCAGAAAATGATAAGTACAAAGCAGAAAATGACCAACTGTGTGACCTGCGGCAAGTCACTCACTCTCTCTGAACCTCAGTCTCCTCATCTGTAAAATGGGGATTATACAGTGTTTATCTTGGAGGGTAGTTGTAAGGAGTAACTATACTTAAATCTATGTAAAAAGTGCTGAGAGAAAAGCTCTGGGCCCATCATAAGTGCTATTCAAATGTTGGCTTTTATTATTATAATCTACTACAATCCCACTACCTGAGTCAGACTCTACTAACAATGGGTTGATTTCCTTCTAACCTTTTTATTTGAATATTTATAGTTTATAAAAAATAATCAGGATTATACTGTGTATATGAATTGGTATTTTGCATGTTTTAGCTTAGCATTATAACATGAGCATTTTCCACATTATTATATGTTCTTCAAAACATCCTTATAGATTGTATACAATTCTGTTTATTCCATTTTCTAATGTTGGACATTTAGCTTATTCCTGTTGTTTACGAATAGCTTTTATATACATTTTAACCCAAATTTGCAAGTATTTCTTTAGTACAGATTCCTGTCAGGGGAATTATTGGTTCAAAGTGTATACCTGTCAAAGTGTATACAGATCTTGATATTTCCAAATTGCCCACCACAAAGGCTATACCAATTGACACTTCCACTGGTAGTGTGTGATATTGTCCATCTCACTGCAACCTTGCTGGCACTGATAACTATTTTTCTTTAACTTTTACTGAACTGAAGACAAAAAGTTCTGTTCTTTATATTCCGCTTGACTGGAGTCAGGAATGAGACTTTGGATTGCGGGAAGGGCTGTGAGGTGAGGTTGGCCACACATGTTAGAGAACTTACTGAAGGGGCTGAGTGCAGCAGGTCAGGACTGGGCCCAGATGTACTGCCTACCTGGGGAAAGGGCACGAACAGAAGAAAAGCTGTGCTCATGTGAGGTCACTCTAAGAATCTGAGAAAAATCCCCAGTGCTAGGGGAATGAGGCCCCTGGAGATGTGATTTCCAGTTCTTGTTGTAGCTGGCCAAAAGTCCTCTCCTAAATCTGTGTGGAGTGTACCCACCCCGCCCCCTTCCCCCCTCCCCCCTCCCCCCCCACGCCAGGCTAGAAAGAATAATTATAATGTGAATTTGGCTTTGGAAATGCAATGTCAATACAGAGCTGGATGGAGTGACCTGGCTTCTGAACGTTAGAATCCTGGTGACTCTGGACCCTGGCTGAAGAGGAATCACAGAAGCTTTCGGAGAAACAGAGGATGGGGAGGCCATAGCGCTCTGAGAATAGCTGGGCAAGCTGTGGAAGGCAGGGTGGCCACTGGGAAAGAACACGGAGCTGGAAGGCCCCAAGGAGGTACTGAGCAGGGAGGGGCTGCTCCCCAGACCGGGTGGGCCTCCTGGGACTGCACAGATGCAGCCTGCGGCCTGGAGCTCAGGGCTGGAAGTAGAGGGAAAAATCTGAGCCCGGGCAACCTGAAGGCGAATGGGCTGGCCTGGGGAGGGTGTGAACCAATGAGCACAGTGCCATCAAGATGCAGACTGACATTATCAAATAGACTACATTTCTGTTTATGGAGCGCCAACTCTCTGTCAGTCACCGAGGGAGGGGTTGATAGCTCTTACTGTACCTGGGGAAACTGGCACAGAATGAATAAGTAATATGTCCAAAGTTTTACAGGAAGTAACTGGCAGAGCCAGAAGCTGAGCCAGGCTCTTTGAACTCAGGCCCCTTTAGGCAATAGGTCTGGGCCCCTCTTATTGATCTCCTTGGGTAGAGTGGGTGGCAAGGTCTCTTCATCCTTGTCTTAAATATAGGAGTAATGCTGGCTGGGGCTCCTGAAGGGATGCTATCTAAAGAACAGTGAGAAATTGTCTGTATAAAATCTGGAAGGCCAAAAATACTAGAAAGAATGGGCTTAGCTAGCAGCAAGAACTTAGGAGAGACACCAGGAAAAAGTTCCTCAGAGCAAGAATCCTTAGATACAGTGGGTAACAAGGAAAGCCAAGGGGCCTCTCTCTGATAGTCTCAGCAGTTACCCTTTCCCACACTTTTCCCTCTCCTAACATCCCCCCACACCAGGAGTCCCCCATCTTTCGTGTTCATGTTCAGTACTAGCAGGCTCAGAAATCCAAGGTCACTTATGGGCAACAGATCCCAGCAGCTGGGATCCAGTGAAAACCATGGGTGATGTCTAGCTCAAGCCAGGAGCAGCCTGAACTTTTGTTACCCACACCTCTTGCCACTTTCTGCCCACTGGGCTCTGCTGTTTCATTCAGTGACCTTCCTAGCAGCCAGAGAGTTGGTCAGGGAAGCATCAGAGAGGGTGAGCTATGAAAAAGGCTGAGGGGTGCAATGGAAAGAGAAAGGACTTGTGTCATACAGACAACATATCTTTTCGGCTACTACTGTTTGTGTGACATTAGACGAATGCATTCACCTCCCTGGGCCTCACTTCACAACTCTGTAAAATGGGGCTGGTAATAATCTCTGTCTCATTGGGTTGCTGTGAGGAGGCCAGTGAGATTGCATATTTGGTCACTAGGCACTGCTGGAGGGCCTGTGTTCTGCCACGCCCAGTGCTAGGCAACTGGGGAGCACAAAGATGGAAAGGAAATCCAGTGAGTGGGCTGATGTGAGTAACTGCACGCCCAGCACAAAAGGGGCCTGGAGCAGGGGCTCAGCAGTATCACTTCCCTGGCTTTGTCTCACATGTGTGTAGTGTTCATGGTCTGCAAAACGCTTCCCTCACATCTGCTCATTTGATATGCACAACATCCCGGACGCTTCACGTTTTAGATGGGGAAATCAAGGCCCACAGTCGTCCAGATGGTGAATGGCAGAGGCTGGGTGCAGGACTGGGCTTCACTGGGACTATTTCCGCTGAGGGTCCTCAATCACCTCCTGGCTTGTCCCTCAGACCGCCCCCCCTCCGCTCCTTAGGGAAGCTCCAGCCACTTTCACCTTAGCTACGTGGAGGGCCCCCTAGTGTTCTTGACCAGCCACCTGACCCATCCTTAGCCTGATTTTTTAAAAAAATCATCAAATCCCCTGTAAGCTGCAAGACTAAAGGCCCCTAGTGTCAGTGAGCTTGGAGGAGGAACGGGGAGGGGACTAGGGGAGCCCCTGGGTCCCCATTTTGGCCTTTTCTATGGAGTCCTGCCTTCAAGTATACAGCATCTAGACTTACGGGATGAAATGTCTTAAGCTTTCTGTGGTGTGAAATTTTGGGTATATCTTTTAAAACCTCCATATTGCCAGAATGTCAGAGGAGGGGTTATCTTCACCCTAGAGAGCTCCCTAGGTGTGCAGACAAGAGATGTTGGGTTGATCTGAGCTGGTGGGTGCAAATGAGGAAGGCTGTTGCTCAGCCATTGGGTTCAGGGCCTGTCATTCATCTGTTGATAGGTAGATCAAGTAAAGGCCAGCAAAGGTTCAAGTATGGGAGAAAGAGCCCTTCTTGGTCCTCCTTGCCCTGAGACAGAGAGCTTCTGGATCCCCAGATTCTCGACCTGAGAGGAGGTTGCTCTCAGTGTCTGCCTAAAGAGAAGGGGAAAGAGAGAGCAAGCATGGCAAGGGCTATGCCAGATGCGTTCACATCTGTGAGCTCCTTTCTTCCTCAAAACCATTCTGTAGGGTGGGCGGTATTCCTATTTTATAGATGAAGAGACTGAGGCTCAGTGATGGGAGGGAGCCGGTCCAAGTTCCCGGAGCTAGAGCAAGGACTAAAGCCTAGATCTCAGTAGACTGCAGAGGCCTTGCTTTTTCCTCTACACCACACACTTGGGAGAGAGACAAGACTTTGCGAGTGCTCCTCGCAAAGTTCGCCACCAGTGGCGACAGCAACAGCCCAGGGTGGGCCAGGTTCCCGCCTCAGGTGCATCCTCACCAGCTTTTCCTCAGCCACCTGTCTCTCCCCTTCGCAGAGTAAGGCTCAGAGGAAATGCCTCACCGTCTTCCAAGCATCCGCAGGAGGCTGAGGATTTGTATCTAATAGGGGCCGAAAGAGGGCAAGTGACCTCAGCCCAGAGGAAAGCCCCTGCTTGAACCCATCTGACCCTCTGGGCTCCCTCTCAGAGCTTCCCTGGAGCCCCTGGCAAGCTTCTATGCTGGGGTTTTTCCAGAGGTCCGGGAAATTCCAGGAGTCAAGGATGTCAATGTTTCTCACACACTGTCACAGCATCTCACAAATGTGCTCAGTTGATCACACTCAGCTATAGTGTCTCTTTTGAATGTGGGTGTGTGAGCAGGTCTGTGGCACAGTCGTATACATGCACAATGTGAGTGACCCACTAATTCCACAAGGCACCCGCAGAAGCCCATATCCTCTTTTCCTGTTTATACTTCAGTGAGTCACACCTCACGCTGCCCTGAGTGTGTGCAGGGTTCACAGTGATGCTTAGAGACCAGCTTCTGCCAAGGCCAGGCCTGGAGGCATTATCCCCTCCTCTTCTGACTTCTTTCTCTTCCTTTCTTCAGCCTCCCTCTTTCTCCCCCCCCTTTTTCTCCTCCCAGACAGAGTTGCCTCCCTCTTCCAAAGACCACCCGCGCTTAGCCAGCCCTCACCTCAACACACACACATCATCACCACAGGTCCCATTGTCACAAAGAATTAAAGCTGGGAGCTGATTCTGCTGGAGGTGGGTGGCCATAGGCCCAGATCAACCAGGAGCAGCAGCTCCATTTGCCAGGCAGGTTGTAAGGAAGTGGGTGAGAGGAAGCATTTTACAAGCAGTAGGCCAGGCCAGAGAGCTCTGTTGGGTACTATGGGCCTAGGCAAGAGGTCTACTTCCAGAAGATTCCATTAAGGAAATAAAGCTAAAGGCAATACAGCAGAGTGGTTGAGAGCAGACTGGAGCCAGATTGTCATATGACTTAGGACAGTTACCTAATCTGTTTGTATCTCATTCTCCTTACCTGTAAAATTGTGAGAATAATAGTAACCTACCTCACTGGGTGGTTTCGAGGATCAAATGAATTGATACATGTTAAATGCTTGCACAGGGCCTGACACAGAGGAAGCACTACACAAAGGTGTGCTATTATTTTAAGGATCAGACATCAGCATCTCTCCACGACCCATCCCCACATAACCCACACGTTTCCTCCTGCCTCTGCAGACATCAAATCAGCCAACAGATCTGCAAGCCAGTCCTGGTAGAGGCCATATGACTTAAGCAGCATCACTCATCCTCTATCTGCTGGCATTCAGCTTTACTCACTTTCTAGCACTGCCCACTGATCAGGCTCCCAGGTTGCCCATGGCATCGTAGCTTTCCCCACCCCTGTACCCCTTGGTTCCCAGCCCCAGTCTTTTGCTCTTTTTAACCACTGGCCAGTCTCTCTCCAAGAACAAAACTCCTAATCCTGACTCCAAGACCAGGGCAGGGCTCACATTGGTCAAGAGAACTGTTTGTGCACATGTCTTCCCAAATCCATGTTCAATGATGTCATGTTGATAGCTTGAATCCAGCCACTGTGGGAGTATTTACACCACGGTAATTGGCAAGCACTGCAAATCAGGGCTTTTCTCCCTCTCAGTGAGCAAGTTGTTGAACATTTACCAGCGCAATCCCACTTGTACCAACCCTGGGGCCCTTCCCTAGATGATGATTGCACTTTTCCCAGACACTAGATCCACCTATAGCAGACTTCCTGCAGCAATGTTCCCCATCTGATTAATATCCAATGGTTATTTCCTCTTGGAACCTCAGGACTCACTGCTGACTGAGTTTCTGCTCATTGGCGCCCAAACTTGCCCGCTTGGAAGCTCCCTTCACTGACAGCCAGGCTCACTTCCCAACCTCCATCCTAATGGAGGATGGGAGTCTCATGCCAGGCCCCTCCACTTCTCTGCCTGCACGGTGTTGCCCCAAGGAGCCAGCAGCCTCATACCCAGACCCCGAGAAAGCCAGGATAAGGCAGATGCTATAGTCTAAGAAAAGCAGAGTCTAAGATTCAGCAAGTCCTATTGTTTGCTGTGCTTGGGAGTAGGAGGCCTAGCAGGGAGTCTAATCCAGGGTAGCAGTTGCCTTCTGTAGCTGGCTATGAGTGAGCCAGTTCATTATTATTGTTCATGTATTCTTAAAATAAAAGCTGCACGATGGCAGGGGTTTGATGTCTGTTTGGTTTTCTGCTGTGTTCTCAGTGCTTGGATAGGTGCTAGGCAAATAGTAAGGGTTCAATAAATATTGGTTAAATGAATGAATGAATGAATTTGGTCATTCAACAAATTGTTCCCCAAGCTTCTGTTCTGTACCAGGCCATCTGGGACCTTGGTGATACAACGAACAAGAAGATATGTCCCCTGAGCTCAAGAAGCTTCTAGTCCCATGGGCCATGGAAGTGAACATTAATGGAGCCTGGGAGTAACTGCAGGATGGCTTGTGAACTTGGGTGCTGGCTGGAGCAGGGAAGAGGCTCACAGCTTCCAGGCGAGATGAGGCGCCGTGTGGGCCAGAGGAGGCCCAGTGTTTGTTTGCACTCGTTCAGTGGACTGTGCTGCCTGCTGGCTGAGGTGGCCGCCCAAGGCCTCTTGGCCAGGACGCAGCCCCCACTCCCTCACCCCAGCCCCACCCACGGGAGGGAACTGAGCTGTTGGCCGGGAAAGAGGAGTCAAGCAGGGAATCCCAGCCCCTCCCCGCCCCAGACTGGGCCCAGAAGGGCCTGGCATGCTTCTAATATCAAGCAGCAAATTCAATCAGGCAGATGAGAATTCCTATTATTTTAATATATTTAGAAGAGAGTTAAAGGTGGATTTCGTTCCGCGCTGTATATTTTTACAACATGAAGTCAGGCTGCTTTGATAAATGCTGTAGTGCAGGCTGGAGGGGGCCTTGGGAAAGGGTGAGTGAGAGAAAAAGTTAGAAAGGGGTGGGGGGAGAGACAGAGACGGAGACAGACAGAGATACAGAGAGAAAGAAAGCCACAGAGACAGAGAGAGACTGAGTCAGAGGGAGAGAGAGTGAAAGAAAGGCTCTATGTATGTCTTGGATTTGTCTTTTGCACATGTGTCTATGACTCCATGTGTGTTTCTGTGTCTGTTTGTTGTTTGAGTAGACAAATCCATTTGGGGATAAATAGGATGATTTTTCCACCTGCAGGAAGCGAGGCAGCCAAAGGCTGATTGGGGCTGCTCCACTCTTCAGCTCTCAGAAGACCTTGGGCTGGAACTCAGGTTGCTCCTGAGGCCAGGCCTCGGGCTCTGCTTAGAAACTGAGATGCAGGCAAGCTGCCAGAAAGGCAGGGGCAGTTCCCAGGAGCCTTAAAGGCCCTACTCTGAGGTAATCTTCAGCAGGAGAGAGGCCCTGGGCCCCCAGATGCCCCTCTGGCTATACCATATGGCTACTTCCTCACCATCCCCAGAGGGTTCCCCGTCCTGCTCTCAGAAGTCAGCACACATGGCTCCTAAGCTTTCTTGGGAAGGTGGCTGAGGCAAGCTGCCCAAGACCAGTGCCGCTGGAGCACAGGGACTTGCAGGTCCTTTCTTGAGACCAGAATGCATAAGCATGGCAGGAAGGGGTGGGCTACCAGGTTGAGAGAAAAGGTGTCCAGTCTGGAGACTGGGACATGGATATGATGACCTTCGGAGGGTTTTGTCAGTACAGAAATATTTGGCTGAAGGAAAGTTTTCTCCCACTGTCAAGACTGGGGGAAGAAGATTGGATGGGATTCGGTTTCTGGAGAACTTTCCCAAGCTCAGAGTCCCAGGATAGCACCCAAGTGGCTGAAGCTGGCATTGAAAGTGCCCTGGTCCAGCGTGGGCCTGACAGGTGACCTGGGCTGCCACTGACTCCACCCCTCTGCTTCTGGACATGTGCACACTCATACAAACCAGCATGGCGTTCTCTGCCCTTGGGCCCTTAACCAGGATCCAGGAAGTCACCTCCACTGAAGTGACTGAGATGGGGTCAGCTTTGTAAACCTTTCCTCTAGGGAGGCAGAGGGGTCCCCATCAAGCGCCTCTGCCTCAATCCTGAACTCCATGGGGCAGCCAGGTCACAGGAGGAACAGATCTGTCCCAATTACTTTTCCAGCCTAGCTTGGTGGCCTTTTCCCCCCATTTTTGGAGGAAGGCCAGAAAATTGCCACATAAAGGACTAGAGGACAGAAAACGTAAGAAGGAGAGAAGGAGAGAAAGAAGAGGAAGACAAAGGCCATATTTTTATCTCTTCCAAAGCACTAGATGCTTCTTTAAACTGGATGACTGTCTGGCTTGCAGTCACCTCTAACTACGAGTGTAACCTTGGGATAGGCTTGGCGGCCTGCAAACAAAACTTCAGAGGCAAGGGAGACCTGTCTTTACTCCTACACGTCACCAGAAGATGGCATGTTGTTCTGTGGCTTGTCCTTCCTCCCTTGCCATCTGCCCCATGCCATCATCCTGCGGATCAGACCCAACCACCCTCAGGGATCACATATGTGCCGAGGGCAAGCGAGCTGGCCAGCTCTTGGCACCTTAGAAAACTTTTGGCTGCCAGCATTCAAGAGCTGGGGATCAGGAGATATTCAGCTTCATGATTTCTTTTTCTAAAAAAAATTTTATCGAAATATAGTCGATTTACAATGTTGTGTTAGCTTCAGGTATACAGAAACGTGATTCAGTTATATACTCCTACACGTCACCAGAAGATGGCATGTTGTTCTGTGGCTTGTCCTTCCTCCCTTGCCATCTGCCCCATGCCATCATCCTGCGGATCAGACCCAACCACCCTCAGGGATCACATATGTGCCGAGGGCAAGCGAGCTGGCCAGCTCTTGGCACCTTAGAAAACTTTTGGCTGCCAGCATTCAAGAGCTGGGGATCAGGAGATATTCAGCTTCATGATTTCTTTTTCTAAAAAAAATTTTATCGAAATATAGTCGATTTACAATGTTGTGTTAGCTTCAGGTATACAGAAACGTGATTCAGTTATATTTATATATATGTATATATATATATATATATATATATATAAACTGTGCTATAGAGTAGGTCCTTGTTGGTTATATATAGTAATGTGTATATTTTATATATAGTAGTGTGTATCTGTTAATCCCAATTTATCCCTCGCAACCTTTCCCCTTCGTAACCATAAATTTGTTATCTATGTCTGTGAGTCTGTTTTGTAAATAAGTTTATTTGTATAATTTTTTTAGATTCAACATACAAGTGATATGTAATATTTGTCTTTCTCTGTCTGACTTAGTTCACTTAGTATGATAATCTCTAGGTCCCTCCATGTCGCTGCAAATGGCATTATTTCATTCTTTTTTATGGCTGAGTAATATTCCATTGCTTGTGTGTGTGTGTGTGTGTGTGTGTGTGTGTATCATACACCAAATCTTCTTTATCCATTCATCCGTCAATGGACATTTATGTTGCTTCCATGTCTTGTCAGCCTTATTATTTCTGTCTCTGTTACACTATCAATAAGCTTGCATCAGTGTCTCTTGTATATGATCAGAAAGGGGGACTTTAGCAGAGAGGGTAGGGAATGTTTAAGAGAACCCTCTCCAGGCAGAAGAAGTGTCTGGGTAGTGGGCTTACTGCAGAGGCCTGGAGCCAAATCCAGGGCAAAACAGGAAAAGGCCACATTAGGGTCTGGGTTGCTGTGGCTGAATGGTCATGAGTTACAGTACAGAGCTTGCTCTAGGAGTCGACAAATGGACAGAAAGTCCCCTGGGCAGGGACCATTTTGTGGAGGGGAGTCGCAGAGGAGACTGGGGTACTCTTTAGCCTGGGCTTTTGTTGTGGCAGGTAGAAAGTCCCCCACAGTGTGGCATGGATGGCAGAAACAGGGTCTAGGATGCCAGGTCAGAGAGGGGTCTGTGTAATTTGGCCCAGGCCAGGCTCCTGGGTGGCTGTGGGCTAGAAGGACCCTGGAGGCATTGCAGTCTCTGACACTATGGCCTGGAGGTTTCTTCACATCCAGAGAGTATGCAGGTCTTCCCTCGAGCGTAAGCAAGACAGCTCCTGCGTGCAATGTGCATGCCAGTTTCCTGTCTATGCACCAAAGGGGGCATGGGCAACTAACCCTTGCCTGCAGCCTCCACAGTCTTTCAGAGCCCAAGAAGATGTAGTGATGCCACCACCTGTCCAGCTCAATTCCAAACTTACATCTCAGAAGCCACTGCTCTAAAGACAGTCCCCAGAGTGGGGCTGCCTAGTGTCTCCCTCCCACTTTACCGGCCTCTGAGGAGCCAGAGTATTTCTGTTTGGATCTCTGGGCAGTTTTCCGGAGTTCAGATCAGACCAAGCTCTCTGGAGACCCAGCCTGATACGGTCCCTTTACAGTTACTGCCTGAAACAAGTGTCTCTCTTCCCAGGGCTCCTAGTCATCTTGCCCTCCCTGTCCCTGTCCCCTGCCCTCTCCTCTTCTCCAGCTAAATAGCTGTTCCCAACAGCCACCCAACCTATAGTCAGGCATTCTGCCATCTTTCAGTTTGGTGCCCCAGTTTCTCTCAATGGCTCCCAACACTTTCTACCCCCTCAGAATTACCTCTCAGCCTCTGCCCACACTTGCCTCAAGTTTCTCACGTCCAATTCCTCCAAAGATCACCAAAGTCTAATTGTTCTGTCAATTACTGCTGCTGCAGTCTTCCCTCAGTCCTCTGGGTCCCCAGCAAACAAGAAAGATTTCTCTTCATGTGGTGACAGAGGAGTCCCGAGATATCTTTATCTCATTGTCACCTCCTTTCTTTAGGAGGCAGACCTTTGTGCCAGAAAGCCATGGCCCAGGTGTTAAAGCCCTGGGTTGTGGTCCCAGCTCTGTCACTGACACCAGTGCCTTTCTGACTCTGGGAAAGGCCCACATCATGGCAGAGGCCTGAGGCCCAGAGGAGGCAGCTCCCAGCCTGCTGGCTGCCGTGCCCGGGCCTCTTCAGTTCCGGATCCCCAGCTCCCACCCTCCTGTGCACCCCTTCCTGGCCTTGCTCCCCAGCCAGCCCCTGGCTTCTTTACGGGAACCCCTCCCTCCATCTGGCCCGTCTCCCTTCGCTGGCCCCTCACCTCAGCACGCCCTCCTGAAATGCTGGGCCCTGCCAGGGATGCACGGGCTCCTTCTCCCCCTCCTTTCTGGTGTTTCACAAGCCGGGAATTCCTTTGGAAACAGAGCCTGGAAATCCTCCCATCTTTGGGAAGCGCTGGCCACTACCCTGGCGGCTCAGCTGCCGAGCCCAGGCTTGCGGCAGGTGTGTGTGTGTGTGTGTCAGTGTCTGGCCCTGGAGATTTATAACCTGTGGCAGCAAGGAGGCGCTGCCTTTGGAAGCAGTTCTTCTGTCCTCAAACAAAGGCCTGTGGCCAGGGCCCCCAGGAGAACAAACAAGCACGGAGGAAGCAACAGCCCTCGCTGCCAGCCGCTCTTTTCTCCCAGCCTCTGTCTGGGCACCTGTCTCCATCTGGCTGGCCCCCTCTGGGCTTGCTTCTTCACGTGGTGGCTCTGTCGCTCACCCTTGTACTTTGCTTCCCCTCTCCCGATCCCTCCCTTCCTATCACCAGAATGTCTCACATCTGTCCCCTCTTTCCCGTGCCCATTGTTCCTCCCCGGGCCTCCTTCCTAAGCAGCCTCTCCTCAGTGCCTGTCCTCGATGTTGATCATATTGATAATATCGCCAGAGCGACCTTCCTAAAATGCAAATTTGATTATATCACTCCTCTGCTCAAAACCCTTCAAGGGCTCCCTGTTGCCTACAGAGTAAAGTCCTGACTGATTAAGCTGGTACTCAGGGCTCCAGGCTTCCTTCCAGCACCATCCCCCAGACTCTACAGTGATGAACTCTACACTTGAGCCACAAAAGGCTTCCCTTGTCTTCCCCAATAGCTTGATGCCCCACAGGCACCTAAGACTTTGTGTCCCAAACCACCCCATCCAGCTGCTCCCCCTCCATGGCATCCTGCCCACTCAGTGGCCTCCTCACTCTCCCCCACACCTGGCATCTATCTGGGGCCCAAGTCCTGTCAATCCATTATCTCTGCCATCTCCTAACACACCCACACTATCCCCACTGCCACCACCGCAGAGTAGAGCAGGATCATTCATCTCTTGCCTGACAAGTACAGTGGCCTCTCTTTGCAGGCTCATTGAGGTTTCAAACCAAGCTCTGATCCAGTTCTGTCCCTCCTTGAAGCTGACCACCTAGAGGACCCACTGTCTTCCCAGTCTTGCTTCCTAATTTACCCTCAGTCCTTGCCAGACTGAGCCCCTTGCCTTCTCTGAACCTGACTTACAATAGCCTATTCCCTGTTCTTTGCTTCCACTATTACCTTCAACTAGAATGCCCGCCCATCTCTCTGCCTGTTCAAGTTCCCTACAAGGCTCTTTGAAAATGCCACTTCCTCCGGGAAGCCTTCCCAGAGCCACCCTGTTGGAAATACCTGTCTCTCGTCTAAACCTTTGCTGAGCTTTCTGGCCAGGTTTAGTGTAACAGTTAAGAGCACAGGCCCTGGAGTCAGCCTCCCTGGGTATGGAACCCCAGCTCGGACATTCCTTGGCTCCTAGGACAATTTACGTAACCTCTTCAAGCCACAGTTTCTTCACCTATAAAATGGAAATAGTTATAGTTACTGCCATACGGGTCCTGACGAGGAGGAAATGATTAATCTGTGTGCAGTGCTTAGGAAAGTGCCTGCCACAGAGCGAGTGCCGTCATGGCATTATTATTGTTATTATTTAGTAATATGACTCTCTTTACTGGTCTGCCAGACCCACAAGGGCAGGAACCAAGTCAGACCCCTTTGGTCTCTCATATCAGAGCCGCTCAGAGACATTTGTTGACTGAATCGAGGTGACATCTCCCCCTGCTCCCCACCACCTCAGGCCCCTGCAGAGCCCAGAAGGAAGGAGGGAGGCTGAGCGACACAGGAAATGTCTTCCCCTTTCTGATGTTAGTGGAGCCTGGGGAACAGGCCAGCCCGCTGCAGCCCCCAAACCTCCCCTCTCCTTTGAGGCCACTGTGCAGTTGAATGTCCCTGAACATGGGGGTGATGGAGACAAATTGGAGGAAATTCAGAGAAGCAAAGTCCCTGAGCCCTTGGGAAAGGGCAGGCCCAGCTGACAAGGGAGATGAAAGCAGTTCCATGTGTGTGGCTTGGCTGAAGGACAGCGCTGGGTGTGTCGAGGGACATGATAACTGGAGACAGGGATTCCAGCAGTGCAAATGAGCAGGAGAGGGGGTGGCGGGGAGCTCCGTGGTGGGGCTGCTCTACTGAGGCAAACGGACAACTGAAATGAAAGCCCGAGGCTTCCCGCAGCCCCTCTTCCTACTGGACCGAACAGAGGACCCTCCACACTGGTTCCCAGGGCTGGCATTTCTGCCTGGCTGTGCAGTCCTGGCCCTGGGAGGGAGGCCAACCCCTTCCCCTGTCTGCCCATCACTGGCTGAGGCTGGGCCCGGGATGGGCTCAGCTGAGGCTCTGAGGTCCGAGCACTTGGCCCTCCCCGCCAGTCTGCACCGCCCCACTCCGGGGGTGGCGTCCATTACCTGCGAGCCCACGTCAAGGCCTGTGGGCCCTGAGCCCTCCCTCTCCCTTCTTCCCCTTCACCCACCCTCCCCCGGCTGAAAGCCATTGTTTTCAGACCATCGACCTCTGCCCTCTCCTCCCGGGTACTAAGGGGCATCTCAGGGGCATGGAGAGGCCGGGAGGAAATATTGGAAATGGCCTCTCCATCCTCCCCTCAGATCCGGGCTTCATCGTCCCTGGGCCAAGATAAATAAAGCAAGCGAGGGAGAGGCCTCTGCATACTCTGCACTGATGGCTAAAGCGGCCTGGTGGTGGAAGTGGTGGGTGGAGCGTCCATCTACCGAGGGCTGCCTGCAACCCTCCTCCCAAAGGAATGTGGCAGAAAGGTGGCCAGGCCAGATGCCCAGGAGTCAGCGGTCTGAGGAGCAAAGCAGAATACCCCCTCAGTGCCCCTACCCTGGGACAGAGTTTTCTTGGAGTGCTGAGTCTGAGCACTCTGGAGGGAGAGCCAGGGAACTGAGGAGGAAGGAGAAGTATGGAGACGGGGGCATAGGTGGGTGGGGTAGAGTAGCAGGGGGCTGTTCCCAGCTAGATCCCTCAGACTCTGCTGGCATCTGGCTTGGTCTGGGCCCCAGGTCTGCTTGCTGTGGTCAGAGAGTCTGAGGGCCCTCCCAGTGGGGAACCTGGAGGACCAAAGTTCCAGAACCCTCAAACGGAGGGTTCCCTGGGGGCCTCTGCTGGTCTCCTTCCACCTTGACCCCTAAGGGGGTCTCAGATTGCACCCTTAAGGTCATACCTTAGCAGAAAGAGCACGAGTCTTGATGAGATAGAGCTGAGTTCAAAACCAGCCTCTGTGGTGTATTATTGATGAGTCCTGGGCAAGCCCCTTACTTTACAAGTGAAGCCTGACTTTCCCATATCTAAATGGAGAGCAAAATCTCCACCTCACAAGACTGTTGGCAGGAGTCGACGGGATGATGATGTGCAAGGGTCTGGTCCATGGTAGGTATGAACTAGTTTTCCTTTCCCTGCACTGGACGTGGCCCCCAGGCCACCATTTGGGGCATGAAATGACCATGCTCTGGAGGGAGGAGTTCTTGGCTGGCTATGACGCCGTGGGTCCTCTCAACCCAAAGGTCTTAGTGCGAGTCTGAGGGCACACGAGCCTTGCCACCTGGGCTAGGTGGACTCGCCCCTCTGACTCTCCAGGCACAGAAGTGTTGCTGAAGGAGGTTCTCCCCAAGTAGACCCCCAGCCCCTGGGCTACCGCTCTGTCTGCAGCCATCTCTGGCTTCCCAGCCTGGAGCATGGCCCTATCTGTAGTGCTGGGCAGGCCCTCTGTCAGCTCTCTGACTGAGTTTTGGCCTTGCCTGTGGAGCTCCTTCTTTGGGTTCCATGTTGTCAGGACCATTGTTTGTCTTTTGGACTACCACACTACCTCTACCCCATTCAAAGCCGAGGGCCCACTCCTGGGTCTGCTCTGTCCCCTGCTCCATTTAGGAAGTCATTGGAACAAAGGCTGGCCTGCAAAGGTCTCTCTATAATGCTGAGGGCCAAAGGAAAGAGCTTGGCAGTGAAGGTCAGGAGATCTCAGGCCCAGTTCCATCTCTGCTACTCACTCCCTGGGCAGTCTTCATGAGCCACTTCTTCTCTGGACCTCTGTTTTTCCATCTACAAAATGGAGGTCCTATTTCTTGCACCTCAGGACTCTTGGGAAGTGCTCAAATGTTAATGGACATAGGATCCTTCAAAGAATGTTTTGGCTTGAGGGCCTGGAGTTTAACCTTTTGTGCTTGGCTAGCTCAGTGCTACGGTGGTGGAAGATGTACAGAACAGGCAGGGACCACAATCCCAATTATTGTCACTCAGCTATTTCCATTTGGTAAGATGCCAAGATCCCCAGCTCTTCGCAGGTCACTGGTTCATCTCAGTTCTTTGTGAGAAAAATTGCTTCACTGATTCCAAATGTTCACCATTTGGGAATCCTTTGTGATGAGCCCAAATCCTTCCTGCTATGGTTCCAACTCAGGTCTACACACCTCAGATACCTCCTAGCCTGCCTTTTCTTTCCTCTCCCCATCCACTGTTGCCCGATACTGAGAAGGGAGTGTAAGGTTGAGGACGAAGTCTGGCCTTGTACCTGACCAGAGGGAATAGACCATGGGGGCAGTATCACTCTTCCAGAAGCCCTTCAGCAGCTCCACCCTCCTCAGCCTCACCCTTCTCTCACCCTGGCCCGCACCAGCCCAGCTGGAATACTTGTGGTCTCTCACCACGCACTGGAACTAGGGCGCCAGCCTTGACTTTAATCTCCCCTGGCAGCTCCGTGGCATCGATAAGCCCCAAGTTTGTGGCAGAGGAAAAATGAAACCCACATTACTCCACCAGGGTCCAGCCCCCCACCCAGCAGAGTCAAGGATGTCCTCCAAGGGGCAGTGAGATTCTCCCCCGCAACCCGGCTACCCCCTTAAGGCATATGGAGTGGAGGTGGGGTTGCGTGGGAGTGAGTGGTGCTCCTGTGGTGAGCCGTACTTTCTTCCCTGAAGGCACAGGAGCAACCCCCCACCCCTCTCCGCCTCCAGTCCTCCAGGCCCTGCATCTCTCCTCTCTCAACCGACCAACCGGGAGGGCTTCCCCCGGCATTTGCAATGGGGGCAGCTCCCTCCTGAGTTTGAGGTTAAAGGGGACGCCTTCTCCAGGAATCTGTAGCCAAATTGCTGAGCTGTTCACAGTGACCTGGAGATGATGTTTGGAAATCTGATTTGTGATAACATAATGTTCCTTTTAAGTAATGCTGGCTGGAGAGGGAAGGAGGAAAAAACGACCAAGAAAAACAACCTTATTGAGGTTTAAAAGGGGACGCTGTCGTGGCCGCCTCCTTAATCTCTCAAATCGTTTTCCTCTCTTCCCCCTCCTCCTCCAGCCCCAGACCTGCTTTTGTTTATAACAATCTCTTGGAAAGAAGATTGAAAGTGAAATCTGTTTCCTTGCTTAAATATATATATTTAAAGGGGGGAAGAAAGCCCTCTTTCCCCACCCGCCGCCTGCCCCTCGCCTGAGCGCTGTGGGTAATTGGAGGGCTGCCTGCTCTGGGCTAGTCGGTCAGCATGGGCTCTCCAGTGCCCACTCATCACCCCATCACAGAAGCATCATTAAGGCAGGAAAACAGGCTGGGAGTGAGATGGGAAACCTAGAGGAGGGGCGGCAAGGGCACCACTTAGTCACTGACTCCAGGCGCTATTTATGTAGTGGTTCATGACCAGCAGTTTGCTATCATCTCCAGAGGTGAATAAATACTGTATGAGGGGACAAAGTTAGACACAAGGCAGGACTGCCACTTTCATTGTTTAACATGCAGTGCGCTTGGCCCATGTAGTGAAGAGCTGAGAAATCTTAGCTGCATCCTCTGCTGAAGGAGTCACCCCACTCCCCACACCTCTCTGGGCTAGGACTTATTTTGTGATAGAGGGAAGTGAAATATCTGTATCACAGCAGGAGAGGATGGGGTGGCATCTGACAGGACGTCCCATTGAGGAGGAGATGCTTGTGTGTAAAGATAGACCCAGTTCAGTTCGGGGCAGGGGGGGGATATGTAGGGAGGGACCATCACACCTAGTAGAGGCCATCCTGGCTCTTGTCCTACCAACACTCCCCCCTCTGCTCCCCACCCCAACACACACATGTGCTCACATTGCTTCTCTCCTCTGCTCTGCCAGGACATGTGCCTGACACCTCAGGTGGCACCTTATGCACCACCCACTATCTGACCCTCACCCTAGCGTTCCACTGCTCCTGGCCCAGGCTGAAGTCAGCCAACAAGCTTAGTAGGGCAGGATAGGGCAGGCTGAAGGCAGAAGGAGATGCCGAAAGCCTGCCATGCAGCCAGCATGGCTGCCTGCCAGCCCAGGATGGATTCCTCCAACCCCAGCTTCTCAGGAACACCTATTTCATTGGGCCCTGGTGCTGGGACCCGCGCCTGCTGGGGGCAGTGCTTCAAGAGGAGGAGCAGAGAGGGTTTTTGGGTGTTCTTTTCAGGGGGACTTCCTCCCCCCTGCCCATCCAGGGCATGTTATTACTATCAGAAATATCAGACGTTTCAACTCAAATTAAAGTCAGGTTAAATGTCTCCACTGCAGAAATTCCACACAGTTCCAGATGGAGAGGAGGGACTCCCTCTCGGCCTTCTGCCTTCTCTCCCTCCCTTCCCAAGAGTGGAACAAAAGCATCAATTTATAGTATGTTTTTCAGACCATTCAATCCAACCTTCTCAGCTTACAGATGGGGAAACTGAGGCCTAGGGTGAGAAGTGGGCTTGCTCAAGTTTACTCACAAAATTAGTGGCAGAGCTAGGACTAGAATCCACGTATCCTGATTTCCATCCCACAGCGTTTTTTCACAGTACACATGGGCAACCCTGCCAGACCCACAACTTCCCTTGACCTTGAAAACTTCAAAATTGCCACCAGAGATGTCTTAGCATCTCTGATGTTAGGACAGAAGCAGGAGGCATCTGCTCATAACTCCTGGCCTGCAAAAGTCACTTAATATTGCCTGATACAAAGGCCACTGAATCATGGGCTAGTGCCTACCCTTCTCTGAGTCTCAATTTTCTTAACTGTAAAATGAGAAATGCAGAAGACCATTGTTTCTACCTGCTCAGCATCCATTCCTTCTCTTCTAATAACAGCACCCCACATTTACATAGGAAACTACCCCTCCCACTCATGTGAGCCAATCAGAGCATTCCACCACACTGGATAGAGTGATTGGTTTATGCAGAGTCATGTGAGCCTAGCTTGGGCAATACAAATCTTCCCTGGAACTTTTGATAAAAGTATAAGGAAAGAGACTCTGGGGACTGATCAGCCAGAAGACATAATCCTAGAGTTTCAGGAGCTCTGTGAGAAGATTCTACCTGCGAATGATGCCTACAGGGAGAAATGGGCTTCCAAGACATAGATAGACTTCATTTGGGTCTGGGATCTAGCATTGCCTGACCAGACTACTCTTGTACTTTTCATTTATGTGAACTAACACGATCCCATTCTGGTTTAGACCAGTTTGAGTCGGGTCCCTGCCATTTGTGACCAAAAGGGGCCTCACTAATATAAGAGAGATTGGAGATACCCTATATCACCAAATGGTGGAGTTAGAAGAGACCTTAGGTGATTGTCAGGTAGAGACTTAGGGAAAAATGTGTTGAAAGAATAAATGAGTCTGGGATAATCATGCCCTTCATGGGCCAGTAGAACACCTCAGCCATTTTGTCAGCTGCATTCCTCCAGCCCTTTGCCTGTAGTAGACAGAGTATAGGCTTTGCAGTCAGATAGACCTGGCTTTGAACACCAGTTTCTCCATTTCCCATCTATATAGTCTGGGGCATGTCTGCTGTCTACACCTCAAGTTAAACCAAAAACAGGTGTCAAAGAGCTGATTGGTCTAAACCAAGGAGCGTGGGATAAGGCACCATGACAAGACAAGACTTGGAATGTTAGGACAGCAGACATTTACTGGATGATTTGTAAGGGCAAAGGGATTGGCAAACACCATTACAGGTACCTGGGGCAGGGCTGAGTGGGGACACCTCCTAGGGTCGTGGTGCACAGTTCCAGGGGTTGCCATCCACATAGTCCATGATGAGAAGGGAGGGCCCTAGAGCTGTGTAGTCCATAGCCTCTACAAACTGACACGGTAGCCCTGGGGCTGAGGCCCACTGAAATTGACACCTGTGTCTTCTTCGCTGAAGGCATATTCAGTTTCACTGTTTTTTTTTTTTTATAAAACATCTTGATTAGAGTGTAATTGTTTTACAATGGTGTGTTAGCTTCTGCTTTATAACAAACTGAATCAGCTATACAGTATACAGATACATAATCCCCATATCTCCTCCCTCTTGTGTCTCCTCCCACCCTCCCTATCCCACCCCTCTAGGTGGACACAAAGCACAGAGCTGATCTCCCTGTGCTATGCGGCTGCTTCCCACTAGCTATCTATTTTACATTTGGTAGTGTACCTATGTCCATGCCACTCTCTCACTTCATCCCAGCTTACTCTTCCCCCTCCCTGTGTCCTCAAGTCCATTCTTTACATCTGCGTCTTTATTCCTGTCCTGCCCCTAGGTTCTTCAGAACCATTTTCCTTATTTTTTTAGATTCCATTTATATGTGTTAGCGTACGGTATTTGTTTTTCTCTTCCTGACTTACTTCACTCTGTATGACAGAATCTAGGTCCATCCACCTCACCACAAATAACTCAATTTCGTTCCTTTTAAAAATATATATATTTATTTATTTATTTTTACAAAATTGTGGTAGTTTTATTTACATTGATCTAAAGGCTTTCAATAGACCAATATTCCTTAATACACACATTACCTTAAAATTATCTTGCATATAATACGATCTAGTAGAGTTATGTTACTTGCAGCATGAATATAAGAGTATTATTAATTAAAGCCATTATAGGCGTTGTGATCCAATACTGAGACACAGTTTAAAATTGTACAACTAATGTCTTCTTTCAATACTGTCAGTGGTTGTATCATTAAGGATCTGCCAAACTAAAAACATCTTGGTAAATTGGATCATACGAAATCCCCAAGTCACTTTACCACTTTGATTATAACAGAGTAACAGGCACTCCAGAACACTATTTAGCTGCCATGGAAAAAAGGCAGTGACACTACCAGTGATGATCAAAATGAAAACTTTCCAACGATACTGCCGTGTTAATGTAGACCAAGAAGCAGCAGCTTAGCAACTAGGCCAAGAGAAAGCAAAATAAGTACATCTGATAGTATTGTCTATGTGCGTTTTTTGTTTGTTTGTTTTTGCTTTTTTTAAACTGTTTCCTTTTTGGGCTGAGTAATATTCCGTTCTATACATGAGCCACATCTTCTTTATCCATTCATCTGTCGATGGACACTTAGGTTGCTTCCATGTCCTGGCTATTGTAAATAGGGCTGTAATGAACATTGTGGTACATGACTCTTTGAATTATATGGTTTTCTCAGGGTATATGACCAGTAGTGGGATTGCGGGGTTATATGGTAGTTCTATTTTTAGTTTTTTAAGGAACCTCCATTCTGTTGTCCATAGTGGCTGTATCAATGTACATTCCCACCAACAGGGCAAGAGGGTTCCCTTTTCTCCACACCCTCTCCAGCATTTATTGTTTGTAGATTTTTTGATGATGGCCATTCTGGCTGGTGTGAGGTGATATCTCTTTGGAGCTTTGATTTGCATTTCTCTAATGATTAGTGATGTTGAGCATCCTTTCATGTGTTTGTTGGCAATCTGTATATCTCCTTTGGAGAAATGTCTATTTAGGTCTTCTGCCCATTTTTGGATTGGGTTGTTTGCCTTTGGATATTGAGCTGCGTGAGCTGCTTGTAAATTTTGGAGATTAATCCATTTTGAGTTTATTTTTGTGTATGGTGTTAGGGAGTGTTCTAATTTCATTCTTTTACATGTAGCTGTCCAATTTTCCCAGCACCACTTACTGAAGAGGCTGTCTTTTCTCCACTGTATATTCTTGCCTCCTTTATCAAAAATAAGGTGACCATATGTACGTGGGTTTCCCTCTGGGCTTTCTATCCTGTTTCGTGGATCTATATTTCTGTTTCTGTGCCAGTACCATACTGTCTTGACTACTGTAGCTTTGTAGTATAGTCTGATGTCTGGGAGCCTGATTCCTCCAGCTCCGTTTTTCTTTCTCAAGATTGCTTTGGCTATTCGGGGTCTTTTGTGTTTCCATACAAATTGTGGAATTTTTTGTTCTAGTTCTGTGAAAAATGCCATTGGTAGTTTGATATGGATTGCACTGAATTTGTAGATTGCTTTGGGTAGTATAGTCATTTTCGAAATGTTGATTCTTCCAATCCAAGAACATGGTATATCTCTCCATCTGTTTGTATCATCTTTAATTTCTTTCATCAGTGTCTTATAGTTTTCTGCATACAGGTCTTTTGTCTCCTTAGGAAGGTTTATTCCTAGGTATTTTATTCTTTTTGTTGCAATGGTAAATGCGGGGTGTTTCCTTAATTTGTCTTTCAGATTTTTCATCATTAGTGTATTGGAATGCCAGATATTTCTGTGCATTAATTTTGTATCCTGCTACTTTACCAAATTCATTGATTAGCTCTAGTAGTTTTCTGATAGCATCTTTAGGATTTTCTAAGTATAGCATCATGTCATCTGCAAACAGTGACAGCTTTACTTCTTCTTTTCTGATTTGGATTCCTTTTATTTCTTT
>NC_041234.1:46624250-46627103 GCF_002837175.3 Physeter macrocephalus | reverse complement strand
GTGTTAGCTCTTCTCTAAATGTTTGATAGAATTCGCCTGTGAAGCCATCTGGTCCTGGGCTTTTGTTTGTTGGAAGATTTTTAATCACAGTGTCAATTTCAGTGCTTGTGATCGATCCCTTTATATTTTCTATTTCTTCTTGGTTCAGTCTCGGAAGGTTGTGCATTTCTAACAATTTGTCCCTTTCTTCCAGGTTGTCCATTTTAGTGGCATATAATTGCTTGTAGTAATCTCTTATGATCCTTTGTATTTCTTCAGTGTCAGTTGTTACTTCTCCTTTTTCATTTCTAATTCTATTGATTTGAGTCTTCTCCCTTTTTTCCTTGATGAGTCTTGCTAATGTTTTATCAATTGTTTTTATCTTCTAAAGAACCAGCTTTTAGTTTTACTGATCTTTGCTATTTCTGTTGTTTTTGGATGGAATGTCCTATAAATATCAATTAAGTCCAACTTGTTAAATGTATCATTTAAAGCTTGTGTTTCCTTCTTTGTTTTCCTTTTGGATGATCTGTCCATTGGTGAAAGAGGGATGTTAAAGTCCCCTACTATGATTGTGTTACTGTCGATTTCCCCCTTTATGGCTGTTAGTATTTGCCTTATGTATTGAGGTCTTCCTTTGTTGGGTGCATAAATATTTGCAATTGTTATATCTTCTTCTTGGATTGATCCCTTGCTCATTATGTAGTGTCCTTCTTTGTCTCTGTAATTGTCTTTATTTTAAATTCTATTTTTTTCTGATATGAGAATTGCTCCTCCAGTTTTTTGATTTCCTCTTTGATTTCTTCAGTGATCCCTTGGTTATTTAGTATTGTATCATTTAGCCTCTATGTGTTTGTATTTTTTACAGAGTTTTTTCCCGCATGGAATATCTTTTTCCATCCCCTCACTTTCAGTCTGTGTGTGTCCCTATGTCTGAAGTGGGTCTCTTGTACACAGGATATATATGGGTCTTGTTTTTGTATCCCTTCAGGTAGTCTATGTCTTTTGGTTGAAGCATTTAGTCCATTTACATTTAAGGTAGTTAACGATATGTATGTTCCTATTTCCATTTTCTTAATTGTTTGGGTTTGTTATTGTAGCTCTTTTCCTTCTCTTGTGTTTCCTGACTAGAGAAGTTCCTTTAGCGTTTGTTGTAAAGCTGGTTTGGTGGTGCTGAATTCAATTTTACTCTTTATATCTTTAAAGAAATGGAACTGCAATAATATTACCATGAAGCTATTGTTGGAAATAAAGTGCAATTAGTGTTCTCTTGTGGCCAAGGGACCTGGGAACACCATAATATTGCCGCAGACCAAAGCCGGCCCTCCCCACAAGGTTCCCAGGTGGAGCTATATTCACATAGAACAATAACAAAGGAAAGCAAAGTAGCACTTCATGGTTAGTTGGGCTTTGGGTCTCAAACTCAGTACAAGCCCTGGTGCACTTGGCTGGATCTGGTGGACTCTAGACTAGAGATCTCTTCCTACTGCAAGGCCAAACCTGAATCTCGGCTCTTAGCTCACTCCTATTGGCTTCGGGAAAGAAAGAGACAAAAAAGAGTAATGGCTGATCAAAAGACGTTTTTAAGCTGGCACATGGCTCCAGCTACATGGGCAAAAGAGAAAAAGAACAATCGACACCTTTGTCCCGACTGTGCTGCATAGTGACTTGACCTACTGATTGGTGGCCCAATCTGTGTCCCGATAATTGACAAATCTTCCTAGTGGTGACAGGGGAGCATAGAAAAGGATGGCAGAAGGGCAGTTTTCCCAGCCCTGGTCCACAGAGACCTGGAGTAAGAAACAGGAACGGGAGAGTAAAATGATGGACTGAGTACACCTAGGACTCCTCATATCTCATACCTCTAGAAATGAAATATACTATGTATTTTTAAATATTACCACTCTGGAATATACTTGACCAATACAAAGAGACCATGAAGAGGGTGAAATAAAGGTATTTTCTCGAATAAGCACTCAGAAATTTTATCAGTCACAAATCATCTCTGAAATAATCAATAGTGGATATGTACCACTAAGAGACACCTACACAAGTAGGGTGTAAGAAGCAATGAGCAAAGAAATCAGTCAATATTTAAGAGAAGATATCAACACAAGAAGTGATTAGGGTGGCAGCATGGGCAGTGGCTGGTAAAGAGGGAGCAGAGGTAAGAAAATGCAAATTATATTTCTTGCCTTGTTTAGAGGGAGACTAGAGATGCAGATTCATGCTAAATGTTGACAGAAAATGTGTATGTTTTAGTATGTGTATTAATAATGTACAGATAAACCTTAGAAAGAAAATGTATACTTTTAAAACCATTTAAAAGACACGTATGGAAAACAAAATTACACAAAATGGTTGCAAATAAAAGAAATGAAAAATATACTCGAGCCATTAAAAAGAATACAGATGTAGCAATATTAATGTCAGACAAAACAGAATTCAAAGCAAAAAGCATTTTAAAAGATAAAGGATATTTTATTGATGATAGGTACATGCCACCACAAAGATTTACCTATAAGCCTTTACAACATTGGTTTAAAATGGAGATCAGCAAGACCACAATTGTAGTGTGAAAAACCCAACTTCTGCAGAAATTGTCACATCAGGTGCTGACTTACTAACTAACATACTAACTAAATAAGGACATATAAAATTTAAATAATACAATTAACAAACTTGAACATATGTAGGCTTGTTCTAACTAACAAAACACACACACTTTTCAAATGCACATTGAATACTTCCAAAAATGGATGATATATTAAGCCCAAAGGGAAATCTCAACAAATTCCAAATAATAAAAATCATACTAACCACAGGGACAATAAAATTACATTTTTTTTTTTTTTTTTTTTTTTTTTTTGCGGT
>NC_041234.1:46522058-46624066 GCF_002837175.3 Physeter macrocephalus | reverse complement strand
CCATTGCGGAGCACAGGCTCCGGACGCGCAGGCTCAGCGGCCATGGCTCACGGGCCCAGCCGCTCCGCGGCATGTGGGATCTTCCCAGACCGGGGTGCGAACCCGCGACCCCTGCATCGGCAGGCGGACCCTCAACCACTGCGCCACCAGGGAAGCCCTAAAATTACATTTAACAACAAAGTAATGGTTTGAAATCCATGTCCCTGGAAATAAGAGGGTAAAGACACACTTCTAATCTGGTCAAAGACAAAATCAGATTGAAATTACAAATCAATACAAGATGAAAAACAATAAGATCTATATATATCAATACCAGTGAGTTGTAGCCAAGTAGTACTCAGAGGAAAATGCATGGTCTTAAATGCATTTATTTAAAAAAAACAAGAAATATTGAAGATAAGTAAATTAAGCTATTAAGAGCTAAGAAAAAAACACTAATAAGCTAAACAAAAGTAAAAAGAAGTAATTAATAAAGATAAAAGCAGAAATCAATGGAAGAAAACACAAAAAATAATTGAACAATAAATTAAAAACTGGTTCTTTGAAATGATCAACGAGATAGATGAATGTTCTTTCTGATAAAGAAAAAGAGAAGTAAGACATACGTAATAATAGGAATGAACTTCAGCTCCAGAGAAAATTGTTTTATTTTACCAATAAATTTGAAAACCTGGATGAAATCACTTGTTAAGAAATCATAAATCATCAAAATTTTCTAAGTAGTATAAAACTGGTTAAACAATAACCATAGAAGGAATTGAAAGTATAGTCAAAGATCTACCTGTAAAAGTTGTGATAGACAGCTTCTAAAATGGCCCTCAATAATCCCTACCTGCTCCTATTCACACCTTTGCTTAAGTTCCTTTCTTTGAGTATAGACTGGACCTTGTGACTTGTTTTTAGTAAATAGATTGTGGCAAAAGTGACAGGGTTGTCACTTCCATGATTCAGTTAGAAAAAGATTAGGTCACTTCTGTGTTGCTGGCACTCTTTGGTTTTTCCTTGCTGGTCTTGATGAAGCAAGTTGCTATGTCGTGAGCTGCCCTATGGAGAGGTTCACATGGCGAGGAACTGAGGAAGTCCTCTGGCCAACATCCAATGAGGAACTGAGGTCCTTAATCCAACAACCCACAAGGAACTGGATTCTGCCAACAGCCACATGAGTGAGCTTGGAAGTAGATCCTTCCCCAGTCAAGCTTTGATATGACTGCAACCCCAGTCAACACCTTGACTGTAGATTGTGAGAAACCCTGAGCCAGAGGTATCTAGCTAAACTGTATCTGGTTTCTTGATCTATAAAAACTGTGAGATAATAGATATCTGCTGTTTTAAGCCACTAAGTTTTAGGATAATTTATTGTACAGCAACATATAACTAATACAAATATAGACAACAGATATCTTTGTTATATAAACTGTTTCTGAGCATAGAAAAAGATGGACAGCTATCCAACTCACTATAGGAAGTTAGCATAACCCTGATTCTGAAGGTGGACAAAAACAAGATATGCAAAGAATATTACAGCTAATCACACCAATGAAGAAGCCATAAATAAATATTTAGTAAACAAAATCTAACAACATGTTAAATGAATCATAAATCTGTAGAATTTACCACCAAGAAAGCAATAGTTTTTAATAGCATTTAGTACTTATTATGTACTAAGATCTGTTCTGGGTTCTAGTTTGTTTATATAATATATATTTTGTGTAATAAATGTATGTATGTATGTATGTGTGTATGTATGTATTTATTAATATTTTCTGCATAACAGCCTCATGAGGCAGCATCTATTGGTTAGAAAACAGGGTAGAGGTTATGTAAATTCACAGCTAGTAAGTGGAGGAAAAGCTGGGATTTAAACCCACCTCCCAATGCTGATCAACATCAGAAATATATATCAAGTAATTCACTATATTGTCATATTAAAGGGGAATAATTACACCATTACTTTAATAGATGCTTTTTTAAAAAGTTATAACATTGAATACTCATTTCTTATTAAAACAAAACAAAACTCTCAGAAAACTGGATGAAACCAAAAATTTACAGCAAACATCACATCACACATAGTGGTTAATTATTAGACGTTTTCTTACCAAAATCAAGAACGAGACAAGGTTGCCCACCATCACCATTCTTCTTCAACACTGTACTGAAGATCCCGGCCAATGTAATATGGTAAGAAATATAAATCAAAAAGGATAAATATTAGAAAATAATATATAAATTATCACTATCTGTTTGGATGATATTATTGTCTACCTAGAAAATCTAAGAGAAACAACTGAAAAATTATTAGAACAAGTAAAAATTCAGCTTTACCAAACATATTAAAACATTAATATTTAAAAATCAATAGATAAGCCTCAACTATTTGGAGATTAAACAACACACTTCTAAATGACACGTGTCAGTCAAGGAAGAAATGTAGGGCAATTTAAAATTTTTTTGAACTAAATAAAAATGAAAATAAAGCATATCAAAATTTTTGAGATACAGAAAAATTGGTAGTATGAGGAAAATGTGTAGCTTTCAATGCATATAACAGAAAGGAAGAAAAATCTAAAATCTAGAATCTAAGCTTCCACCTTAGGACACTAGTAAAAAGAGGAGCAATTTAACCTAAAGAGACAAGAACAGAAATAATAAAAATTAGAACAGAATCAATGAAATTGAAAAATGGAAAACAACAGAGAAGATCAACAAAACCAAAAATTGGTCCTTTGAAAATATCAATAAAATTGCTAAACATCTAGTCAGGCTAACATGAGAAAATGCAAAATTACAAATATCGGAAATGAAAGAGGGATTACCACGGCTGAACTCATGGACATTCAAAGTATAATAAAGAAATACTATGAAAAACTCTATGCCCACAAATTTGATAACTTGGATGAAGTGGAAAAACACATATCTGATAAAGGGCTTGTATCCAAAATACACAAAGAACTCAAAATGAAAAAAATAAAACAAACCAATTAAAAATGGGTGAACAATTTGAACAGACAGCCTCATTAAGAAGATCTATAGATGGCAAATAAGCATATGAAAATATGTCCAACATCATATTTCATTAGGGAATTGCTTAAAACAACACGACACACCTAATAGAATGGCTAAAATTCCCAAACTGACCATACCAATTGCTGATGAGGATGTGAAACAATAAGACCTCTCATTGCTGCTGGGAATGCATAGCTTGGCAGTTTCTTACAAAGCTGAAGATTGTCTTAGCGTATAATCCAGCAATTGCACTCTTAGGTATTAACTGATTTGAAAACGTATGCCCACACAAAAATTTGCACACAAAGGTTTAGAGCAGCTTTTTTCATAATTGTCCCAAACTGGAAGCAACAAAGATGTTCTTCAACAGGTGAATGGAGAAACAAACTGTGGTACATCTCAACAATGGAATATTATTTTGCTAAAAAGAAATGAGTTATCAAGCCACAGAAAGACATGGGTAAATCTTAAATTCATATTGTTAAGTGAAAGGAGCCAGTATGAAAAGGCTACATACTATATGATTACAATTATATGACACTCTGGAAAAGGCAAAGCTATAGCGACTGTCAGATTAAAAAGGTCAGTGGTTGGCAGGAGTTCAAAGGGAGAGGGTAAGAGTTGAATAGGTGAAGCCAGGGGACTTTTAGGGTGGTGAAAATACCTGTCTGATATGTAGTGGTGGATATATAACTGCATTTTTCAAAGTCCATAGAACTTTACAGCCCAAAGAGGGACTCTTAATGTATGCAAATTTAAAAAATCATTTAGGAGATTGGGGATCCCAGGATGGAATGCAGAATGTTACAAGAGAATCTAACCGTACTGAAAACATATGAAACAATTTCACTGAAGGACAATGAGGGGAAAAGGTATTGACCACAGTAACTTTGGAAATCAGCATAGTCTGTAAGACAATGTAAACACACAAAAAAACAACAAAAAACAACCCTGTACAAAAGCACTATACTCCAGTTGATAAAGTTGTTTCCCGCAAGGGTATATGGGTTAACAATTCTAATACCACTATACATGTATAGTGTATGGGAATATATATATATATACCCCAATATATATATACTGTACTCCCAAATGGTACAATATGGAAAGGGGGGAAAGTAACTTTACAGTGGAGAAACCTGGAGTATCTTATTGTTTCACAGCCTCGTCAGCAATTGGTATGGTCAGTTTGGGAATTTTAGCCATTCTAATAGGTGTGTAGTGTGGTAATCATCCATGTGGTAATGGATTAGAGTTGAGGACACCAGTGTGAACTCATGTTTAGCTTGATATATAGATCTGGATGGTTACCTATAGAAATATTTATAGATATGTGTATACACATGGGTTAGTATACACACAGGTATTTCTTTGTTCTGTCAGCTGCAAGAGCCTAGAGGCAATGATACTTTGGTAGCAAAGTGCCCAGATCTTGTTTTGTAATACCATCCTCCAATAAAAGGAATCAGGGATCCTTGAAGAAATGGCTGATTTCAGGGCTGGTGCAGGAATTATACAAGATAAACTGGGAGCATCTTATAGTATCAGAAAGTAAGGTAGTACCAAAAAAAAAAAACCCACAAAAACCCAAAACAAGAAAGCAAAACCCGCACATTGTTGGGGGGATGTCAAAGGAGCACAAGAGCCAACTATAAGAGTGACCAATGGACAAAGTAAAAATATGAGCAACAAAACAAAGAAAGTGGTATTGGATTTTACAACTCAAAGTATAAAATGAATATCTATGAGTCCATACTGATAGATATAATGACTGAATAAATTAATAAATGGAGAGGAGAGAAATCTCTTGTGCACAAGAATTCCGAATATTTTACATAAATACTCTGCCCTCGAGGAAATGGATCATAGCTCCCCACACTTTAAGTATGGGCTGCCCATAGTCATTTCTCCCAAAGGGTACAGTATGGAAAGCGGGGAGAGTAACTTTACAATGCGGAAAGCTGACAAACATAAGTCAGCTAGATGGTCACAGTTAACATCAACAGTGGTAAGTCTTATTAATTGTTCCCTTTATATGTTGAATGAAAATGGCACTTTACCTCTGTGTGTTTCCTCCCCAAAACATATAACCGCAGTCTAATCAAGAGAAAAACATTAGGTAATTCCCAATTGGGGGACATTCTATAAATATCTGACCAGTACTCCTTGAAACTGTCCCGGTCGTCAAAAACAAGGAAAGTCTGAAAACTGTCACAGCCAAGAGGAGCCTAAGGACACATGACAAGTAAATGTAATGTGGTGTCCTGGATGCATTCCTGCAATGGGAAAAGGACATTAGGGAAAAATTAAGGAATTATGAATAAACTCTGGACTTCAGTTAATAATAATGTACTAATATTGGTTTATTAATTGTAACAAATGTACTGTAGTGATATTAAGTTGTTAAAAATAAGGAAAATGAGGTGTGAGGTATATGAGAACTCTCTTTACTATCTTTGGAATTTTCTATAAATCTAAAACTGTTTTAAAATGAAGTTAATTTGAAAAGAAATCAATAGAACCCAGCAACAACCAACTAGAAATAAAAGAGATAAATGGGCTCCTTTCACAAAAGCAACAAAACTGTAAAATATCTAGGAAAAACCAAACAAGAAGCATGCCAGATGTATAAAAAGAAGACTAAAATTTTACTGAAGAACTTCTAAAGAGATCTAAATAAATGGAGAAACATACATGCTCCTGGATGGGAAGACTCAATATTGTAAAGATATCAATTCTTTCCAGGCTAATCCATAAATTTAATTCAATCACAGTCAAATTCCCAGCAGGAGTCTTAACAGAACTTGACAAATTGATTAGAAAATTCATGTGTGAGAGAAAATGTGCAAGAATAGCTAAGACAATTTTGAAAGGGAAGAACAATGAAAAGGACGACTTGCTTTGCCACATATCAAAATA
Source organism: Physeter macrocephalus (assembly GCF_002837175.3). NCBI lineage: Eukaryota > Metazoa > Chordata > Mammalia > Artiodactyla > Physeteridae > Physeter > Physeter macrocephalus. The sequence continues at coordinate 46,618,141 of NC_041234.1, read as the reverse complement.
TTTTATACATTTTGGGGAATGAAAAGTGTGTGCTAGGGCTCTTGTTCAAGATGGATAACAATGGGTGTGGCATAAGCTCAGACCAATCAGAATGGACAAGGGCCCTGAATAGCCAATTTAGCCTCAGGCAGGATTACTGGCCTAATAATCAGACCTAGTGCAGGGATAGAGATGTAGAACAAAGCAACTGAATAGAGACCAGAAACACGTCCATGGGTATGGGGTAATCTGGTATTTAATGAAGGTGGCCTTTCAAATCAATAGGGAAAGAATGGTCTATTCAATCAACGGTATTGAGGCAATTGGCTATCCATTTAAGAAAAAAATTGGATCCTTTCTTCACACCACTTAAAAATCAGATTACAGACAAATTAAAAGCAAAAATGTAAAACACAAACTATGAAGCTATTCTAAAAATATTGAAAAGTATGGTTATAATATTGATGTAGGGGAAAATCTTCTTTTAAAGAAACCACGAGAAGCAGAAGCTGTAAATGAAAAAGACTGATAAATTTGATGGCATCAAAATTCTGAAATGTCTATGTGAGAATAGACAACATAAACAAAGTTAAAACAAGTGACAGACTTGGAGGAATGATTGGCAACTTTTATTCACAGTGGTCTTCCTCCTGTTCCTCTATCACTCCTTTTTTTTTTTTTCCACTTTAGCACATCTACAGTTGCTATTTCTGGTGTCCGAAATGGTACATCTGTCCCCAAATCCTCCTGAGGCCTGAATGACTCAAATTTCACCTTCTCAGAGAGGCCTTCTCAGACCACCAATCCAAAGAAGCCACGCCCACACTTCACAATCCATCTTGTCACCTTCTTGCCTTTTCCTCAGAGCACTTACTCTTATCAGAAAGCAGCGTGTCTGTGTATTTGTTCACTTGTTCTCTGGCCCCACTTAGATGTGTGCTCCGTGAGAGTGAAGACTTGGCCTATCTTGTTGCCTGCTGTATCTCCAGCACTTACCACGTGTGTGGAATACAATAGGTGTTCAATTAGTATTTGTTGAATGAATTAATGTATGGATCTATAATTTATAATGAACTCCTAGAAATGAATGTTTAAAAAGGTAAGCTGCCCAAAAGAAAAATAGGCAAAGATATGATCAGGGAATTTATAAAAGAGGAATTACAAATATGACCAATAAACATATTAAAAGGTATTCAACCTCACAATGAATTAGAAAAATAAAATTTAAAAAAAAATTTGTGAATGTACATAGTTTGAAAGGCTTATAACAAAAACCAGATCTCTGCCCTAGTACTTTCTATACCCAATTACCTCTCCTTGGAGGCAAATATTTTCATCCCTTTTAGCTGAAAAATATTTTTCTTATCTTCTTCTCCATTATTTCTAAATTATGTTCTGATATATCTTGATTTTTCAGGTTTAGATATCATCTATTGACTTTTCATTCTAGAAGACAAAGGATTTCACTCTCTTCTCATCCACCTGACTACACATAAGCACTTCCCTTCTTCCCATTGTCCTGAGGTAGTTATATCAATCTTCAGTGCTGACATTAACATAACTATAAGCCCTGAGGTGTCCTATGATTACATGCCCTTTATTGAATAAATTTTGTATTTCCCCAGAATTAATAACTGTCTCAATTTTGGTGTGTGTTTGATTGATTTTCTGTGTACTTATAACTAATCCATCGGCAAACTGTCTGCCAGAAGAGTAAATCTCATCTCAGTCTGTTCAAACATCTTTCCCTTGGAAGCACCTCTTCTGGAACCCACCAGAAAAGCAAGATGGTAGAATCACACAGTGACTCTCAAAACTTCTGCTCAAAAGCGGGACATGTCAATTCCACTCACCTTACATTGACCAAAATAAGTAACATGTCCAAATCTGATGTCAACAGTGCAGGAAATATAGACAGGCCTGATGGACATGTGTAGCGAATATTTTGTCAATACCAGAATCTATCAGAATTCATGTTCGATGCTGTTCTGATCCTTGAGACTTTGTATGCACCTATTTTTTTTCTTTCTGGAAGTTTTTAGGATCTGTCAAGTGTACTAAAATTTCACAAAGGATGTGCCTTGTTATTTGTCTTTTTGCATTGACTGTGCTGGATACTTGTGCCCTCTCAATTCAGAAATTTATATCCTTCCATCCTGAGAAACGCAATTGAACTATTTCATTACTAGTTTCTTATTCTTTCTTGCTGGTATTCCTTTTATTCAGATATTGGAGTGTTCTAATTTTCTCTATTTTTCATTCCTTTGTCTTTTTCTCTTCTTGCTGTCAACTTGATCTTCCTAACCATTTATTTAATTTTGTATTTATGTTCTCCTATTGGTAATTTATAAACTCTCTTTCTCTTTTTTCTTTGACTGCCTCCTGTTTTTGTTTCATGAATTCTGATAGATTCTGGTATTGACAAAATATTCGCTACACATGTCCATCAGGCCTGTCTATATTTCCTGCACTGTTGACATCAGATTTGGACATGTTACTTGTTTTGGTCAGTGTAAGGTGAGTGGAATTGACATGTCCCACTTTTGAGCAGAAGTTTTGAGAGTCACTGTGTGATTCTACCATCTTGCTTTCCTCTCTGCTATGAGCCTGATGATACCCCAGATAGCAGCTGCTCCTTCGATTCAGATCCTGGAGTGAAGACCACAGAGAGCAGAACTTTAGTCAACATGTGTATAACATATGACATGAGCAAAAGGTCATTTGCTGTAGCAAGCCACTGAGATGTTGTGGTTGTTTGTGTTTAGTTTTCTTCTGCTCCCTGCATTGTTTCTAATTTCTCTGAATTCATTTTCTGTTTGTTTTGCTTTCTGTCTTCTACATTAAAAGGTTTCCTCAAATGTCTGGTGATCCCTGAGTGTCAGCTCATTTTTAAGAGTGAGGAACTAAGAAGACTGAGTTCTCTGGGCTTTTTAGGGAACATCCAAATATCAGATTCCCCAGAAAGGAAGCCTCCAATCTCTTGCAGAGGAGTAGAAATGACATAGTATCATGGCTGCCAGTGTTCTTGGAGCGGAGTGAGGAAGAGTATGCTGGAGACCTCACTGTTCAGCATGTCGGTGATCATCTTATTCTCCTGTTTCAGTGATGCATCCCTAACTTCAGCTGAGGCCGGCATCTCCACATCCAGCCTCTCTGGAGAGTAGATCTCTGGTGTTCTGCCAATGTGGAAGGAGGGATTTGGAAGTCTCATTTTTCTTACACAGACCTTCAACCAATCCACTTGTTTTCAGCCCCAATACACCACCACTTCCAGAGGTATCTGGTGAACCTCATTCCTTAGCAGATCTGGAGTTTTATGGAACAAATCAGTCTGCTTCTGGGCTTCCCACACTGCCATGTTGGGCTTCCTCTTTCTCTGGTCCTCTTCTAGCTGCTTGCCAACTTTCAATATTTTGTTGCAGTTGTCTGTCTCCTCTGCTATTCTCTTAGTCTTTTAACTTAATGTCTCTTCGAAATCTCTTTACTGTCATTTCAGTGGGACTTGGGGAGGGAACAGCACTAAATGTATTTATTCGATCTGCCATGTTTAACCAGAAGTCCTGAATGAACAATGAGCAGGAGAGTGCAAAATAAAACAATAGTGAGATACAGTTTCTTACCTATCTTATTGGTAACATGCTTGATAAGTCTATGTAAGACCTGCCCCAGATCACGTTAATGGCTCACAGCATAACCATGAATAACATACAAGGAAAATGGTGTGCCCATGGTCCGATGAAGACAGCCGATCTGCCCTTCCCTCTGCAGATTGCAGAGATGAGGGTGATGGTGTCTGCAGAGAATCAGGTGGTTGCTAAGAAAGGAGGTTAGAGATAGTTTCAAGATTACGGGGAATCTCCACTGAATGGAGTGAGGGTTTCAAAGGAATGAAAGGGCTGGTGGAGAGTCTGGTGAAGAATCAGCAAGAGGGAGGACAGAGAGGTTGGGAAGGCATATCGTTGAATGGGAATAAGGCTCTTGGGGGAGGATTGTGCCAGGAGGGCAGGGAAGGAGAGAGTGGAGGACAGAGAGGGAGGGTGAAAAATGGTTTCTACTTGTTTTCCAGAACTGGGATGGGCCCAAGCTTTGGACTCTGTCTGTCCCCAATTCCTGTTCCTCAGTCAGGACCCTGACTCTATACATTCCCCTAAACTTGCTTCCCTGCTTCTAAGATGGGAGTGATCCTGTCCGAGTAGGGAGGCAAGGTGGCCACTTTTCTTTCTCCCATGACCAAGCAATGGGATGGCCAACATTCACACTCATGGTCAGTCAGCGAGGCTGAGAGGGGAAGGGCCCACCTGCACTTGCATGTATGTTCTGGGGTCCCGGATTACTTTGCGGGGATCTGGCTGAGTAGGCAGATCAGATGTGCCCACCCATCCCCACCCCTCTCCTCCTCCCACCATCCAACAGAATTCCTTACCCCCTCCTCTAGACTGTCACAGCACTCTTTGTTTACTCATTCATTCATTCATTCATTCAGTGCCAAGTGAGTACCAGACACTGTTGTAGGCCCTGGAGGTACAGCAGTGAACCAAACAGGCAAAAGACCCTACCTTCCTGGAACTGACAGCCTTAGCCTCGGCCGGAGGGGCGGGCCAGGTCCTGCCTGGGAGCAGGTGGGGGCTGAGAGGGACTAAGAAGGGTATTCTGATACTGGGACACACTGTGTGTATTATTCTCACTAAAGAGGAAAGGTTGCCACAGCTCATTCTGGATTTGGTGGGGGAATCTGGACCTAGATTGTCAGAGTAGAAAGGGACTATGATGCCAGTTACTCCTCACAACCTCCACTGCCATGGTCTGAGCTACCGTCACCTCTAGCGTCGATGACTGCCATAGGTGCTCAGAATGCCTCCACTGGTCTCCCTGCTTCTCTCCTTAACCCTTCCTCCTGCAGCCTGTGTTTGCATGGCAGCAGCCAAAGTGCTCCTGTTAAAAGAGTGGGCACTACTCTGTTCAAAACCCTGTACTGGCTCCCATTTCACTCACAGGAAAACCCAAAACCTTTCCTTCCCTGTCTGGTACAGCCTTGCCTGCCTTCCTGCTCGTTCCCTCTTCGTACTCATGGACCATTGCTATTCCCTTGGCTACCCCCGCTTGGCCTTTTTTCTATACTTCAACACACCAAATACCCCCCAGCCCCAGGGCTGTTCTCTCTGCCTGGAATGCCCCTCCTCCAACTATCCACGTGGCTCGCTTCTTCATCTTCTTGAGGTGTTGACTTAAATGTCACTTTTCCAGGGAAGCCTTCCCTGACCACTCTAGTTTTAAATTGCAACCCCACTTCATGTTCATGCTTATCATTTGCTGTTTTATTTTTCTCCAGAGCACTTATTGCCATCCAATAGACTCTCTGTATAATCTGTCTTTGTTGTCTGTCTGCCTTCACTAAAGCACCAGCTCCATGAGAGCAAGGATTTTGTCTATTTTATTCACTGTTGTGTCCTCATCACTTAGTCCAGCCACATAGTAGGTGCTCATTTGATATTTGAATGAATGAATTGAGGTGGAAGGTCACATTGGCCTTGGTTGCTCACTTTGAAACTTTGTTTCAGCAGCAGATGCCAGGGTTGTCTGATCCCACCAGGCCCTTTTGCTGCACCCTTCCACTTGGCGGGGAGAACTGGGAGGGGGTGAAACAACAGGCCTGCTGCTGAGTGGGGAGATCACTCGTGCCCGGGGAACCCCTCATCTGAATGCCCAGAGGACACAGGCACACAACCACTTTCCAGCTGGAAGTCTCTGAATCTTTGAGGTTATGTTTTCAAAATGGAAATAGTTTCATTGCTGTTTCCTTCTAATTATTAAAGTAATAAATGTTCACAGTAAACAAATTTCAAACATGAATGAGTTCCCCTCCCCAACCCTGACCCTCCAAGACCTCCTCTCCCAGACCCCACATACCTGCAGTGTGGCAAACTGCTTTGATTCCCTTAACAACTGTATCAGGAATCTCTTTCCATATCAATACCTAAAGAGTGACATCATTGTTTTTAATGGCTGCTGTGTATGAATATGCCATAATTCATTTAAGCAAGCCCCTGTTTTTCACTATAATGAACAGCCTGAAAATGAACATCCTGGTACATACATCTTTGCTCTCTTGACCCATTATTTCCTTAGGATGAATTCCCAGAAGTGAAATTTCTGGGTCACAAGGGCTCCCCATATTGGAAGATTCCTGATACTATTGTCCAAATGTGGGAGGACTCCAGTTCTAAAGGGATTGGAGCAGCCCTCTGCCCTGTATTTCCCCCACACAACTCCCTCACCTCTCTCACACTCTGTTCTCTAATAGTGCCCTCGGAGGGCAGTGCTGAATACTCACATAATACTCCTTCCGCATGAGTTATTGTGTACTGTGTGCTGTTCTAGACGCTTCACATAATATCAACTCCTTGAATCCTCAAGATAATCTTAGGAGGTATGTACTGTTAGCAGCTCCACTTTACAGATGAGGAAACTGCGGCTAAGAGAGGGGAATTAACTTGCCCAAGCTCACGTGGCTGGCAGGAAACAGGAGAGAGATTCAAAGCCGGTAGTCGCGGAGAACTTAGACTCTTAACCCCTCACTTTGCTATACTGTCTCCAAAGCCAGGGCTTTCGAGTACGATGGACCTGGGTCCGAATACGGCTCTGGGCGTCCTAGCTGCATGCTATTAGGCAAAGTATTTCACTTCTCTGAGACTCGGCTTTCTCAGTGTAAACCAGGTGTGAGCATTCCCACCTCACCTGGCGTGTAGGAGGCGTCAGTGTGGAAACGCACAAGAGGCACAGCACAGAGTCAGCGCTGCAGAAATGAGCTGCAATCCCTCCCCACTCCCTTGACCTCTCACACCTCCTCTCCCGGCGGCCCTCATGACTGGAAATCCCGTGGGAAAGAAAAAGCAAGTTTGACTCTTCCCCTGAGGTTTCCGAGCCTTGTGTTCCTGGCTCTTTCTCACGACATCTCCCCCACAGGCCAGAGCCCAGGAAGCTTGGATTGCAGAAACTCTGCCCCTACCAGCAGCCAGATAACCCCGTGGTGGCAGACTGGGCCGACGGGGCAGGCCAACTCACACCCCCTTCCCAGCCTCCTGCCTTGGAGGTGGGGCCTGGAGGATGGCTGGCTCCCCTCTCCCTGCTCCCACCTTTCCTGCTCCCTAGTCCATGGGCCCAGCTCGCCTCAGATTCCAGGCCTCTGAAATCATTGCTCCAGCCCACCGGACTGGGCCCCAGGCCAGCTCCTCCAGCCCCAGGCTTGCCGGCAGAGTCTTCGCCTTTGCTCCCTGCAGACTAATCACTGTCCTGTCAGCTTGGCCCTCTTCCCCTGTATTATTGTACAGAAATAGCCCTGAGCCCAGCTCCCCCTCCCTCCCCGGCCCGCCCTGGCCCCAGCTCTCCACCACCGGACTCATCGTATTTCCTCCTCCTCCCTCTTCTCTCCTCTCTTCTGCTCCTTCGTGGCTGCGATTTGACCTCTACCTCCTGGAGCCAGGCACAAACTAGATCGGGTCTGCAGGGCCCAGGCTCAGCTCCCAGCACTCCTCCCCACACTCCTTCCACCCGCTAGGCTGGGAGGGGGAGGTTGGAGGGCATGCCAGTGGTGGGCAGGAGGCTTTCCTGGCTCAGCCTAAGCACTCAGCCATTGTACTTGGGTGTAGGAAACTCCTTATTTCTTTTTTCTCATGGTGTGGTGCCTTACCTACCCAACAGAGAGGAGAGGAGAGGAACCAGGTCCTTCCTGGGCCCGACAGGCTCTCTGAAGGACGGTGGCCCCAGTCAGTAGTAGGGGACCTGCAGGGAGCCATGGGATCTGCAGTCCCACAGGAAGTCGGAGGGAGGACACGACCAATGGCAAAACGTCCAGGGGCAGGTGAGGAGGGGGTGGCAGGACCACAATAGGGGCTGGGAGGCTGAATTCTAGTCCTTGAGAGGAGCAGCCAAGGCAAGGCAGAGCTTCCTCAGGGCTTTAGGGTACTGGGCAGGTCACCAAGGCACTAGAAAGGGTACCCAGGGACCAGAGCAGGGGTGGGCAAGGTTGGGACTGGGACACTGTTACCAATCAGAGCTCAGAACAAGGATAGGAGATCAAGGCCAGACCCCAGGTCCACAGCCGCTAGCCTCACCTCTCCCAGTCCAGCCAACCTGTGGTGCTGGCCACAGGAGGACCAAGACCTCTGGGGGATTCACAAAGCAGCCCTGACAGTCAGACCCAGTCAAGGCCCAACAATGTGAGACTGAGCAGGGGTTGTTCCTGGGTTGTAGGGAAGAGGTACTTTCATATACAACCTTGCTGGAGTTGTCTTATTGCCCCATTTTATAGATGAGGAGACTGAGGCTCAGAGGGATGAAATAGCTTGCCCAGGGTTCCGCATGTAACCAGTGAGTGGCAGAGCTGGGCTTCCTGGAGCTCTGCTCTGTTCCTCGGTCCATCAGAGGAGAAACACAGGAAGCACCTCAGCTAGTCACCCAGATGGCTGTAGAGCAAAATTATCTGGGTTCAAATCAGGATCTGCCACTTATGGCACAACTTTGGGTAAGCTCCTAAACATCCCTATGCCTCAGTTTCCTCATTTTCAAAGCAGATACAGTGATAGTACCTACCCCGTAAAGCTTTTGAGAAGAATTTTGAGGAATGGGGCTCCGGGCCTTTGGGAAGGCCTCCTTACTCCTCAAACCCACCCCAAGTGTGGCTGAGGAAATTCATTGTTTCCCCCAATCCTTCCAGTAATTTCTCAAATTCATCATTCCTTACTAACAAGAAGGAGCCAGACCACAGTGGTTTGGAGCCAGGTCAGACCCTCATTGTAGCTTTGGGGGGCTTTGCCCAAGTCTGTAGCATGATCCTCCTTCCCTGGGACACCCCCCACTCCTCCAATCCCCCGCTCTGCCCTGGATCTTCTAGCCAAAACATTTCCCCTCATGAATCCCCAGCCCCAGGCCTTGCATCTCTAGATCTGGAAGATGGAGGGGACCTTGCCCCAGCCTCTACAACCTCAGCATAACCAGCAAAGGGGGAAGAGAAAAATAAGGATGAGGGAAGCTGAGTGAGGTGGGTGGGGGAGGAGAGGGGAGGACAGCTCCAGTAAGAAGGACTCCCATCCTCCTCTACTCTTCCCCACCAGGAGCAGCCAGGGAACTTTGGTTTTGTGACTCTGGGCTCACCCTTAACCAAAATGAGCATGTGCTCCTGGATTGTTTCAAATGCCAGCTCTGCTTCTTCTGAGCTGTGTGTGCTGGACGGGGAACTCGAGTTTTATGACCCTAAGTCTTCTCATCTCTAACATGATCACACTAATAGCTGGCACCTCATTGGCTCGAGGTAGGGTTTTAAATGAGACAAAACGTGTGTGTAGGGGGAAGGGTAAGCTGTGACGAAGTGAGAGAGTGGCCGGGACATATATGCACTACCAAATGTAAATTAGATAGCTAGTGGGAAGCTGCCGCATAGCACAGGGAGATCACCTCTGTGCTTTGTGACCATGAGAGGGGTGGGATAGGGAGGGTGGGAGACGCAAGAGGGAAGAGATATGGGAACATATGTATATGTATAACTGATTCACTTTGTTGTAAAGGAGAAACTAACACACTATTGTAAAACAGTTATACTCCAATAAAGATGTTAAAAAAAAAAAAAGTGTGTTTAAAGTGTCCAGATCTTTACTCTGCAGAGAGACTCGCTCAACAACAGCTACTGTTGTTGTTTTGTTGTTACTGGACCTTCTGGAATCTGGAACCAGCGATTCGCTTCACTGACAAGGATGTGAAGTGAGATGACAGAGGGTAGCGGGCAGTGTTCCATGGGCTCTCTGCCTTCTATCAGTAGATTAAATAATGTATGACTCATGAACGATCCATATCCCTCTGGCCTGAGAAGCATAGAGCTAGGGTCCTGCACCAGACATTGGCTAGGGGACTCTGGCCCTTTCCTCTCACAGGGCTTGGGGGGGCTGTGTCCCTCAGCTGGGGCAGCTTAGTGCCTGCTCCATCTGCCCTCTCTCGAGCTTATGAGCCCTGGCTTGGCTTGACATAGCCCTGCACCCTGCACTCCCGCCTTCCAGAGAACCAGGAGTAGGGGGCTCAAGCCCCTGGAGGTGGCCAGGGCAAAGGGGAGGAGGATCCCGGTTTGGGAAATGGGTTTGATGAGAAAACTAACCACGCCTTTGGTGGCAGCCCAGGTCCCAGTGCACCCCCGCCCCCCCCTCCACCCGCCCTCTCAGGGACTAACTCACCTACTGCTGCAACTTCTCTCTTTTGTCTTGCCACCCAGGAAGTCTTGTAAGTCCTATGGGATAAGAGAGACCAGCTGGCCAGCTCAGCCTGCCAGCCCAGCCCAGCTCAGGGAGTGGCTAATCCACGTTCCTTGACTGACTCAGCAAATAAGGGAATGGTTGAGGGACTGCTCCATGAGGGAGTACTACCAGAGACCGGCTCCGAAGGCCTCCAGTTTTCCTCCAGCCCTGAGAGAAGAGGAGTGTATGACTTTGACGTGGAAATCAGGCTGCTCCCCACAGCCCAGGCACTCCACCTCTTTTGCCTCTATCTGAGATTCTTCAGGACTCTGACCATATTTTGACCTACTTCCCAAACTCTATATAGAGATCAGTTTCTCTGTCCCTTTAGCATTTCAGGGTTAGAGGCTCCTCCCTGGGATTCTGTAGCCCCCTGGACTCGCCTGCACACAGGGCCCTCCTGTGGGACCCATAGCCCCCCCCCAACCCCCCCCCCACCCCCGATGGGGAGCTCCTGAAGTGGTGGGCCCTGGATTCAGGATCTGGCACAAAGAGGGCTCTCACTCCCACATCGAGTCCTGTTAGCTCTACTTTCCAAGTATATCCAGAAGCCCTCCACCCTGGTCTGTGCCAACACCATCCCTCACCTGGGTCACCATCCCGGCTTTTCCCCTTGCCCCTAGTCTATTCTCAGCTCAGCAGCCAAGACGATGTCTTAACATGCTTCCATCAGGTCATGCCCCTCTCCTGCCTCCAAATCCTGCACTAGCTCCCATATGACTCAGAGAAAAAGCTAAAGTTTTTAGAATAGCCCACCACTCTCCTCATTGCTCTATCCAGCCAGACCCACCTCCTTGCTGCTCCCCAGGGCTTGTGCACTTGAAGTTCCTTTTGCCTGGAATGTTCTTCCATTGGATATCTGCATCGGTCACTCCCACACCTCCTTCAGTCCTTTGCTGAAGTGTTACTGCCTCTGAGAGATCCCTATTTCAAACCTCTCTCCTCCTCCACCCCTCCCTTCACTATGCCCCTTCCCTGATTTATTTTTCCCCTTTGCCCTTCTCACTCTCTGTCTATTCTACATAACACTTTTGTTCATTATCTGTCTCCCTGACTAAGATGTCAGTTCCATGAGGGTAGGGATTTGTGTCTGTTTGTTTACAACCACATCCCCAGTGCCTGGAACATAGTAGCCCGTCCAAGGCAATGGCCCAGGTGATTGTAACCTGGCTGGGAGTAGACTTTGGGCTCAGACCTTGGCACCCAGCCCCTAACTGCCCTTGCTTCCCCTGTCTGTGGCTGAACAAGGCCCTCTCATGTGTCCTTTCTGGAGAGTTCCATGGCAGCATGGCACTTTAGAGGGCTCTGGCTTCTTAAGCAGGATCCCAACCCACAGCAGCGTCAACTGTCTGGTCCCACACCCTTCAGCGGGAGGGGAGGGGTTTTCTATCCCAGGATGTGTCTGCACCTGACATTGTTCCTGACCTTCCCTCGCCCGCCCCGCACCGTCCTGGACAACAAGAAAACGTCTCCAGCTACCCTTTGGAGTTGGTGCCACCTCCCCCACCCCCGCCTTGATTACAGTTGAAAGGGCTGGGCAGGAATGCCTGGCTCCAGGGCCTCGGCTCACATGACTGGCAAACACTGTCTGGCCAAGTCAGGGACCCAAAATTACTGCCCAGTGTTGGAATGAGGCCTGTGCCCACTCGCCCCCAGGCAGGAAAAGCAGCGCCAGACTGGACCCAGGGCTCTGCCAGGGAAGGAGGAAAGGAGAGAGGAGAAGGCCAAAGAGGGGGAGAAGGAAGGGAGAGAAGATGAGGAAGAAAGGGGGGCATGTGAAGAAGAAGCAGAGGTGTCTATTCAGAGATTGCCGGACCTGACAATGCCAGTGGTTTTCAAACTCTGCTCCTTGGAGGTTCCAAGATGCCTCCAGGGCCTCTGGGGCATAAGTGGGAGCCCAGTGGGTGGGACTATAGGATTCTGTTGCCTCTAACCAGAACAAGGCCTCCATTACCTAACCCAACATTGGGCTTTCATGTAAGGTTTTGCTTGCTGAAAAGTTTCTGCTGCGAATATAGGAAGGAAGGGAGGGAGGGAAGGAGAAAGAGGAAGGAAGGAAGGAAGGAAGGAAGGGAGGGAAGGGGGGAAAGGAGGAGGACTTGGGGTATGAGGGTTGGCTACTCGTCCATTCTCTGGGCTCAAACAGGGAGCTGAGTGAGGGGCTGGAGAGGGAGGCCTCCGCTCTCCTCCCTTCTGGCCCTGGCCTCTCCTAAAGGACTGTGGGCAGCCAAAGGAACAGGAGAAAAGAAGGTGCATTGCTTCTTGTGGGGAGGTTTTGGGAAGAGTTGCTGGAGAAGGAAGCTTTATCTGATATTCTAAGGAGCTCTGGAGGGTCTATGGAGATGCTTCTAGGGTTCCACCCAAAAAGAAATATTTTCTACCAAACTATGAAGACATAAATAGTCTGAGGAACTAATCAATTGTTTTGTTTTTGTTTTACACTCTTTGACTCACTGGGGTCTTAATTCAGAACTATGTTTTTAAAAAGGGAAAGAAGAAAGAAAAAAGCTTGAAAGCTGCAGCTGCGGCCCAGCACTCTTGGTGAACAGCTCATGAGAGGCAGCACCAAGGTCGCACTGGATTCCGCACCCTCCACTGCCCCTTCCTGCACCTGGGGCCTGAATAGTGGTGCCTGGGGAAGTGGCTTTGGAGAAATGCAGCAGCCTTGTCTGAGACTTTGGGCAAGGGGAGATGGGCATTGGACATTTGTGGGTTTGGCTGGAAATGGGAGTGGGACGAGGGGGTATGGGGTAGGAGCACGTGGATAAGTGGGGGCTGCCTGGAGTTGGCGGGGTTGAGGAATCCAGGCTAGCCCTTGAAGGGAGGTTCCCCAGCCTAGTGGCTGTTGCTCGGCTGGCCAGCAGGCCTGGCCTCTCCAGCGTTGCCATAGTGCTCTGTGGGTCTTCCCAGCAGCCTGCCAGGCGGAATGTGGCCTGGACGGTTTCCCAAGGAATGTAATCAAGATGTAAATGGGGGGCCAGGAGGAGCTGGTCGATAGGGTTGTCACCTCTTCAGGCCTGTGTAGAGTTGGAGTGAGCTTGGACTGGCCTAACCGGGAAAATCTCCTGGTTGGGCTCTGCTCTGGGGCAGAGAGGCTGTGAGTGCCAACTTCCCCCTTGGCAGGCCCTGAGAAATGGGAGATGCTTAGCGGGGTAAGCCCTGGGGTCCCACGTGGGCCCTCCTGCCCACCCTTTTCCCAGCACCCAGCGGGGCATATCTCACCCTGGGTGTGGGAGAACTGGGGACATCTGACAAAAATTTGCAGGGGCTTCAGGACAGCTTGGCCTTATTAGTGGAGTTCAAAGGAAAGCTCCCAGGAGGCCCAGCACTCACAAGTCCAAAGGCGTAAGGCAGGGGTTGCCCCAGCCAGGACTGCCATCTTGGGTTCATCTGCCTGTGTCATTGGGGACCAAGGCACTGGACTGTAGTGCTGGCTGGCAAGCTCAGGCAGCCCTTTGTCTCCTGGTCTTCCTGCTGCCCGGTGAGACACTGCTCTTGGATGAAGCTTGGGGAGCCACCTTGAGCCTGAGATGTCAGTGACCAAGGTCCCTGATTCCCCTTCATCCCCAGACCCTAGGACTGGCAGCTTTCAAGGGTCAACGTAGCAGTTATGCAGGAGGAATCTTCTGGGACAATCCCAAGTCCCAGTGTGTGGTCCCATTACTTCCACAAACACATCAAAATGAGCCTAGGATGCCAGGATTTGGGGAACTAAAATGTTGAAGGCCTTTCTGGTACCCCTGAACTCACTCTGTGGAGCCCCCATCTGAGTTATTTCTCTGTTCCAGTCTCTGTCCTGTCACTTACGAGGTTTTATGGCCCTGGACAAGTCAAGCCCTTTTTCCTCTCAGACACCATTTTCCTCATCTTTCAATTGAGGAACTAGGTTAGAACCCGACTGCCCTTGAGGCCACTTCTGCCTATGACACTCCCTGTCAGACATTACTTGGGACTTGCCAGTCATGGGACCTCTGACCCCTCAGCCCTTTCTCTCCAGTAGGTTGGGGATTAGAGGCATCAACCCTGTAACCAGACAGATCTTGACTGAAGTCCCGCCGGCAGTTTCCTGGAGGTGTGACTGCGGGAGAGTCACTTTTCCTCTCTAAGGGTCACTTCCTCAACTCTAAAATGAAGCCACTGAAGCTCTCTTGAGTGGTTTTGAGAATGAAAGGGAGCCGTGTGTGGAGTAGCTAAATCAGTGCCGGGCAAAGAAGAGGCTCCAAGGTGCTCAGAGGAGCCGAGAGCTAGTCCCCATCACTGAGCATTCTGGACCCCCTGGAGGTAGGAGCTTAGGGGCCATCACCCCCTACCCTCCTGAGGCATGGGGCAGCCCTGTGTCAGGCCTGGGAAAGAGCTCGTTTCCGTAGAAAGTGTAAAGGCAGCAAGGTCTCCCGCAGGCAGCAGTGTCTGCCCCCTGCCGCTCACCAGAGGATGAGGGCCTGCCCCCAAGTGGCCTCTAGCCAGTGCCCACAGCCCTGCCTCACCAGGCCTGGGACCGAAAAGGAAATGATGCCCCAGGCCTCAGACTTCTGGCCCTCTCATTTTGCTCTGCATGCAGATGGCCCACGATTTGGTTGGAGCAAGCTTCAGCCTCGCCATCTCATCACCAGGGTGGGCACAAGCAGAGAAGGAGACAGAGGGGACCAAGGGCACTGGCCGTATGCAAACACTTGACTCTTTTCCTCCCACGTCCTCCTCTCTCGCTCACTCTCATTCCCTCCCCCTCCCTCCCCCTTTTTACTCTTTCTTCCTCTCCCATCTGTCTTTCTTCTCCGCACTCTGCTTCCCTCTCTGCATGATCTGTACCTGCTTGTCTTTGTCTTGACTTGGGCCCGTCTGGGTTTTCTTTAGCCTCTAGTCTTCCATGTCTGTAACTGGCCTTCCCTCAGAGTAAACACGTGGGAAGTGGAGCCAGTCCTGCTCCGGGCAGCAGGACCAGTGCCAGATGCTGGGCCAGCATTCTGGGATAGCAGGAGTTTCAGGGGCTCACAGACTCCAGAGGACAGCATGAGAAAAACAAATACACACAGCTTTCTTCATGGTAGAGAGGGCGTGCTCAAGAGATGTGAGTTCCATTCCTATCTTCCTTCCTAAGCCTTCCTTTTCTGGTATTTTGGTCCCTGAACCAGGCTCAGGCTTGGCAAATCTGAGGACTCACCTTTAGTCAAAAATCTCAGGGGCAGGCAGGGCAGTTTGTAGGGCATCAGACTCTTTGAACTTGTCTGTTCAGCTGCCACCCAGCTTCTCCCTGCAGGAGGTGGAGTGAGATGAAAGGCAGAGAGTCATGATTTTTTAAAAAATCTCAGCTCTGAGCCAAGATTGGGAGCACAAGGGCCCTTGCTCTCTCTCCACCAAACTCTTGGTTTCCCTTTTTTTTAAAAAATATTATCGGCACCTTGTAGAAGGTCTTGAACTTTAAATTTATTTATTTATTTGTTTATTTTTGGCTGCGTTGGGTCTTCGTTGTGGTGCGGGGCTTCTCATTGCGGCGGCTTTTCTTGCTGCAGAGCACTGGCTCTAGGCGCGTGGGCTTCAGTAGTTGTGGCACGTGGGCTCAGTAGTTGCGTCTCACAGGCTCTAGAGGGCAGGCTCAGTAGCTGTGGCACACGGGCTTAGTTGCTCCGCGGCATGTGGGATCTTCCCAGACCAGGGATCGAACCCGTGTCCCCTGCATTGGCAGGCGGATTCTTAACCACTGTACCACCAGGGAAGCCCTCTTGGCTTCCTTTTGCACATGGCCATCCCTGGACATAGATCACTGGCCTTTACTTTATCCATCCTTCTCTCCTTCCTTGGAAGCCCTTGCCCTCTTCTGAGAACACGTGTTAGAAAGTTCATCCATTCCACAGGGATTTAAGGGGCATCCACTATGTGTCAGGACCCATGGGCAGAAATAACAATGGCTCTGCCCTCATGAAGCTTCCTGTCCAGTGAGGGAGACAGACATTGAACAAAAAATTACACCTGGATGAGCATTTCACTAGAGCATGACCAGAGTGCCCTGGTATTGGGACTGATGAGGCCTGTCCTAGGCTAAGGTTCAGGGGTGGCTTCCTAGAGTAGGTACTATTCAAGCTGAGGCTAGAAAAGTCAGCAGAGGTCAGACTGAGAAGGGTTCTAGAATCAGCCCTGTGTCCTAATAGTACAGTTTTGTGCCAAGCCCCAATTCAGTGTCTTACAACTCATTTAATGTTCTCAGCTACCATATTATTAGCCCCATTTCTTAGAGGAGGACACTGAGGTTCAGAGAAGTAAAACTGCTTACCCAAGGTCATGGTGCAAGGTCACAGAAGGTGCAGAAGCAGGAGCCCGGCCAGTCTGGCTACAGAGCCTGATCTCTGCCAAACACTTCCTGAAACAGGGGGGAACTAGAAGCAATGGACACCACCGAAGGCTTTAAGCAGGGGCAGAGGTCTCATCAGTGATGTGCCAATAAAAGCACACCTGGCAGTGTGGGCAGTGGTCTGTAGGGTGGAAGGAGTGGAAACAGGGTGCCCAGTGAGAAGGCCACTGCAATGATCCAGATGAAACATGGGTGTGGCTTGGGCTAGAGCGGTGGCAGCAGAACGGGGACCAGGAAGATGGGTTTGGGAGTGATTCTGGAGGCAGAATTGACAGCACAAATGGTAATGTTTGCATAGCACTTTCCAGGTTACCCCACACTTCCATGGCATTATTTCCTTTAATCTACTCAAGGTCCCTGTCAAGTGTCCCTGTTCTAAACGTAAGAAAAGTGAGGCATAGCAATTTGTTCAAGATCACAGTTACCAATGTGTGTGTTTCAGCTCATGCAGGTGTTCCTAAGAGCATGTGTGGGTATCTGCATCCATGCAATAACACATGAAAACATGCCTGCACCACGCAGGTGCACAGGTTTGTGCTGGCACGTGTGCATGCAGGTGTATACATGCATCCTGTGTGTCTGTTACCTTAGGTTGGCTCCTGAGCTACTAACTGGGCCCTCGGTGGGCTCTTGGGAGGCTGAGTGTGCAAGAAGGGCACAGCCAGCCATGCCCACTGATGAAGACATAGGATTCACGAAGGGATCTGGAGGTTGTGACCACCTTCATTGGGAGTTGAGGATCCATGGCCCCTGGGGTGGAATTTGGGAGGCTCTGGGGTTGGTGGGTCCAACATAATAATAATCTTTAACGTTATTGAGCACTTACTATGTGTCAGGCCCTGCACTCAGCCTGTTGCATGTGTTATATCGGTTCATCCTTCCAACCCTGCAAGGTAGCTACAATGATCTCCACGTATACATGAGGAGACAGAGGCTCCGAGAGTGACTCAAGCGCCCAAGGTCATGCAGCTGGGCTGTGGAGTCTCAGACTTGGACACTTGTGCCATCTGACTCTGAAGCTCATGTTCTTTGACCAGTCTACTACTCCACGCAAGCACCTGCACGGACACAGACGCACAAGCTCCCGCATCCACAGACGCGCATGGAGCCATACAGGGAACTGGCCCTGCGGGATAACCTAGAAACAGCCTCCAGAGCAGGGCACCACCCTCACCTCTGTGCATGGGGGGAAACAGGGCTGGAGCCCAGAGGTTGGGCAGCCCCATGCCCGTCCCCCTACCCAAGGCCCGGGCCCTGACCCTGCTGCTCCTGAGATTGGCTGTCTTGGGACTCGCTCAGGTTTCCGACCTCTGGCCTCCAGGCTCCGGGCTTCAGGCAGCCGGTGAAAATTTATGGCTTGAGAAAGTTCTTGCGAGTCCAATCCGTGCATCCCCCCCGTTCAACCTTGCATGGTTTATCAAGATACTGTGTTCCCCTCCGCCTGCTCCTCCTCCTGCTGCTGCTGCCGCCTCCCTCCCCTGGCCCTTTGTCTCTGGCCAAGGCAGTCCCCCTCAGCTCCCCCCTCCCTGCCTGCTGACCTTGCCTACCTCGGTTGAACCCACTGCACAGCCTCAAACTGCAGATACAATTCCTTCTCCTCTCTTCCCCCTCGTCCTGGCCATGAACGCTGAGGAAGGGGTGCGTGTGTGAGACTGTGTCTGTGTGCTTGTGTGTCCAGCAGGGCTGGGTCAGAGCCACGCCGGGTAGGGGATGTGCATCTGGGCTCTGGTGGAGAGGAAGCATTGCAAATATGTGGAGGGTGTGTCCTTTCATGTTGGTGGGGCTGGCACTGGGCCTGGGCCACTGAACACGAGCACTGATATTTGTGGCCTAAGTGTGTATGTGCTTGATGTGTGTGTATGAGCACGTACATCTCTCTCGTGGCTGTGGGGCTGTGAGCTTAGCCCTGATTGTGGAAGAAGCTGCAAGCTCTAGTCAGACAGGCAGTATGTTAAAGGGGTCCAGAGCGTGGACCTTGGGCTGGATGGCCATTTAGTAGCTGCACAACCTTGAAACAATAACTTCACCCTTCTGTACTTCAGTTTCCTCATCTGTAGTATGAAGGTGGTAATAATAATGCCTCCGTCAAAGGCTGGTTGTGAGAAATATAAGAATACAAATGCTTCCGGCAGTGCATGGCACATCGTAGGTGATCCATAGTTGTTAGCTATTACTATGCGGATGAGGGAGAGAAAATTCACACTGACCGGGCTCTTGCCACATGCCGGGCATGGAACTTAGCACTTCACCTTATCATCTCATTTAGTTCCAGCACTTAGTACTGTGCCTGGCCCATAAAAATTCTTTTGTACGTATTCGCTGAATGAATAAGTGAAGCCTCATAAAACCCCACGAAGTGAGGATTATTACAGATGGGGAAACTGAGACTAAGAAAGGTAAGTTCCATGCAGAGTCGGCCTGATGCCTGTGGATTTCGGTCACAGGAATGTGCTTACAACTGCTGCAGATAAACCGTGTGGGAGGAGGGGGTCAGGAAGTGACTTTCCCTCTCCTGGCACAGTTAAGAATATGGGTAGAGGTAGAGATATGCATGGGCTCACGCACGCATGCGTGTGTGCACACACAACACACACACTTAAGTGGCCCAGGCTCCCCCAGAAGTGGAGGAGCTTCTACGAAAGGTGAGAGATGGTTCGAATGTGCACAGTCGAAGAGAGTTCCTTCACGGGGAGGGAGGCCAGTGCAGGCAGCAGAACGATTGGCCCAAAAGCCCAGAGGTAGGAGAGTGACTTAGGATCAGCGTTCTCCTGGAATCTGGGCAAAGAAAACCAGAACTTGGAATATAATCTCCAACTGCTGGAATTTCACAATTGGAAGCATTCTTGGAGTTCACCAAGACCACCCTCCATCAGATTACTGATGAGGAAACAGAGGCCCAGAGAAGGCAAGGGGGTCAGACTGTAGGTTGGAGTCATCCAGGCTCAGAAATGTCAGAAAAAGTGAGGTTCTGGGTCCTGGCTGGAGTGGTCATCCAAGGGAGAGATGACAAGGGCTGGGCCCTGTCTGCATCAGCTAGAGACAGGCCTCATCCCCAGGCCTGGCCCAGAGACCAGAGGTAGACGCCAGCATGGCTTTCCCTGACATCGAGGCCCAGGTCTTTGAAGGGAGAAGGGCAAAGTTGGGGGCAAGGGGCCTCAGCAGTTGCCCAGAATCTACCTAGGCTCGTCCAGGGTCCCCAGGGGCACTGCCTGGCCCTGGCAGCCTGCACAGGGCTGGGGCTGCCCTGGCCTTGTTTGTTGACTCTCACTCCTGCCAAGGGGAAGCTGTTCTGGATGGAGACACAAGAGAGTGATTTGTCACTGGTTGCCCCTGGCTCCCAACCTGATCTGCCAGCCAACAGGGCAGCTCCCTGCTCCACACTTGCCCCACCTGTGAGGTCGCTGCGGTAACTCATTCCCTAGAGGGTCCGGAGCCAAGCCCTGGCTGCATCGCCCCTTGCTGGAGCGTCAAATACGGAGGCTTCTGCTGCCCCTTCTACTGCCCCTCCATCTTCTTGCACCCACGGAGTGGCCAAGCTGAGAGGTACCTCAAAGACCATTGGCACAGCCACCTCCAGCCCCACTTCCACACCATACACAGGATCAGGGACTCAGCCAAGGGCACACGGAGTCCCCGGCACATCTGGGACCAGCAGCCAGGCTACCAGACACCAGGCCACACCATTCCTGCTCCTAGAGCCGGCTACTCCTGGTGCTGAAGCCCCAGTCCCTGAGCTCACTGCCTGGGCCAGCCTGAGCCCCTGGGAACCCGGCTCCCCCAGGCCTGCTGGAAAGCACAGGGAGGAGCCCCGGCGGTGACATGGACCCCGGCAGTCCCGGCCCAGCTCCCCCGGGGCGGGGACTCCCTCCACCCCCTCTGCCCCACCAGGCACGGGAGCATCTGGGCTGCTCTGAGGGGATTTGGATCTGGGCTAGGCCAGATGGGGTGGGGGAGATACGGGGAAATGGAGGCGGGAGGAGTAATAATAATAGCCCGATGTACTGAGCATCTACTATGCGCCAGGCATGGTGCTTTGCACACATGATCTCATGTCAAGGCTCCCAAAGGCCAAATAACATGACCAAATAAGCTGGGGAGTGGGTCTCAATCTGGTCAGCCTGACTTCCTGTCTAGTGTTCTTTCCACTATACCATAAGTTTTCATACATTCTGATGATGACTGGCTGACGGGAGATTTGAAGTGTCAAGTAGTCCATGCTGCTGACCTCCAGCTTGCACACACTTGAATCACCCAAGGACACAGAGGCTGGACCCTGTCATTCCTGGGAGCTGGCACCAGATTGCCACTGCTTCTACACATACAGAGCAGAGCTGTCCCTGTGGGTGTCTCCCAGGAGCCAACCAAGCCCCAGCGTTCAGAGAGCTCACTTTCTGAGACAAACCATCCCTGAAACGGAGGGCAAGAATCAAATGCCAACCGAGCCCTTGGTGGGTCAGTTTTTGACTGTAGGGGCAGCTCCTTGTGAACCAATGATGATGCTTTTGAAATCATCCCATCTTCTGACCCCTCAGGCCTCTGGGCTACCTGAAAGAGGCTTCACCCAGGAGGATTTAGAAGTGGGGAGGAAGGAACTTAGCTATGAGGATGTGAGAAAATATTGCAGACCTAGAGAGTATGAGAAGGAAGAGAGGGGAAGGTGTCCAGTGGGCTGATCCTCAAAGCAGGCTGGGGCAAAATGGCTCCAGCCAGTGGGATGGGGAGAGGGCTAAAAGTGAGTGCTGCTGAGGGACATCTCTTGAGAAAGGTAAAAGCCGACTGAATCATAGTGGTTCAGAAGGGGAGGGCAAGGTGGGCTGGCAAGGCAGAGGCTGAGCAGATGAACGGAGGTCTTGAGGCTGAGACGATGTTTCATGTCAGGCCATTGGCACCCATTCTGAATGGTTCTTCTGCTGAGAGAACGAGAGCCCTGGTGGGGACTAGGGAGAAGGCGATGAGGGAGAGGAGCTAGTGAGAGCAAGGCCCACCCGGTGGGGTTCAGATCTGGGCTTCACCTCTAGCAACAAGCCACAAAACTAATATCCATTTCCTGGGCAGGGGGCGGGCGTTGGGGGACCAAGATGCCGAATCTCACCCTAGCCTGAGCACCAGTGCAGCAGAAACTCCCGGGAGTTCTGGTCCCCACTTCATCTCCCTTGGCCCTTTTTTGAACCAGTATTTCCCCACCTATGAAATGTCAAGAATAATAGCTACACTCACTGAGTACTTACTGAATTGCTTTACTTGGATTAAACTTCTCAACAACCCACCAAGGTAATTATTACTAGTATTCTGTTGTGCAGATGGAGACACTGAGGGACAGAGATGTAAAGTCACTTGACCTGAGGTCATCCAGCTAGGAAGCAACTGAGGCTGAGCTTGGATGTCTGGCACCAGAGTCCGTGTTCTCCACCACCGCACTAGAGTGCCCCATGAGGATCAAACCAGGTGGCAGATGTACAGCACTCAGCCCCATGCCTGGTCCAACGAAGGCTCCTTAAATGATGGTAGTTGTTCCAATTAAATGTTTACTACCTGTTGACCCCTAGCAGCTGCTGAGATGAGACAGAAACCACAGAGGAGGCAGGAAAGAGTGGCCCTGTTTGTAGAGCAGAGACTGAAATTCAGAGAGAGAGAGGCCCACCCCAGAAAACCAGGGGCAGGATTTCAGAAAAAGCAAGATTCTCTGAGGGCAGAGGTCCTGGTGCAGGTGCCCAGAGATGATGGACTGAGCAGGGCAGCTGAAAGTTGGTGACAGTGGCCCTTACCTACAGGAGGCCCTGGGGTAGCACCAGGGCCAGCTGCCCCGGAGACATCAGACAGGTCCCCTAACCCTTGGGTGGGGAGCAGTACAACTTGGAGCTGGGGACTAGTCAAAAAAATCAGGGACTGGTGTGGGCCTCAAGAGTGCTGCTAACAGGCCTGGAGGGAAGCTCTGGCGGCCTCTCTCTGTGGTGGGGATAACAGGGCAGAGAGGGTGCCCTGTGAGGAGCTGTTGTACCTGCCGGGACCAGCTCTCAGGTCCTGCCCAGCCTCTCTCCCGCCACTCTCTTACCTGACCTAGCTCCTATCCATTGGTGTCTTTGGACTTCCCAGCCCTGGGATGTTAGCTCTGTTTATTATCCCCATTTTTCAGAAGAGGAAACTGAGGCCCAAGCTCAGTGAGGGGGTGGCCAAGCTGGGAATTGAACTGAGGTCTGTCTGCCTTCCAGGCTGCTGCTTAGCCAGGGTCTGCTCTTTCCTCCCATCTGTAGCCCACAGCCGGCTACTCAACCAGAGAACCCAGGTCACGTACTCCCAGCCCCAGCTCTGAGGTTGCGGCATGACCCTGGACAAGGTCTTTCTGCTCTCTGGGCCTACTTCTCCCAGGTGTACTCTGAGGGAGTTGGATGAGCTTCCCTGCAGCTCCCAGAGGCAGCCAAAATGTTCTTCCTTGTAGCCTCATGATTACAACATGTCCAGTTCCTGCTCTGAGTTCCCTGAGTACATAAACCATGGCTTCCAGTGAAAGGCAGAAACAGACTTGGGGTAAGCCCTGCCCTACCACTTGCCTCTGAGGAATCTTAAGCAGGTTATTATCCATCTCACGGTGCTCCCCCCATGCCCAGTGGTAGTAAGTCCTGCTTCAGTTGCACCCTCCAGAACCACTGGAGGCCTCACAGACAATGGGGGTGGATGCAGGCTTTGAACACTGCAAAGCACCTTGCCAGAAGCAGGCACTGGCCCAGGGTAGACACTGTCCCTTTCTCTAGCCCACATCTTCCCCCAGCCAAGGGTCACCTTGGTTGGTTCCCTGGATGCTTTAGCCCTTCTCTCTCTGAGACTCTTCCCCCTCCCACCTGCACCCAGAGGTCCTTGAGCCCAGTGCTGCTTTATTTTACTGTGGGATCAGGTTCAATCAAGCGTTGGTAGGGTCCCTGACATCACTGACATAAGGTAACCCAAAGACCTGGGGATAGGGCATGACAAACCCTGCCAGGCTGAGCCAATAATACCGCAGCGTTAGCCGCATTTGCTGTGGCCCACAGAACTTAGGCATACTGACCCCTCTGCTGAGACCACTGTTCCTTTCTGCCCTGTCTTCTCCTGGATAATGCCATCTCACCTTTCTGTTCCCAGTTTACATAGCATCTCCTCCAGAAAGCCTTCCTGACCTCGCATCTGGGTTAGTTCTTCTCCACTGAGCTCCCATAGCTCTCTGACCAAACTGTATTGTAATTATGTACCTGTCTTCCCCACCAGATAGGAAGTCTCTTGAGGGTGGGCCCTGTTTTGCTCACAGTTGTATCCCTGGCACCTAGCACAGGGCTGGGCACATAGTAGAATTATTCGTGAATGAATGAATGAATGGATGGATGGATGATTGGTTCCCCTCTGGGAGATCTGGGCTTTCCTCCAAGAGTGGGGAATTCCTGACCTCAGATCTTTTCTGGGCTCCCTCCACAGCTCAGATTTTTGGGTATCTGTTTTTCCCATAAGCAATTGGCAGGGGGGGGGCTAGGCTCTCCAGTTGAAATCCCCTCCCTTTGAGATCCACCCCTCAAACAGGTGAGCCTGGTACCCTCATTGCTGTTGCCGCCTTCTTCCACCCAGAGTTTGACCTCCATTCAGGGCTACCCAGCCCATTTCCCAGTAGGCTTATCTGAGCAGGCCTAGGGCTATTGCCCTTCTCCCCACCAGAGTTCTGCTTCTTAACACCCTGACTCACTTCCTTGTCCCAGGACGATACCCTCCCCAAGCCATTTTGCCAGGCCCCACCTCACTCTCTAAAGCCCATTCACAGACCTCCTTTGGGACAGCAGTTCTCCAGGGGTGCTCCAGGGAATAGTGGTGGTCTGTGGGGCTTTTAAATGGTCCATGGGCAAGTCCAAAATTCAAGGAATGCAAAAATGTGTGGTGGGGTGTTTGGGTTTTTTTTTAAGTATATTTTCTATGGCAGATTCAAATTTGTATTTAAAATACCAACAATGGCTAGCTTTTCAGTACATTCACAATAATAGTTATTTACTCAGTCAAAGGGCCATCAGACCGTTTGGAAACTGGGGATGTGCCAGGACTTGAAAAGGTCTCCAAAGAAGCCCCTGAAACTAGAACATAAAAGCTCCAAGAATATTGCCCCCATTTTGTAAGTGGAAAAACTGAGGCTACAGTGCAGGCAAGGAGCTGGTCCCAATGAGCCTAGTCAACCAAGCCCTGTGGTAGGGTTGGCCCCAAAAGACATTTGTCAAACATCCTCCAGAGAGGGACTGTGGTGGCCTCAGTAATTAATTCTAGGACTGAAGTACACAGAGAATATATATCTGTGCTCCCACCCCAGATCAAAGGCTCTAGTGGTAGAGATGCCACAGGCTGCTGCCCTCTCTTTGGCCTCAGCCCACAGCTCACCCAACATCCCTCAGAACTGTGGCCCTTTGGGGGATCCTCCACCGCCAGCTCCAGGCCAACCAGGCAGGCAGGCCCTCCCTTCCACACACACACACACACACACACACAGACACAACCTGCATTCTTGAACAGCTGCCACAACTTCATTGGCCTCAGCCCCAAGAAGGAGTGTGGAATGTGCTTCCCTGAGCCATTAGGGAGTGGGTAGTATGGGGTGGGGGGAGATCCTGCAGGGAAGGAGCTGAGAATAAAGAGACAAGCTGTAGAAGAAGAAGGATGATCCCAAGAGCCAAAGCCTCTCGGGGTGGGGGTCCATAGGCAGTGGCCCCAGGGCAAGGCCAGGAAGGATGGCCTGGACTTTTTCACTGTCCCCTGTGCCCATACTCACAGGATAAAGGAGGTCAAGATACCAAGGTTCTGTGGGCACACCCCTAAGACTGTCCCCAACCAGAAATGGGGTAGGCATGGGTAAGGGGAAAGGCTGGAAGCAACTTTAGAAGGTGGAAGGGGATTGAGCTCTGCAGGTATTAAAATGAAATCACTGTCCCAGCCTCCTCCTTTCTGAGAATTAGAGTCTAGTCCTTCTCGGTCTCATTGTCAAGACACTCTGGGTGTTATGAGCTATTTATCACTCACTAATCATAGTTAAAGAGTTGAAGATTGTAAATTATTTCCTGTCTTTTCCTCTTTCCTTTTGTAAAAGCCAATTAGAGCAGATTCATGTTCTCCCTGTGGCCTTTCTTAAATGGGGTAAAAAGGTAGTAACAAAGGGAGACTTCTTCCAGATGAGAGGAGTAGACAGCCTTCTCCTGATTCCTCCTGCTAAGTACAGCTAAAAACTCTAGATGTTATACATAAAACAAATATAAGAAGATTCTGAAAGGCAGCGAGAAGAAGGCAGGCCAGCTAAGGAACTCAGGAACCAAAGAACAACATGGTGGTGAGTTCCCTGGATGCTAGGGAAGCCAGCAAACAGAAATACCAATGGGCACAGCAACAGCAAACAAAAACAACAACAAAAAAAAAAACAGAAAAAAATTTAAAAACATAGACCCAACAAATGCCTGTTCTCTTTTAGCCAAAGGACAAGAAAAGGACAGTATAGCAAGACAGTAAACTTTTAGACAATAACCACTCTACTCCAACCTAACACTATAGAAGAAACTGTGGAGGGACTTCCCTGGTGGTCCAGTGGCTAAGACTCCGTGCTCCCAATGCAGGGGGCCCAGGTTCGATCCCTGGTCAGGGAACTAGATCCCACATGCCGCAACTAAGAGTCCTCATGCCACAACTAAAGATTTCGCTTGCCACAACTAAAGATCCTGCATGCCACAACTAAAAGATCCCGCATGCGACAACTAAAGACCCTGCATGCCACAGCTAAAAAGATCTTGCATGCTGCAGCGAAGATCCTACACGAGGCAATGAAGATCCCGCATGCTGCAACCAAGACATGACACAGCTAAATAAATAAATAAACAAACAAATAAATAAATAAATAAATATTTTTTTAAAAAGAAAATGCTGTGGCTCCACCCCCACTATGACAGCAAAGGCTGAGTAGGGAGCCTAGACTTCTGCTCTTACCAGACTGTAACAAGATGTCTTAGTCCTGCCCCCTCTCCCCTGACCGGGACGGTATCAGAGAAGGCTGAGTGGGCAGCTAGGACTTTTATCCCTACCTGGCAGTAATGAGGCCTTTCCTGCTCCTACTGTCAGTGGAGGTCTAGTGGGGAGCCTAAACTCCTATTATCTATCTAGCAGTAATGAGGCACTCCTTTCCACCTTGGGGCATCAAAGGAAGCAGAGTGGGGAAACTGGACTTTCACTCCAACCTGGCAGTAAGGAGGTGGTATTCTTCTTCCTCTACTAGTGCAGTGTTAGAGGATTCCTGATAATAAAGAATATTTAGCTAAATCCAGAGTCCCATAGGATAATATACAAAATGTCCAGGTTTTAATTTTTAAAAGTCACCTGGCATACCAAGAACCAGGAAAATTTCAACTTGAATGAGAAAAGAAAATCAAAACTTGGATGCAAAAAATGACTTGAAACAGATATTAAAATTATATGACAATAATTTTAAAGCAGTCTTTGTAAAAATCATTCAACAAGGAATTACAAACATATTTAAAACAAATGAAAAAATACAGTCTTAGCAAAGAAACAGAAGATATAAAAAAGAACCAAATGGAAATTGTTGAGTGGAAAAATACAATGAAATGAAAAATTCAATGTATGGGCTTAAAAACAATGGAGGAGAGAGAGGAAATAATTCAGCTTGAAAACGGAGCAATAGAAATTATCCAATCTGAACAATGGAGAGAAAATATATTGAAAAAAATGAAGAGAGGTTCGGGGACCTGTGGGACTAGAGCAAAAGATCTAACATTCATGTCACTGGAATCCATGTCATGGAAGGAGAGGAGAATGCAGATGGGCCTGAAAACATACAAAAAAAAATTAATGGCCCCAAGTCCCCCAAATTCGACAAAAGACATCAACAAGCTGAGTAAATGCCAAATGGGGTAAACCCAGAAAAATCCACACCAAGACACATCTAGTCCAACTTCTGAAAACTAAAGACAAAGAAAAATAAAGTTAAAAGCAGCAAGAGAGGAATGGCACATTAGTTACAGGGGACAACAACTCAAATGGCAGTGAGTTTCTCATCAGAAACCATGGAAGCCAGAAGGAAGTAGCACAGTATTTTCAAGAGCTGAAAGAAAAGAACTGTCAACCCAGAGTTCTATATCCAGCAAAATTATCATGCAGGAATGAAGAGTAAAAGAAGACATTCTCAGATGAAGGAAAACTAAGAGAATTGGCTGCTAATAGGCCCACACTAAAAGAATGGCTAAAGGAAGCTCTTAAAATGTAAAAGAAGTGATAAAAAACAGAAATATTGGAATATCAGGAAAGAAGAAAGGATGACTGAAAGAGGAAAAATATGGGTAAATACAATGGCCTTTCTTTTTCCTCTTAAATTTTCTAAATTATGTCTGAGAGTTAAAGCAAAAATTATAGCAATGTCTAATGTAGTTCTCAGTGTAGGTAGAGGAAATATTTAAGAAAGTTATATGATGAATGGGAGAATTTTGAGGAACATAAAAGGAGGTAGGTTTTCTACACTTTACTCAAAATGGTGAAATGTTCACAGCAGTTGATGATGGTAGGTTATGTATGTATGTAATACATTGAACTGAAGAAAAATGAAAACACAACATAAATCAAAATCTGTATAATGCAGCTGAAGCAGTGCTAAGAGAGAACTTTATAGCACTAACTGCTTACATTGGAAAAGAGAAAAAATCAAATCAATTATCTAAACTCTCACCATAAGAAATTAGAAAAAGAAGAGCAAACTAAACCCCAAAACAAGCAGACGGAAGGAAATAATGAAATAAGCAGAAAACAATAAAATTGAAAATAGCAAAAACAACAGAGAAAAATAATGGAATAAAAATTTGGTTCTTTGAAAAGATCAATAAAATTGACTAACCTCTAGCAAGACTGATGATTAAAAGAGAAAAGACACAAATCACCCCATATCAGAAATGCAATATGGGATACTACCACAAACCCTGAACTAATCAAAAGGATGAAAAGAGAATACTATGAACAACTTTAAACTCATAAGTTTGACAACTTAGATGAAATGGACCAATTCCTAGCAAAGCACAGACTACAACAATGCACACAATATGAAACAGATAATTTAATTAGCCCCAAAACTATCAAAGAAATTGAATTTGTTATTAAAAACTTCTCCCAAAAGAAGTCTCCAGGTCAAAATGGTTGTACTGGAGGGTTCTACCAAACTTTCAAGAAAAATCAACACCAAATTCTATACCATTTCTTCCTGAAAATAGAAGATTCATACCCAACAAGGCCAATATTACCTTGATACCAAAACCAGACAAAGAAAGCACAAAAAGAAAACTACAAATCAATATCCTTCATACTATAGAAACAAAATCTTTAACAAAATATTAGCAAACAGAATTCAGCAATGTTTTTAAACATATAACTACCAAGTGGGGTTTATTCCAGGGAGGCAAGGCTGGTTCAAAATTTGAATATCAATCAATAAAATTTATCACATTAACAGGCAAAAGGAGAAAAATCACGTAGTCACATCAATCGATACAGAAAAAGCATCTAGCAAAACTCAATACCCATTCATGATAACAACTCTCAGACAACTAAAAATAGAGGGGAATGTCTTCAACTTGATAAGGAACATCTACCGAAACCCTACAGCTAACATCATACTTGATGGTAAAATACTGAATGCTTCCCTCCTGTGATAAGAAACAAGGCAAGGATGCCCACTGTCTCCATTCTTACTCAACATAGCACTGGAAGTTCTAGCCTGCACAATAAGACAAAGAAAGAAAAGAACAAGTATGTCAATCAGAAAGGAAGAAATAAAACTGTCCCTATTTGCAAGTGACCCTATGGTTGACATAGAAAATGCCATGGAACCTAAAAAAAAATACAGAAACAAACTCCTACAACTAATAAGTGACTTTGCCAAGGTCTCAGGATAAAAAATATATATAAAAAAATCCCATTGCATTTCTATGAACAATTCATGAGCATATGGACACAGAAACTAAAAGTATAGTACTGCTTACAATCACTCAAAAAATGAAACACCTAGGAATAAATCTAACAAAACATGTATAGGACTTATACGTTGAAAACAACAAAATGCTCATGAAAGAAATCAAAGAAGATCTAGATAAATGGATGGTCACAGTGTGTCCATAGATTGGAAGACTCAACATGGTAAAGATGTCAGTTCTCCCCAAACTGAAATACAGGTTTAATGCAATTCCTATCAAAATACCAGCAAGATATTTTTGTAGATATATAAAAGATTACCTTAAAATCCATATGGGAAGGCCAAGGAACTGGAATAGCTAAAAGAATTTTGAAAAAGAAGAATATAGTGGGAGGACTCACTCTACCTGATTTTAAACTTATATATGAATAGTAATCAAGACTGTGGTGCTGGTGGAGGAACAGGCACATAGATCAATGGAACAGAATAGAGACCCCAGAACTAGACGCACAAATACATCCCAGTGAGTTTTGACAAAGATGCAAAAGCAGTTCAACCCTGAGGAGCTAAGGGTTCATGTCCCACATCAGACACCCCAACTGTTGGGACCTGCACTGGAGTCACAAGCCCCCAAAATGTCCAGCTTTGAAAACCAATGGGGCTTACATTCAGCAGGCCGAAAATGCCATGGAGAATGGAAAGCCTGCTCTTAAAAGGCTTGCACGCAGACTTACTAGAAACTAGAAAACTTTTAAAATAAAACACAGGAGATAATCTGCAATATTTAAGGCTTGGCGAAGAGTTCTTAGACACAACAGCAAAAGCACAGTTGATTACATTAAAAAAAATGGATAATTTGGAATTCATCAAAATTAAAATCTTTTGCTCTACAAAGGTCCCTGTAAAGAGGATTAAAAGACAAATTACATTGTGGAGAAAAATATTTGCAAACCACATATCTAACAAAGAATTTCTATTTAGAATATACAAAGATGTCTCAAAACTCAATAGTGAAACTCAAACAATCCATTTAGAAACTGGGCAAAAGACATGAGACATTTCACTGAAGAAGATATGTGGATGGCAAATAAGCACATGAAAAGATGTTCAACATCAATAAGAATTAGGAATTACAAACTAAGGACATGATGAGAGATATCACTCCATATCTATTAGAATGGCTAAGATAAAAATTAGTGACAATACCAAATGCTGAAGAGGATGAAAATAAACTAAATCCCATACATCGCTGGTAGGAATGTGTAATAGTACAGCCACTCTGGAAAATAGTATGGTGGCTTCTTGAAAAGCTCAACATATATTTACAATCCAACTCATCGATTGCCTCTCAGAGAAATGAAAACTTGTCCACACAAAAACCTGTGCATTATTATCCACAGCAGCATTATTTGTAATAGCCCAAAACTTCAAACAACCAAAATGACCCTAAATAGGTAGGTGGTTTAACAAACTAGTATATTTATACCATTAAATACTACTCGGCCATCAAAAGAAACAAATTCTTGATAGATGCATGGATGAAGTTCTAGGGAATTATGTTGATAAATCCAATACCAAAGGTCTCATGCTATGTGATTCCATTTATATAACATTCTCAAAAGGACAAAATTACAGAGTTGGGGAGTAGATAAGTGACTGCCATGGGCTAGGGATAGTGGCGTAAATGAGGGAGGGTGTGACTCTTAAAAGGTAGCATGAAGATCTTTGTGGTGATGGAACAGTTCTGTGTCTTGATTACAGCGGTGGTTACACAAATCTACATGTGATAAAATAGCGTATAACTATATGCATGCATCGTACCGACGTCAGTTTCCTGGATTTCATATTGTACTATATTTATGTAAGATGTAGCCACTGGATGGAGGGCACATGGAACCTCTCTGGACTCTTTTTTTCTTATACAACTTTTATTGAGATATGATTAATATACCATAATATTCACCCTTTAAAGTGTGCAATTCAGTATTTTTAGTATATTCAGAATGTTGCACAAATATCATCACTATCTAATTCCAGAACATTTTCATCACCCCATAAGGAAACTCAGTACCCATTAGCAGTCACTCCCCATTTCCTCCCAAAATCCCAGTGCCAGGCAATCACTAATCTACTTTCTGTCTCTATGGATTTGCCTATTCTGGACATTTCATATAGATAGAATCATATCATTTGTGGTCCTCTTGACTGGCTTCTTTCACTTAGCATATTTTCAAGCTTCATCC
The DNA here is from genome assembly GCF_002837175.3 of Physeter macrocephalus. Taxonomy (NCBI): domain Eukaryota; kingdom Metazoa; phylum Chordata; class Mammalia; order Artiodactyla; family Physeteridae; genus Physeter; species Physeter macrocephalus. The sequence continues at coordinate 46,586,347 of NC_041234.1, read as the reverse complement.
ATGTTGCAGCATGTATCAGTACTTCATTTCCTTTTTATGACTGAATAACATTCCCTTGTATGACTATATCACATTTTTTTCTATCCATTCATCAGTTGATGGACATATAGGCTGTTTCCACATTTTGGCTATTATAAATAATGCTGCTATGAACATTTATGTACAAGCTTTTGTGTGAACATATGTTTCCAACTTCCTTGGATATCTACGCTAGGAGTAGAATTGTTGGGTTGTATGGTAACTTATACTTGACATTTTGAGGACTGGCTAGACTGTTTTCTGAAAAGGCTGCACCATTTTACATTCCCATTAGCAAAGTATAAGGGCTTGAATTTTTCCATATCCTCTTCAACGTTTGTTATCTGAATTTTTGATTCTAGTCATCCTAGTGGGTGTGAATTGGTATCTCATTGTTTTGATTTGCATTTCACTAATGACTAATGATGTAGAGCATCTTTTCATGTCTTATTGGTCATCTGTATATCATCTTTGCAGAAATGGATATTCAAATTCTTTGCCCATCTTAAAATTGTGTTTTCTTTTTATAGTTAACTTTTAAATGTTCTTTATAGACTCTGGATGCTAGTCTCTTATCAGATATATGATTTACAGATATTTTCTCCTATTCTGTGGCTTGGCTTTTCACTTTCTTGATAGTGTCCTTTGAGGCACAGAAGTCTTTATTTGGATAAAGTCTAATTTATGTTTTCTTTTTGCTGTTGCTTGCCCTTTTGGTGTCATATCTAAGAAACCACAGTCTAATTGAAGTTCAAGAAGTTTTACACCTATGTTTTCTTCTAAGAGTTTTATTCTCTTTTAGCTCTTCAATTTAGGTTTTTGATCCATTTTGAGGTATTTTTTTTGTATATGGTGTGAGGTAGAGGTCAAAATTTATTCTTTTGCAAGTGGATATCCATTTGTGCCAGAACCATTTGTTGAAAAGGCCATTCTTTTTCCCTTGAATGGTTTTGATGCTTTCATTGAAAATTAATTAAACATAAATTTATGGGTTTATTTCTAGACTCTCTATTCTTTTCTGTTCATCTACATGTCTATCTTTATGCCAGTACCACACAGGCTTGATTTAATGTAGCTTTGTAGCAAGTTTTGAAATTAGGAAGTTTCAAAGAACCAACTTTGTTCTTTTTCAAGATTGTCAAGGTTCTTCAGAGAAACAGAATTAACAGGATATAGATATACATATACATATACATATTGGCTCATATGATTATAGAGGTTAGGAAGTCCCACAATCTGCCATCTGCAAGCTGGAGACCCAGGAAAGCCAGTGGTATAGTCCAAAGGTCTGATAACTGGAGAGCCAATGGTGTCCTTTCTAGTCCAATCTAAAAGACTGAGAACACGGAACACTGAAGATAGGAGGAAATCGATGTTCCAGCTCAGCAGTCAAGCAGAAAATGAATTTGGCCATCCTTTGACTTTTTGTTCTATTCAGGAACTCAACAGATTGGATAATGCCTGCCCACATTGGAGAGAGCTGTCTGCTTTATTCAGTCCATCATTTCAAATGTTAATCTCTTCCAGAAACACCTTCACAGACACACCCAGAAATAATGTTAACCAGCTATCTGGGCATCCCATGGCCCACTTAAGTTGACACATAACGTTAACCACCACAATTGTTTTAGCTATTCTTGGCCCTCGTATTTTCATTTGAATTTTAGTATCAGTCTGTCAATTTCTGCAAAAAAGGCAGTTGGGGTTTTGTTAGGGACTGTGTTGAATCTGTAGATCAATTTCATAAGTATTGGCATCTTAACAATATTGTCTTCCCGTCCATGAACATGGGATGTCTTTCCATTTATTTAGGACTTAATTTCATTCAATATTTTGTAGTGTTCAACCTTACACATCTTTTGTTAAATTGATTCCTAAATATCTTATTCTTTTTGATGTTATTGTGAACAGTACCATTTTCTTAATTCTATTTTTAATTTTTACTCCAATTGCATAGAGACAAAATTTTTATATTGATCTTGTATACTACAACTGTGCTGAACTTGATTATTAGTTCTAATAGCTTGTGTGTGTGTGTGTGTGTGTGTGTGTGCTCCTTAGGATTTTCTTGAGTCAGTTTCAGTAGTTTGTGCCTTTGTAGGAATTTGTCCAATTTGTCATCTAGGTTTTCTAATTTGTTATAATACAATTTCCCATAGTATTATCATATAATCACTTTTATTTCTGTAAGGTTGGTAGTAATGTACACTCTTTCATTCCCAATTTTAGTAATTTGAGATTTCCAACTTTTTTTCTTGGTCAGTCTAGCTAAAGTTTGGACAATTTTGTTGATCTTCTCAAAGAACCAATTTTTGGTTCCTTTTATTTTCTCTGTCATTTTTCTACTCTCTATTTTATTTATTTCTACTCTAGTGTTTATTATTTCCTTCTTTCCACTTACTTTGGATTTAGTTTTATCCCTTTTTCTGGTTTCTTAAGTTGGAAGTTTAGGTTATTGATTTGAAATCACTATTTTTATATAAAACCATCTTCATTTATAAATTTTTCTTTAATCAGTACATTAGCTGCACCTCATAAGTTTTGGTATGTTGTGTTTTTGTTTTTATTTATCTCAAAATATTTTCTAGTTTACCTTGTAATTTTTCCTTTGACTTTTTAGTTATTTAAGAGTGTGCTGTTTAATTTTCATATGTTTGAGATATCATCAAACTTCTTTCTGCTATTTATTTCTAATTTCATTTTATTGTGGTTGGAGAAAATAATTTGCATGATCTAAATTTTTCTAAATTTCTTGAGACTTCTTCTATGACCCAACATAGAGTCTATGTTGAGAATGTTTCATATACATGAGCAGAATGTGTATTCTGCTGTTGTTGGGCAGAGTGTTCTATAGATATCTTTAGGTCTAGTTGCTTTATAGTGTTGTCTTCTATCTCCATGTTGATCTACTGTCTTGTTCTATCCATTATGGAAAGTAAGGTATTGAAGTCTCCAACTATTATTTTTCCCTTCGATTCTGTCAGTTTTTGATTCATGTGTTCTGGGGTTCTGCTTTTAGGTGCATATATTTTTATCATTGTTATATTCTCTTAATGGGTTGACACTCTTTTATCATTATAAAATAGTCTTCATCTCTAGTAACAAGTTTTGTCTTAAAATCTGTTTTGTCTTATATTAGTATGGCCATTCCAGCTCTCTTTTGGTTGCTGTTTGCATGGTATATCTTTCTCCATTCTTTTACTTTCAATCCATTTTTGTCTGGTTGTAAAGTTTGTCTCTTGTATATAGCATATATAGCTGGATCATGTTTTTTTAAAAAAATCCATTTTGCCAATCTCTCCCTTTTAATCAGAGTATGTAATCCATTTGCTTTAATGTAATTACTGATATGGTAGGATTTATACCTGCCATTGTGCCACTTTTTCATATATATATTATGTCTTTTTGTTCCTTTATTCCTCCATTGCTGCCTTCTTTTGTGTTAAATAGGTATTTTCTGGTGTATCATTTTAATCCTCTCTTTGGTCTTTTTTTAGTACATTTTTTTTTTTAGTTATTTTCTTATTGGTTGCCCTGGGGATTATAATAAACATCTTAGTTATAACAATCAAGTTGAGATTAATACAATTTAATTTCAGTAGTATACAAAATCTTTGCTTCTATACAGTTCCTTTCCCTCCTCCCTCCTTTATGCTTTTATTGTTATACAAGTTACACTATTATATATTATATACCCATCAACACAGATTTATAATTATTGTTTTTTGCAGTTGTCTTTTAAATCAGATGGGAGAGAAGAAACATTGCAAACAAAAAAATACTGGTGTTCCTTATTTCTTCATGTGGATTCAAATTACTGTCTAGTGCCCTTTCATCAACACCTGTATTACTCTCTTTAGTATTTCTTACAGGGCAGGTCTGGTAAAGATAGATTTTCTCAGTTTTTGTGTATCTGGAAATATTTTAATTTTTACTTCATTTTTTGAGGGATTGTTCTGTTGGATATAGAATTCTTGGTTGGCAACATTTTTCTTTCAGCACTTTGTATATGTTATCCTACTTCCTTTTGGCCTCCATTTATTTCTAATGAGATATCAGCTCTTAATTTTATTGAGAATTCCTTTTATGTGATGAGTCGCTTCTCTCTTGCTGCTTTTGAGATTCTGTCTTTGGATTTGGTTTTGGACTGTTTGATTATGAAGTGTCTAGGTGTGGATGTCTTTGAGTTTATCCTTCTTGGATTTCATTAAGCTTCTTGGATGTGTAGATTATTGTTTCTCCTCAAATTTGAGAAGTTTTCAGCCATTATTTCTTCAAATATTCTTTATGCCCCTTTCTCTCTCAATTATCTTTCTGGGACTCCTATCATGAATATGTTGATATGCTTTCTGGTTTCCCACAGAACTCTGAGGCTCTGTTCACTTTTCATTATTCTTTTTTCTTTCTCTTCTTCAGACTGAATAATCTTAATTCACCTATCTTCAGCTTTGCTGATTCCTTCTTCTACCTGCTTAAATCTGATGTTGACCCCCTAGTAAATATTTCATTTCAGTTATTATAACATATATTTGGTCCTTGTATATAATATATCTATTTTTATATTCTCTATGTGGTGAGATGTTACTATATTTTTCTCTAATTATTTAGACTTCATTTCCCTTAGTTCTTTGGACATATTATAAAAGTCTTTGTCTAGTAAGTGCAATGTCTGGGCTTCCTCAGGGACAGTTTCCATGAACTGCTTTTTTTCCTGTTTATAGACCATACTTGTTTCTTTGCATGTTTCATTTTTTTGTTGTTCAAAACTGAACATTTTAAATAATATGATATGGCAACAATGAAAAATCAGACTCTCCCTTGTCATCAGGGTTTGTTGCTGTGGCTGTTCACTTGTTTAGTGAGTTTTCTGGAACTAATTCCAGAAAGTATGTATTCTTTGACATGTGTGGCCAGTGAAGTTTCTGCTTGTTTAGTGGTCAGCTAATGATTAAACAGAAAGTTTCTTAAATGCCTGGAACTAATAAATTTCCCAGTCTTTGCCACAAGGTTGGGGGCACATCTTCAATATTCAGCCAGGCGGTTTACAACTCGACCTTAGCCTTCACTTCCTGCTTGTGCAGAGCTTCAAAGTCAGCCAGAAGTGAATGTTTAGGACCTTCTCAATTATTTCAGGAACAGGTGCAAAGTCTATGTGTCCTTCTAGATTTTTTTTTTTTTCGGTATGCGGGCTTCTCACTGTTGTGGCCTCTCCTGTTGCGGAGCACAGGCTCTGGACGCGCAGGCTCAGCGGCCATGGCTCACGGGCCCAGCTGCTCTGCGGCATGTGGGATCTTCCTGGACCGGGGCACGAACCCGTGTCCCCTGCATCGGCAGGCAGACTCTCAACCACTGCGCCACCAGGGAAACCCCTTCTAGATTTACAAGAATATATGAGAGCTCTTCCAAGACCCTTATGGGCATATCATTATTTAGCTTTTCTTTTTAAGTTTTTTGGTTAGCCTATCATTTGTTCCAGCTCTTATCTACTCCCTCAGGTAGCCATGATATTAAACAATTAAATGATTTCCACTGATTTTTTTCAACAAATACTTCTGAGGAAAAAGCTGTTTGCACTGGGTGAACTCTTAGTCTGGTTAAATAATGACAAGCCTTGCAAGCGGTGTCTTTATGTGAACCACCAGATAGGTCAAACAATGACAGTTCTCTGAGAATGAGGCTCTGATCCTATTCTTCCTTCTCCAGTGGTTGCCAGGTTACTGGTTTTCACTGTGATTTCAGGCTGTTCACCTTCAAGGCTACTGTAGAGCTGGGGAGCATGGGTCGGAATGAAGCAAGTTATAATACCAAAAACTTCACTGTTCTTACCAAGATTCAGTCTCTTTTCTTCAATTAACACTCCCTGGATTGCTGAAAACCTTTGGTTAATTTCCAGAGTTGTAAAAATGTTGATCCTGACTGTTTTGACCAGTGTTTTGGTTGTTTCTATGGAGGAGTGGTTTTTTGGAAGTCCTTACTCTGCCATTCTTGCTAATGTCTCTGTACTGTCTTTGTAATGTGACTCTATGATCATTTCAAAGTAAAAAGCTGAACACTTGTTAGGGGAAAGCTAGGAAGTAGGTAAAATAGCAAATGACCAGTCACCTGGCTTAAGCAATCAGTCTATATGATAACCCTATAAAGTGGACATTCCTAGGCCCATTTAACAGCTGAGGAAACTGAAAATCAGAGAGGTTCAATGATTTGCCCAAGGTTACAGAGCTAGAAAAGACTGAGCTGGAAATTCCAATCTATATGGGACCAATTCCCAAGCTTCCTTTCCACTGCTTTGATTCATTCACTTATCTAACAAACATTTATAAAACATCTACTATGTTCCAGGCACTATTGTAGATGCTGGAGATACAGCAATAAACAAAACAAAACACTATCCCTCGTGGAGCTGGTATCTTAGTGAAGGGAGACAGACAAATAAATAAATGAATAAACAAACAATATTACTGATAGTGATGAGTGCTATAAGGAAAATGAGGCATGGCAATGGTCAGAGAGTAATAGTGGTGATGGATGGTGCTACTTTAGCTTGGGTGAATAGGGAAAGCTTCTCTGAGAAGGTGACATCTAAGCAGGAATCTGAATTAAGTGAGGGAGCTGGACATAGGTAACCCCACAGGTAGCTGGAGATAAAACAACCCAAGCAGTCAGAGCAGTAAGTGCAAAGGCCCTTGGGTGGGAGTGTTCCTTGAGTGTTTGAGGAACAGCAAGGGCAGTTTCTGGAGCAGGGTGAATGGGGGGAGAGTAAGAGATAAAGTCAGAGAGGTAAGGGGGGAGGTGGAAACCGATCACATGGGCAACGGTTCTCACCAAAACTCATCTGGGCAGCTTTTTAAACTTCCCACACCCAGACTGCATCCCAGACCAATTAAGCCAGAACCTCTGGGGATGAGACTCAGCTATTGTGTTTTTTTTTTTTTTTTTTTTCAGAAAACTCCCTAGATGGCTCTGATGTGCAGCCAAGATCGGAAATCCATGATTTGGTGTCTATAGGTCACTATAAGACCTTTGGCATTTACTATGGCTGTTGAGAAGCCAAGGGATGGTTTTGAGCAGAGGCATGACAGGATGTGGTATATGTTTTAACAGGACCCTGCTGGCTTTTGTATTGAGAGTAGACAGGTGAGAAAGGGTGGAAGCAGGGAGATGAGTCAGGGGCTAGTGCAGTCATCCAGGTAAGAGATCATGGAGGCCAGGACTGTGTCATAGTAGAAATTCAAAATCTGAAGGTCAAAGAGAGGAAGGGACTGGCCCCGGTATTCATGGCCAGTCATCGGCAGTGTGAGAAAAACATCCAGGCCTCTTGCCTCCCTAGGCATTCTGCACAGCTCCTAGTCTGCCCACCTGGGAATCCTCAGAAGGCGAGGCCGGACATGGGGTCATTTTCCAGCTCCCTTGATGCAGGGAATGCAAGCAGGGCTGGCCCACAGTCTGACCAAGGAAGCGGCCTGGGCAAGGCCATTGGGAGCTGGCAGGTGGGCTGGAACCCATGGAGAATTCCCAGGGTTTTTGCCCTCTGGTTCCCATGAAGGTGATTGGAAGGAAATTGCCAGAAGGCACTGACTCAGGGTGGCCACCCCTCCTCGGTCGATGGCAAATATCATTTTAAGAAACACAAGGGCAGCTGGCTTTTGTGACCAGCTCAGGTCACTGCTGTAAGTGCTGAAGGCTGGACTAGGGAAGAGGACTGGGGAAGGACTCAGTCACCTGGGCCTCAGGATATGGGAAGAGGTCAAGTCACCTAAGAAATAACTCCCAGGCCAGAAGCAGCCAAGTCTCAGCCCATAACTGCCAGGGCTCCTTTCTAGTTCCTCAGCACAAAAGGGTAAGAGATTTGAACTCCCACTGTGTGCCAGAGAGTTCACTCCCTCTTGGGCCAAACGCTTCAAAAGCACCCTGTCAGGTAAGGACTATTTTACCGCTGAGGAAACTGAGGCTTAGAGAGGCTAAGGTTCAAGGTCACACAGCTGGAACTTGGCAGGGCTGAGATTTAAATGCCAGTCAGTCTGATGCCCACACCTGCGCTCTGTTCCCTACACCATATCACCTACCCTTAAGTTGCTTCGAGGCTACTCAAGAGCATATGCACACACCAATAGCTAATAAAAGACTGACTAGGCAGCCATGGGAGAGGATGAAGAGAATGCCAGTGGTATTCCAGGGCAGAGGACATCAGGAAAGCCTTCCTGGAGGAAGTAACATGGGACAGCTGAAAGCCTTGAAGGCTGGGTAGGGTTTGGCTATGCAGAGAGAGTGGTGGAAAGGTTAGGGTTAGGGTTGGGGTTTAGGGAACCCAGTGAGCAGAGAGGCCTGGAGATGGGCATAGATCAGGCAGGTCCACATATTGTTTTTGTATCTGTTTAACAATGCTAATATGGCCCTTGCTCTGTGCCAGGCACTGTTCCAAGGGCTTTACATAGAGTGACTAATTTAATCCTCACAATAATCCTATGGAGCAGGAAACCAATCTTTGATGAGTTCAGGTTGACTAAGGCATAAGATTTATTAGTGGGAAAATGGAGTCAAAGCTGGAAAAGTGGATCCGAGCTTTATGTAGAAAGCCCTGTATGGCAGGCGGAGGAGTTTGTACTTCACTCAGCAGACCGTAGGGAGTCACTGAGGCTCTCTGAGCAAGTGTGCAATAGGATCCAAGGTGTACATTTGGAAGACTCATCTGAAAGCCATCGAGGGGGCTGAGGCAGCCACTCTGGGTAGGAGAAGACTTGACCCCAGGGAAGGCACAGAGAGAATGGGGAGGTGCTGATGTATAAGCAGCATATCTAGGAGCCAGAATAAACAGGCTGGCAGGGATGAGGGAGAGGGAGAAGCCCCAGGGATGGGATTTTGCTCCAACTGAACAGACCTAGGAGTCAGTAAGCTGGGTCTCAAGGCCAGAACTGTCAAGAGCCTACAGTATGGTCCTGGACACATCCCTACCCTCTCTGGGTCTCAGTTTCCTCATCCAGACTGTGGGAGGGCTGAATATGTTTATCACTAACGGCTTAGCCAGGGCTGATGTCCTTTGCCTGTGGTTCTAGATGCCAGGGAAGGGTGTCAAACTGTTGTCCAAGATGGGGCCTCCCAAAATAAAGTGAAGCTGCTCCTTATTTGGTGGTTAAGTGCTTGGGCTCCAAAGTGGGACCTCTTTGGATTCAATGCTCACTCAGTAAACTGCCCAGTAGCCCAGGTTCCTCTTCTGTAAACTGGGGGCAATGAAAACAATCCCTGCGTCAGAGGGCTATAGCAAAGCTTCAATGGGATAGTGCAGCAGACAAACTCAGCAGCCGCTTAATACATACAGTGGCTTCTGTCCTCATTCGCTCTCCCTCCTCTGGCTGGTGGGAGTAGAGGATATGAGAACGGGGCTCAGAGGCACTCAGGACAAGAACCCCCAGGAGCTGATGGATGACTTCCCAGTCCCAAGCCCCAGGGGCCCAGCACAGCACTTCTCAGTTTACAGGATTATTTTCCACCCCAATGAGCCTAGGAGGTAAAAATGGTGATGACCATTTTAGAGATGAGGCCTGGCTGGGATGTCAAGGAGGGAGAAACAGCTTTCCCACTAAGTGATGTATGACATGGGCAGTTCTGTCAGTGCCCCAGAGCTGTGAAGGCCCCTGGAGAACCACCAGGATACCCCTCGTGGTGCATCTGGGGAAACTAAGGTCCCACAGAATATCTTCTTGGCCATCCCCAGAGCCACTGGGGACTCTGGACCCTGGGCAAGAGCAGGTGACCCCAGGAGCCCAGGCCTGGCTTTCATTTGCCACTGGGCTGGGTGCCATTCAGCTTGCCCAGGGCCATGATTTGGGCCCAAATTGGGGTGTTTGGTTCCTTTCTTTATGTCTCCTCTTGTAACTCCAGCTTAACATTCCCCAGATGGCCATTCCTGCCGGCTCTCTGCCCATTCCACCATTCAGACGGGAAAACAATCATTTTGCAGCCCCATTAATTAAAGACTAATTGCTGATTGGAAACACATTGACTGGGCCCTGAGCGGTTGTGGGCCCTCTGGCCCTGGTGAAGGCCTGGCCCTAACGAGCCTCTGGACCCCCAGCGACTTGCTCGCTCACTGCACAGCAGCAGAATTGGGCCTGGACTTAGGCTAATGAGGTGTCAGCTGACTATTAGAACCACATTGATGGGGGAGGCTGGCGACTGGACCAGATAGGAGCTGCCACACGCAGCAGCCATTAGCTCTGAAGTTGCTCCCCGGGGGGCCACGTCTGCCCCCAATCCCTTTCCAGCCACTTAGCCAGGGGCTCATCTTCCAGCAAGGCCTCCCTCCGAGAAGGCCAGTCTCCCCTGACCCATGGTCTCCAGACCCCCCATTAAGCCACCAAACTCCTACTCGGTGCCGAGCCCTGGGGCTACAGATATGAGTAATAATAGCTGTGTTTATTGAGCACTTACTGTAAGCTGAGCACTCTTCTAAGTGCTTTATGTGGACTCTCTCCTTTCTTTCTCACAAAAGCAAGGTTGATGCGATTATAATCCGCATTTTACAGAAGGAAACTGAGGCCTAGAGTGGCAAACGGACTTAGTCAAGTGCCCACATCTACTACATGACAGTTCCAGTGTTCAAAGCCAGGCAATCTGAGTCCAGAGCTCATGCCCTTAACCACTGCACCCTACCGGCCTTCAGTCCTGCCAGGGAGGAAGCCTGGTCTTGCAGGAGACTGGGAAGGAAGGGACTGTTATTGCAGGGTGCACAGGAAAGGACCATGGTGGAGGTGAGCCCAGAGAGTTCTGAGAATCCAGGGCAGGGGCGCCTAAACCAGCTATGGGAGGAGAGAAGTCAGGACAAGCTTCCAGGAGAAAGTAGCACCTGAACTGAGTCCTAAAGGATGTAAGGAGTGAGCTGGGCACCAAAAGGCATGGAAGAGTGAAAGGACAGTCCAGAGGCAGAAGCTGATGGGAAAGCAGACCTTCAGGCAACAGGGAGTTGTTTGGAGAGTTCCCAGCAAATGAGTGGCTGTGAGCATGGGGTGGGGGTGACACAGTCAGCTCTGACCCTTTGGAAGTTCACTCTGGCTGTGGCCAGAGTGGATGGGAAGAGAGGAGGAATGTGAGCAGGGAGACTTAGGTGGAAGATTCCTGCCATTGTCCAGCTGAGAGGAATGGGGGTCTGGATAAAAGGCAAGGCAGTGGGGATGGAGACTTATTTAGGAGGTGGGATCAACAGGCTTGGAGAGTGTAAGCTGTAGGGGGAGGAGGCGGAAGAGACTGCAATTCCCCTCCCATATCCCCTGGCCACCTCCCTGTGACCCAGAGGGCATGACAGACCAGGCCACTCCCCTGCTCAAAGCCTTCTCTGGCTCCCCAGCCCACTGTCTCTCAACATGGACCTGGGGGGAATTCCAGCTCTTCCACTAGTTGTGCGATTTGGGGCAAATGGCCCAACCTCTGAACCTCAATTCGCTCATTTATAATGACTGCCTCTGTAGTCTCAGGTTCACAGGATTGCTGTGAGAACTAACTGGGCTACTGCAGGCGTGTCCCTCACAGGGTGCCAGGCAGGGACTAGGATCTCCAGAGATGAAGGGTCAGCAAATGTTAGTTCCCATCCCCTCTTCCGCTGCTCCCCTCCATCACCCCAAGACCCAGCTGTACTCAACCATTCAAGTGTCCCAGCACACAACACGGACACGGCCACCTCCTTGCCTTTGTTACTTGTGCTGCGAACTCTACCCTCCCTTCCGCTCCCATTTCCGTTCATCCAAAAGCCTGCCTATCCTTCCAGGCTCAAATGCAGCCTCTTCCTGGAAGCTTCCCCCGATTTCACTCTGGTCAGAAGAAATGCCCCTATCCTCTACCATCCCAAAGCCCTTGATTTATGAGCAAAAATCCTGTCTGTGTCCCTGTCTTAAGTCCTGTGCTAGATGGGGTGGAGATAGAGAGAGGCGTGGGTGAATGAGCTGGGGGATAGATGAATACATAGCTAATGTTGGAGACCTCATGTGGGTAGACAGCCACCTTGGCCCCCAGCCCTTCCCCAGGGCTCACACTCTGCCCCAGGAGGCATTGGCTCAGATGCCCATTCAAGTGACAGGAAGCCATTGGGCAAGCAGGTTGTGCAATGGCAGCTGGGGCTCCAGCAGGGAGTGCTCAGGGCTGGGGTGAAATGGAGGCAACGTGCCCCATCTCCCAGAGCAGTGGCTCCTCGCTTGTTTCCATGTTGGAATGCAAGCCCAGGGTTGCCAGGGCTCCTGAATTTTTAGAGAGGAGCAGAAAATTGAGATTTTTACATAAAATCATCCCATTTTGCAATCTTGATGACTAATCTTAAACTTCCTAGAAATATTGTACAAGCTAAGCAAAACCTATATCTAGGCTGAGTTTGGCCTCTGGGCTGTACCCCGTTGGGTACTAGACTCTGCCAGGCACTGCTGGACACCGATTGACAAACAGGCACAGGTCTCAGGGAGCTTAGGTTGCTGTGGGAGAGACCACGTCCACAGACCCTCAGAGGCCATGGCTTAGAGTGGTTATGAGTGTGGGCCTCAAGTCAGACAGCTGTGAGTTCACGTCCTGGCTCTGCCATGTACTAGCTGTGTACCCCTCGGTAAGTTGCTCAACCTCTCTGAGACTCAGCTTTCATCTGTCAAGGAGGAAAAAGGTTAAAAATCTCCATCTCCCAGGATTGTCATGCCTGCCAAATGAGCTAATGGCTGGTGAGTCCTTTGTGAATCACGAGCTGTGCAGGTGTGTGTGGATGTTCCAAGGGGCTGGGATTAAAGGGCTGGGGCCATGCCTAGAATGGGGCTGAGCCTCTGATGTGCATCCAGATGTGCATGTGCATCTGGAAGCTGATGAAGAGCACTCTGGGTAAAAGAGGGCGAGAGGCCCCAGTTCAGATCCAAGTGGCAAGATAATGCCCACTGCCTCTTTCTGCCACCATACTGGCAGTGTGTAAGGATTTCCTGACCAGATGCTGGGACAGGCAGAGATCCAGAGAGAGGAAAGTACCCTCTTAAGGTGGGGCAAATCCTAGGAACCCAGAAAGTCCATCTCAACCCCTCAGCCACTATCCTACTACCAATAACAACCGGCACTTATGCAGCACTTACTCTGTGCCAGGCACTGCTGTGAACACTTTTACATACGTGGGCTCATTTAATCTCCCCATGAGCCTGTGAGCTACATACCACTATTATCATCCCTAGCTTCCGGATGAGGACACTGAGGCACAGAGAGGTTAAGTAACTTACTCAAGTCAAACAACAAGTAAACAGCAGAGCCAGGACCTGAAGCTGGGCTGTCTGACTCCTGAGTCTGTGCTACCCGATTAAACCCCTGGATGAAACTTCCTCTGTTGAAAGACCTAGGATGGTTTCTGTTTTCCTGACTACATTTCGACAGACACAGTCCCCATCCGTGCCATGGGGAAAGTGGAGTTGTCAGAGTGCTTCGATATGAATATCCCTTCCTGTTCTGATGGCAGCAGCCTCTGCCTGATCCCAGGCCCCCAGGAACACCATCATGCCAGGTCTCAGGGTCCTGGACTAGTACATGCTTACCTCTCTTACAATGGTCTTGAGGGAGAGGCTGCAAACCGGTGGGAGTGACAAGGAGACTGAAGCTGCAGCAGAGAGGCAGGCGATCTCTGATGTGGGCTGCAGAACTGGGCCAACAGGTGTGCCCAACTTGGGCAGGGCAGGCTGAGGCCAGCTGGATCAGCAGAAGGGCCCAGAGGTTAGCCCGTGCTCCAGAACCTCACACACCCAGCGCCACTCACAGACACATGCACACACCCAGCCCGCTCCCATCGTGCATCAGGCACACGCATGCTCACATGTACTCACTCCCCGCCCTGCCGCAGTTTTACACACACACAGACATCAGTAAATACAAACATGCCCAGACAGATACACACAGAAGCTCCTACAAACGCTGTCCTCCCCACACCTCGTTCGTCCAGACGTATGTGTGAGAACACAGGCACACATATGTGTGAACAACCACAAACATGTGTGTACCTTTCGGGGAGGCTTGGGAGGGATTGTTCCAGCCCAGCCCACAGCACTCCTTGCTCAGATCTCTCCTTTAGTCTTTGAGGGATGAAGACACTTACTGAATGGAAAAATGCCTCCAGCAAATGCCACCCACTCGTCGGCAGCTCAGCCTCCTTTCTGGCCTCTGCCATTCAGGACATGGGCTGGTGTGAAAGCGCCAAGTTTCTACTTGGAAACATGCAAGTGGGGGAGGGGATGAGGCAAAAGAACATTTTTTTTTAAATGAAGATAAAATCTAAAGACAATAGCTGACCTTCAGAGCCTGTGTGAGCTTGGAGTGCTAGGGTGGAAAGCTGGGGAAATGTGGGACATGTCAGAGGAATCGCTGGGCTGTGAGTCAGGTGTGTTGGAGCAAATATGAACTTCACCACAAACTTGCTGTATAACCTTGGGGAGTCGCTCATGTCTCTGAGTTTTGTTTTCCTATCAGCATAGGGGTTAAGAGCACAAACTCTGGAGCCAGGATGCTTCAGTTTAAATGCCAGCTCTGTCTGTTATCAACTGTGTGACCTTGGGCAAGTTATTTGACCCCTCCTGTGCCTCGATTTCATCACATGTATAAGGGGGATGATAACAATATCTACCTCATAGGATGGTCGTGAGGGTCAAATGATGCTCATAAAGCTCTGAGAATAAGTGCCTGCATTATAGTAAGCAACATGCAAGCTGCAGCTATTGCTACTGTCGTTGTAAAATGGGGATGCAAACATCTATTGCACAGCATTGTGGGAGGAGTATGTAAGACAGTGGCTTAGCAAGGGCTCCATAAGCTCTAGGATGAGTCTATATGCTCAGCCTGCACCTGGCCCAGCATTACTGGCTGATTTGAGGGCTAGGGTGGGGCTAGCTACTTGGCCTGAGCAGAAAGGACTCCATGCACATCTTAGGGCTCCCCCTGCCCCTGCCTGTGTTCGGTGGCCAGCTCACATCTGTCTGCCTGTCTGACCTTTCTGTGGCCACCCCTCTGCTTGCCAGCAATGATGACACCTCCATGGCCCCTGCCTACCTGCCCAGATTTTTAGAGCACACAAAACCCATCATCCTAGCTCCTCTGCCATTTGATCTGTTTGAGCTTGCCTGGATCACTGCGGTAGCCTCCTGACTGGTTCCCTGCCTATGCCCCTGCCCCCTCCAGACTCCCCCACTAAGGAGCCCATGAAGTTCCCCTTACAACATAGCTTGAGATCCTCCCAAGGCTCCCCCTCTCACTCAGAGTAAAAGCTATCATCCCTACACTGGCCTCCAAACCTTATGCAATCCGACCCTCAGCATCTCCAGCCCCTTGTTCACTGGACTTCAGCCACACTTGTCTCCTGGCTATTCCCGAACCATGCCAGGCACACTCCCACCTCACAGCCTTTGCACTGACTGTTCCCTCTATCCAGAACGATCTTCTCCCAGATAGCTAGCTGGCTAATTCTCTTACCTCCTTGAAGTCTCTGCTCAAATATCACCTTCTAGATGAGGCCTACCATGACCACCTTAAGTAATTCTGCATCCTGCCCCGCACTCTAGCATCCCCAAACCTTAGTACTTTTCTACTTTGATTTTTCCAAAATATGTACCAGCTTATAACATGGCATATAATTTACTTATTATATTAGTGCTTGTTGTTCATCTCTTCCTGCTCCACTGTTAGCTCTGTGAGGGAACTTGGTTTTGTTCACTGATATATCCCAAGTGTCTAAAACTCTACCTGGCGTGCAGTAGGACCACAATGAACTTCCTTGAATGAACACAGGTTTTTCAAGCTCCCTTGGCTGCGGTGAGGACGTGGGCCAGGTGGCTGAACCTAGAGGCAGGAGAGAAGTGAAGAGGCTGCCAGAGTCCTGCCTGGGGCCTGACACAGAGCAGTGGCAGAGAGGGCCACGTCGAGAAGGTGGGACCCATGCGGGTAGGAACCTGGTCCCGTTTGCTCATGGCTGGCTTCCTGAGGCCGGGCATGGAGCCTAGCAGAGTCCAGGCTCCATGACTCTTTGTCGAGTGAACCGTTAAATGCACGAGCCATTGCAACATTTGCCAACTTGACTGGATGTGGGGGAAGAGGAATCATCCAAAGATAACCCCCTTAGCTTGATCCTGGGTAACCAAGAAAGTAAGTGGAAATGTTCCCAAGTGCTGGAATCAGAAACCCAGAGCAGATTTCACACATCACACCTTCAGACATGAGCCCAAACATCTCTTCCTCTTGAACATCTTTCCTGCTCCCCCAGATTAAACCAGGTCCGCCTGATTGACTCTCCCACAACCCCGTGAACTTGGCCTTCTGAGTGTTGACCTCTTTTGGATTTACTGCATCTCCAGGGCCTAAAAGAGTGTCGCAGGGCTCAGGCAAGCCCTCCGATTGGCTCTCCATGCTCCACGCTTCCTCTCCTCCTATTCCTCTTTCTCCTCTTTCTCTTCCTCTTTCCCCTCCTTCCTTTTTTTCCCTCCTTTCCTCCTGCTTCTCCCCTCCTCCCTCCTCTACCTCCTCCCACTCTGGTCATCAGAAGCCGAGTATTCAGGGAACTTCGGTTGATGGTTTGGATTAAACCGCAGGAACTGCAGGATGACCTGAACTACAGGGCAGGAGTGGAGTGGGAAGTGAGACAACTTATACAAGAATTTGGCCCCAGTTCACCTGAAATTGGAGACTCCCAGATCTGAGCTACAGGCACTGGGAACTGGGTTTGGGGTTTATGAACCTCACACCACAGAGGTCACAGCCTCCCAACAGACACATACACCTAGTAACACACAGCGTATCCCCACTACACACCAGCACTGTGACACCCAAGTCTCCAAGAAGCCAAGTGTGAGGCAACCCCCCACAGCACCTCCACCTAGTGAGATAACACACCCATCAGAGCACCCACCAGGCCCCAGACCCCTGGCCCAGCATGCATCTCAGCCACAGCATGAGCACACACGGGACATAACGACACCTGACACACACACCACACCCACAGCGTGGCAGCCCTCCAACCTCTGGCACACAACGCACAGAGTAAGTGCTTGGCGCTTGTACAGCACAGTGACAAACCAACAAACACCCCTGTGGCACTCAGCACTTTCTGACACAGTGACACAATACATACATTACCACCACCCCTGCTCATCTCACACACAGACACACACACACACACACACACACACACACACTCTGAAAAGAGAAAAAGAGCTTTTCTCCCCTCGCCCTCCCTCCCTCCCCATGTCTTGGCCACTGGGCCATGCCAGGCCTGACTTAGGACCCTGGCTCCAGAACACAGAAGAGCTGGTCGGCCCCATTTCCTAGAAGGCTGCGAATTTGGCCTCAGCTGATCAAACACAGGCTAGGAGGTCCACATTTGAACTCCCGCTCCAGGGGTGGCTGGTAGTGGTCCCCACCAATGAACGGCAGTCAGCAGCTGACTGCCGTGGGACACTCACAGGGAGGGACCAACTGGACTGAGCTTTGTTGGTGGGGGCCAGGCAGGACCCAAGCTGACTTGGGGTGAGGGGGCATCCCGCATCCTGGCTGCTTGTGGTGGGAGGAGACAGAAGCTGATTCAGGAGGTGAGAAGAGATGCCATGGTGGAAAGACAGGAAGACTGGTGGAGGGGAGACGGGTTGGAAGGAGAGCCTCCATGCCCCTTTAGCCTGCCCTCAGGGAAGTGGGAGGCAGGGGTTGGGAAACGAGGCGGGAGGAGCCAGAGCCAGAGGCTCGTATAGGGGCTTGGAAATGAGGCTTTCAAAGAAGAGCGTATATACACTACCAAACGTAAAATAGATAGCTAGTGGGAAGTAGCCGCATAGCACAGGGAGATCAGCTAGGTGGTTTGTGACCACCTAGAGGGGTGGGATAGGGAGGGTGGGAGGGAGGGAGACGCAAGAGGGAAGAGAGATGGGAACATATGTATATGTATAACTGATTCACTTTGTTGTAAAGCAGAAACTAATACACCATTGCAAAGCAATTATACTCCAATAAGGATGTTAAAAAAAAAAAGAAGAGCAAGAGGCTGAGGGTGGGGTACACAGGGAACAAAGGATAGAGAAATGTAGAAATGTACTTGGAGGCTATGTCATCAGACTGGGGCATGTGTCAGGCATGGGCACCCTTGCTGCCCAGAAGTGGGAGTGGAGAATTAGACATTGGTCGGGAAGAAGAGGACCCACTGATGGGAGCTGAAAGTGTGAAGGAGTCGGCCATTATGGAGAGAAAGAAGAGGGGGCTGTTGATGAGGGAAAGCAAGGGGGAAGTACACATGGGAGAAAGAAGACCATGGTGAGGGCTGTCATGCCACCAACACTGGGCTCACAGTCATGCAGGCAGAGGGTACCGCAAAGGACTGCACCCCATCAGAGCTCCCAACGCAGCCGAAGCCCTACTCTGACTCTAGGTCACTCCGAAGGCTTGGTCCATGGTTTACTGTGGCAGGTGGGGAAGGACTGGCAATTTCAGATACTGGTCAAGTTCTGACCTCAGTAGAGCCAGAGGGTGGGAGGAAGAAATGGAGGGAGGCCTTTGGCTTTTTGGGATTGTCATCTGGCTCAAGACGTCCCCAGACAGTTGATTCAAACCCCATAATTGACATATTTACCTGTGACTTATGCCAAGGGACATAAATGAACACCCCCCTGTCCCACTTTACCCAAGCTGAACACGGATGGCCTCATGACTAGATTCCAATTCTATGTCCCCAGCCACCCCTGAGCCCCTGAATACTTTGGCCCTGGTATCCCCGAGGGGAAAAAAAAACCTCTGAGTTGGGCACTAACCTAGTCTCTAGGGACTAATCTTCCCCTCTTGCCATCCCAGACTAAGCTAATAACCCCCACATGTATCCAACACTTTGCATTTCCCAAAGCATGATCTCATTTGAGTCTCACTAAAACCCTGCGTGGCCAGCAGAACAGGAATTATTTTTTTTTATTTTTTATTTTTTTGCGGTACGTGGGCCTCTCACTGTTGTGGCCTCTCCCGTCACAGAGCACAGGCTCCGGACGCGCAGGCTCAGTGGCCATGGCCCACGGGCCTAGTTGCTCCGTGGCATGTGGGATCTTCCCGGACCGGGGCACGAACCCGTGTCCCCTGCATCGGCAGGCGGACTCTCAACCACTGCACCACCAGGGAAGCCCAGAACAGGAATTATTACCTCTATTTTTAGATGAGGAAACTGAGGCCCAGAGAAGCTAAGCAATGATCAAAGTCACACCACTAGCAAGTCCTCTGACTCCAAACCTAGCACCCAGGCTGGAAGGGGTGCCTGCCCTTTTAACCTTCTGTAGACTTTCCCAGTCTCATGGGGAATGTGAGGAGGAGGCTCAGATGGCAAAGCTAGATGAGAAGGGTCTGTGCTCAGGGAGCCTGGAAGTGGATTAGGCCATGCCTACTCTCTCCCCTTCGAAAAGGGATGAGGGAACAGGGAAAGAAAACAAATGCTTCTTGAACATCCACTAGGTGCCAAGTAGAATATTAGGTACCTTACATACATTATCTCATTTAATCCTTATAAAACTCTGGGAGGTAGGTCCTCATTTTACAGTGAGGCTCAGAGAGTGGCACCACTAGGTCTAAAGTCACACAGTGATTAAGTAATGAAGTTATGACTTTGGCCCTTGTTCTGATTCTAAAGCCCATGCTATTTGGGCAACATTCTATGCCCTCTTACCCTGGCATTGACCATTGCCTTGGTACCCATCCAGTTGCTACAGGAAGCTTATCCCTGAAAGGCTTCAGTGAATTGCCTTCAGAAATCAGGGAACTGAGAGGAGGGAGGGGAAAAGGAAACTGTGGGGGACATAAGAGCTCCAAGAGTCTGTGGGAGAAAGCAGATTCCTCCTGGGAACTGTGAGCATTGTCCCTCCCTCTTTCCTTCCTCTCCCTCCTTCTTACCACAGCCTGGCTGGGGTATGGGAACCATGGTCCTGAAGGGCGGCCTCTTGGCAGTTGCAGGCCTGAAGGCAGTGCCACAGAGGCCCACATCCTGGGTCACCTCCCACTCAGAACCACAAGGAATCTGGACGAGAATGCCAACATTTCTGTAAACCACCGATTACATTGCTTCTTCCTTTCCCAAACCTCCTCTTCTCATCTCCTAATCATTCGCTTCAGAGATGGAACTCCAGGGTTCAACAGACAAATCCACCTCCATTCCCTGCCTGGTAAGCCAAAGAATCAGACTCTTGAAGTTGGTCCTGACCTACAGAGATCCCTTCTGCCCCGCCTTTAGGCATGATTCGTGTAGACCAATGGGGGTCTCTCTCTCTCTTGTTTGGCACCATCTCAAAGCTAGGACATTTCATAGGCTTCCTTGGGTAAATTTTCAGCGCGGCATTCCCCACTGTTAGGATGCTCTTCATAATACCTAACTTTAGCCCATGATGCCAAGTCCTTGCTGTTTTGAATTTAGTGGAAATGGGGAAAGTCACTGCCTGAATTATGACTCTCTCAACAACAAACGAGACTGGGGGACCCAGCTACTCTTCTTGAAACCAGCAGCTGTACAGCGTCTTTACTGGTTGGCCCAATTTTCAAATTCCCCAGAATTTCAATGGAAAATAAGGTAGAGCTAAGATGGAGGGTATTGGAAGAAAAGTCCAGAATAATGTAAAAATCATTAGACTTTGTGAGTAGACCTATTGGACCCTTGGCTATCATAAATGTCATCACCGTCATCATTGACAGTTGCTCCAGTCTTCATCACCATCACCATCGCCACTGCCACCACCATCTCCACCCCCATTGCCATGTTTATTGCTATCACAGCCATCAACATCACCATCCTCACCATCACCTCCACTACCACCTTCACCACCACTGCTTCCACCATTAGTCTCAACATCACTAACTCCTCCGTCAATCACCGCCATCACCACCTCTAATATCACAAGCACCACATCTACCATCATCACCACCTTCCCCACCATTATCACTACCTCCACATTACTATCTCCACTTCCATCATCATCAATAACATTACCACTTCAACCATCATCACGCTCATCCTCTTCCTCGTCACCATTTCTATCTCTAACAACCATCACCACCTTCATCATTACCACTACCTCAATCACCATTACCAAGTCCATTAACACTATTGCCATTACCACATGTGCCGTCACCGTCATCACCTCTATTGTCCTTCTCACCTTTACCTTTATCACCGCCATCACCGTCAACGCTATTATTATTAACACCTTCCTTGCCACCATTGACACTGTCACTATATTCATTGGCAGTAATATTATGATCACCACCACCACCATTTTTATCATTAATGAAATATATTGTTGTGGTTCATGCCTTCAAGGACCCATAGACAATTGGTAGGTACTCAGGCAGAAAGTAAAGAGGATAAGGACAGAGAACAAAAGTGTGGGAATTTTGAAGTCCCCAGATGTCCATCTGAACTGTGGCCAGAGAAGTGTCCCCATTCAGGGGTGCAGCTCTATCATGGAGAGTGCAGGGAAGCAGGACAGGACTTCAGACCTACAGTAACAGATGGTAAGGGCAGCCAGCCACCAACTCCCAGAGTACATGGAAAGTCAACCCCAGCTGAGCCTCAAAAGTGACCAGGGCCAGGCCAGGCAAGATGGTGCCCTGAGAGACAGAAGCCAAAGGACAGGGCATAGGGGTAGGCTGAAAATGCCATGGAAGGGCACTAGGGAGATATAGAGTGGTTGGCTCTTAGACTCAGTCCCTGGTTGAGGAGCATTTCTTCAACATATCCAGATGTCCCTGGATCACCCTGGAGTTTTGGTCACCTTCCATGTTCTCAGTCACTGGAGCATGGAACGGCCCGAGGACCAGCCTCTGTGATTCACTGAGAGGCTGCAACACCCAACCTAAAGGAGATTCCACTAGACCCAAGGAGAGGGAGGAGGTGGCTTTCCCAGTGCCATTGCTTTCCTCTTCCCTCCCCTCCCTTTCAGAGCCTGCTGTTCTCTCCCTTCTTCTAATACCCCCTCCTCTCTCAACCCCTTCTCCCACTACTGCCTGCACACCTGCCACCATTCCCAGTCTCCCCTCCAGCCTGCCTCCCAGCATCTGCTCCCTAGCTCCCTGCTGTTTCTTCTCCATCCTCCCAGCTTTCTCTTATCCTCTGCTGGACAGCAGGACTTTGAAATGCATTGAGTGAGGACCACATAGCATCCTGGAAGAGACCGTTTCTTAAGCTAATAGGCTGCCCTGTTGAGGGCTATTTCTTGAATCTCTGGATAAACTGTCTTTTGCCCACTTTCATGCCATGAATCATGCTGAGAGGGGAAGAGGCTTCTTAAGTCATCAGCTCCATGCATCCAAGTCTAGGCTTCTCTCTGTGCATGTGGCCTTTGTTCCTGCTTCCTTCCAGGGGGACATCCCCATGGTCTGCCCAACACCTCCAGCCTCTCCTACCGGGTCTTCCTTCACACACTCGGCCCCACACTGGCACGTACATGCGCATACTCACACTCCCCACACAGCACAGATGCCCCTGACAGCCAAGCTCTCCACATACCAATTATCATCATCATCATCTTGTACACTCACCATGCGCCAGGTCATGTGCTAGGACTTTCATCTACTTTCACACATTTCCTGCTATGTCCCTGTGAGTTTGGCCTTTGTACCCCCTCTTTCTACAGATGAAACTGGGACTTAGATAAATTCGGGGACCCATGTACCACCATACAAAAGGTGTAGAGCTGGGATTCCAACCCAGGTCTGTCTGACTTCAGAGTTTGCGCCTTGAACTCCAAACTACCGCACCCTCCTGCCTGCACCCACTCCTGTGTAGACATACACAACAGCACACCATACCCTCTTGCTCACATGTCAAACACATGTGGTACACATGCTCATAGAGCACACACTCCATACCCAAAGTGCACACATTTCATACACTATACACACACACACAGAACCCACCCCCAGGAATAACACACCTGTTCAACCTACTCATTTGATGAACACTGATTGAATATCTACTGTGTGCCCACTCAACTAGCTCTGCCCAACATCAAGCACTGTAGTCACCCAAGAGAGGAAGAAAATGAGCAGTCCTGAGTGCCTACCATATGCCAGACCCCGTGTCAAAGGGAGTCCATGGTGTCAAAGGAACATGCATGAGCCTGCATATACATGTGTGCACGCACACATGCACACATACATGCTCGCTCTAGCTAGAATTAGTCCTGGGCCTGCCACTCCTGGGGCCCTGAGACCCAAGGCAGACAGAGGAGATGGGAATAGTACGTGATATAGGTACCGAGGGGAGGTGGAGAGGCTAGTGGTTACTGAACCCACTGAAATGAAATCTGAAGACTCCCAGACTGCGCAAGCTGGGAGGAAAGGACCTCAGAGGTCTTCCATTCCTGTCCCACCAATGAGTTATACTTGTTAACAAAGGCAGCCCAAACTGGGAAGTACTGTGTCCTGCCAGCCTTCACAGGCTCTGGAGCCGAAGCTACCTCTCTGGGCTCCAGGGACCCTGGGCGAGCGTCTATCAGCTTTCTCGTGCTATCCCACCACTTTTGGCATGAATTCGCTCTACTTAGCTCCCCAGTAAGGGAAACAGACAGGAAATTAAAGATAACTAGGCAGTTTGAGAGGATTAAGGATAAGGGAGAGCAACATAATTATGTCATAGTTGCTATTGGACAGGAGAGCAGACCAAGGGAAATGTAAATGGCCTAAACCAGCCCATTACAAGAGCAAGGGCAAGGCCAGCAAGCAGATAAGAGTCTTGAGTGTGGGACAGAAACATTAATCACCCAGCAAGGCTGCCACCCCAACCCAGCCCACCAGGGCGATGGACCCAAGTATAGAAAGTCAGAGAAGGATCTTGATGGGCTCGCATGGGGCAAAGAAGCTGCTCTGTGCCAGCTGACCTGGCAGAGCCTCTGACACAGGGAGAGAGGTGGGCTTCGTAGCTGGCATCCCTTCGTAGCTGGCTGGTCTGGGAGCTAAGCCAGCTCCTTCCATGTCTTGAAGGAAGAACTTTGAGCCCAAGGACTCCAAGCATAGGGGATCCCTAGTCAATGTCATGTACTAGAAAGTTCCCTGGACTGGGAGTCAATGGGCCTCGGTTCCACACCCAATCCTGTACCATCCTAGCTGTGTGGCCTTAGACACCCTCTCTAGACTTGTACCTCCATTTGTTTCTTACAATGAATGGGCTTTTAGAAGTAAATCAATTTCATAGTACTGGTTTTAAATCTTTTTAAGTTTGTTTTTTTTATTTTCACCACCTACTTTTATAGATTCTTTTTCAGAAGTTTAAAATTTTGTACATATGTACATGTACATATCTGTTTAGTTTGGGTTCATTTCTATAGTATTTTGTAAGAATTAAAATAAACATTTGATCACCTGGTTAAAAAAAATAGAAGAAGGAAATGTAATGAAATAATAACAGCTCACATTTAGTGAGCCATTCCTCTGTGAACTAGCACAGAGGTTGGCACATATTTTCTGTAAGGGACCAGGGAATACAATCTCTGTTGCAACTACTCAACTCTGCTGTTGTAGCACAAAAACAGCCAGAGACAATGGGTAAACAAATTGACCTGGCTGGGTTCCAGTAAAACTTTATTTACGAAAAGCAAGCAGAGAGCCAGATGTGGCCTGCAGGTTGTAGCTTGCTGACCCTTGAACTAAACACTGTACTAACCACTTTATTTACATGATCTCATCTGATCCTCAAACAACCTTGGGAAGTAGACACTACTTTTATTATCCCCATTTGTTAGATGGGGAAAATGAGGCACCGAGAACTTAAGCAACTTGCCCAATGTCATACAGCTGGAAAGTGGTAGAGCCTTTGATCTCGATCAGTTTGGCTCCTGAAACCATGGTCTTAATCTGTACCACATGCCCTTCCAGGATAGGAACAGGGGTAATATAACAATACTAATTATTACTTGTATTTCCATAGGACTTAAATGGTTGCAAAAGACCTACCAGAAACACCAGCCATTCTCCCTGAGGCGCTGTGACCATGACCCACTGGTGTGTCACAATCAGTTGCACAGTGTGTCTAGAGTCATTTGTTGCTAATAATAGCCTTAAAAAATGATTTACGGCTGTTTTAATAAACTAGAGTTGACCCAATGTTATCCCTCTAATAATGTCCCTCTCGCTCACTTGCATGCAGATATGTTTCCTGGAAAGAGCGAAAGGGCTGGAGTTCCAGCCGCCTTGCCAGGAATGCCTGGAGAGGATGGCGGTCAGAGGCTCGGTGTCTGTCAGTCACTGGGAGAGAAGCAGGGGGCAGGCGAAGCACGGCTGATACGGCCAACTGCCCTGGATCGTCATCAAGGCTCGGGCAGTCAGGATAATTATTCCCATTGGACAGCTGAAGAAACCGAGGCTTATGGAGATGTAGCGAGGGGCCCGAGGTCACACAGCTAAGAATGTCAGACATATGCTATTGTGAATGGTAAGAGTCAAATATTACATTAGAGAAAAAGGCAAGGAGCCAGACAGAATGGCGTTCAAATCCTGCCTCTAGCACTTACTATGTGACCAGAATCTCTCTCATTGGGCCTCAGTTTCCATATCTGTAAGATGGGGATATAGACACCACCACACATGACAGGGCTTGTTGGGAGGCTCAAAAATGAGATAATAAGGAATGTCTGAGGTTGCTGGCTTGTATAGCCTGGACGAGAGAAGACTCAGAGAGAAGAAAGTGGGTGAGAACTCACCTTTAAGGGGCATATACTATGGGCCAGGAAAGCTCCCAAAGCTATCTCAAAAAATCCTCCTAGCAACTCGGAGGTGAGAATAGCTATCTCCATTTTACAGATAAAGAAACTGAGTCTTGAGGTCATCTGGCTGGAAAGTGAGGTAGACTGAACTGTGAGTCCAGAGTACTCTGAGCCTCAGCAGCCTTCAATCATGTGGGTGGAGCACCAGATGGGAAAGCAGAGGGGTTCATGCAGTCATAGATATTGCTTGAGAGCTTGCTATGTGCCAGGCATTGTTCTAGGCACTGAGGATACAGCTCAGAACAAAACAAAGTCCCTGTCCCCACGGAAACAAAACTCTGAAGGGCACACTTTGGGCTTTCTCCCATTTTGTGGTGCCATTCCAACTCCACTATGATCCTGGGCCAAGTGTCTCCTCTCTTCCTCAGTGTACCCCCATAAACTCTTCCCAAGGGAAAGAAAAAGGAGCACTGTCTACCCCAAGCCCTCACCCCAGCAAACCACGGCATCCTGAGTGGCTGTCTGCCCAGCCAAGAACAAAGGCTGGAGGAGACACCATGTGCCTCATCCCAGGATGTGAGGGCTCAAGACACCATCCTGGCCTAGACCTGACCCTGGTGAGCTGTCCCTGGGAACAATGGTTCCGAGACATCTTCCCCAGGACTCCCACCAAGGATGGGAAGTAGGGCTCGGGACAGGCTGGCCTGGGCATTGTTTAGAAGGCACGTTTCCTGGCTGACTCGGCAGTCAGAGTCCCTGGAGTACTGGAGTGGGCTCAGGAGGGCCTACATCTTTCCTCCTGTCCTCCAGAACAAAGCCACTATTTCTACTATCATCTTCCTGCTCTTGGAGGAGGCCGCAGGGGCTGCAGAGCTGAGCTGTACCTCCTCTGGCCCAGGACACAGGCTTGCACGCCACCACACTGCCACACAGGAGTTGCTGCCCTGAGCCAGGAGTATGAGAGATTCAGACCCACCCATAGCACAGGTCATTTCTCACACACACTGGAGGTTGGCGAGTGCCAGGCGGTGGGACAGCAGGATGCCTCACATAGCCAGGCCGCAGGCAGCTTGCTGGCAGGGCAGTCCTCCAACAGTGAGTCCAGGAAGCTCGTGGCCCATGGGTACACACACAACAGCTAGGTAAGGTGGCAGTCAGCTAGAAAGGGCTCTGACAGCTGGCCAAGCAAGTGATCCGCCAAGCACTCACTAGCCAGGTAAGCAGCCTGCCCTTCGCTCACACTAGGCCTGAGTGGGGGCTACGGGCACAGGTCCCCGGTAAACACTGGGGAGGGGGGAATATCGAGGCATCCAGGCAACCAAGAGAAAGCACTAAACCCTCAGCAATGCAAAGAACTCACCCCCGACCCCCTGCCCCACCCAATGCTGTGCCTTTGATCACACACACAGGCCAGCCCTGGTCCTGCCTTCCACATGTCCACATTTCTTCTGCACATCTGGAAAGGGTGCTGGGCCTTTGGGCCTCACCTCTGTGTGAACCTCTTCTTTGATCACACCAGCCACAGGGCGAGAGAGAGAGTTTGGGAGGGGAGTGAGCAGAGAAATTCTCCCTTTCTCTGGCCCTCTGTACACAGCTCACTAAGGCTCAGAAAAGTCAAGTCACTTGCTGAAGGTCCTCCAGCAAAATATGCAACCACCGTTCTGAGTCCTGACCTTCCATGGGCCGAGGCCTCAAGGAATCCCATAGTATCAAGTGGAAAGGACTGGGGAATGTGCCCCCGGATGACAGAAAAGCAGAGAACCACCTGTTTCTTCTTCTCCTTCTTAACCATGTAGATAAATATAACACCCCTCCTGTTACAGCCCTTGACTGTTTACAGAGTGCTTTCAACTTGTTCCTCCATTTAATCCTCCCAACAGCCCTGGGAGGAGGGTATTCTTCTCCCCATTGTATAGATGAGCAAACTGAGGCTTGTTCAGGCAAAGTGACTTGCTTGTCCAAGGCCACTCAGCATGGAAGAGTTGGCATCGGGATTTTAGGTCGGGTCTGTGGTCCGTAGAACACTTGAGTGGCCCCTCCACTTTCAGTGGAAAACTCTAAGGCCATAAGCGAGAAGGTCTGGCCTGCAGCAAACAGGGTTTGAGCTTGAAATGGAATAGGTACTTACTGATGGGCTGGTTCCTAGGGTATTGTCATGTCTGACTGTTGATGCCAGCCTGCCAGGCCTCCCATTGATCCCCAGCCCTGACACCTTGTCTGCAGCACTCCCAGCCCCTGTGGATGCTACCTGGCTGGCACTAAGAACAGGGGCCCAGGCCTGCCTACCCAGCTCCTCGAGTCAGGCCGCCCCCTAACTCCTCTCCCTGCTCTGCCTATGGCATGGCTCAGGGGCTGGGGTGGGGGGGCCAGTGTGCTGGGAGGGAAGCCTGAGTCATCCTCAGGCCAGGAAGCACAACGTTTGGCAAGGTTCCTAGGCCCAGCTAAGGAAGGAGCAGGAGCATTGAGTTACAGAGGCCGCCTAGGGCAAGGCGGAGGCAGTGTAGAAGGGATGTCGGTGAGTCCATGGCGATGGGGGGCCCACAGCAGACAGAGGACCACAGGCTCCGGCCAGGGAAAGGACCCAGGGAGCACTGGGGCCACCTGTCAGGGGCAAGGCACAGATTGGCCAGGGAGACCTTTATCCTGTCCAGCCCTCCTTCCCAAGCCAGGACCTCCAGCCAGGGCCCTCTCAGCCAGAGGAGCTGTGTGACAGCCAGGACCCTTCCAGAGGAGGGATCCCCTCAACCCCACCAGGGGAGGGTGCCACCTCCCTCCGCCTCCCTCCACCTCTTCCTGTCCCGTCCTTGGCCAGCAGTGTTTCAAAACATACTGGTTCTTGGCTGGCTGTTTACTTAGGAGTCAGAAACATCAAGTTTCAAATTCATTCCCACAGCTTCAGCTCTCACCTCATGTCAGACTGGGCCAGTCCAAACTGCTCCTTGAGCTCCAGGCCCACAGACTTGACAGCTGACTCGATATGTCCTCTGGGGTGACCTCCCATACCTCCAGCTCAACTGGGCCTAATCTAAACTCATCTCTCCCCAGCTCCAAAGATAAAAGCCATCCTTTGTCTCCAGGAGTAATGTCACCTTCCGTCAGCCGTGCATCATTCTCGACGTGCCTCTCTCCTTCTTTCCTCCGGTGTTCATTGACCACATGCCAGTGCTGGGCACGGAGCTGGGAGACAGTGGTGAACAAGTGATTGCGATCCCTCCCTTTCTACAGCTGACAGAAAAATCCCTGTCCAGGTTACTGAGGGCTGAGATGAGAGCAGTCCAGGGGGCTGAGGGAGTCTGTAAGAGGAGTGGGGATTGTGGAGGACCTCGCAGAAAGCTGAGGCCTGATCAGTGAGGAGGCCGGAGCCCAGTATGCGGGGTTGTGGGGCTGGGGGAGGGGTAGCAGGGAGGGCACATTGGAGTACTCCAGGTGGACAGGAGCATGTGCCAAGGGCAAGGGTAAGGGAGAGTGTGCAGCCAGTGGGGGACTGAGAGAAGCTGCATATAGCGTACCTGGGAGGAGATGGAGTTGGAGAAATGGCTAAGCACCGGGGCACCTGGGCTTCGTAGGTCACTGGAAGTTTAGGCTTTATTCTAAGAGCAGCCAGGAGCTGTTAGAATGCTTTAAGCAAGTGAGTGAAACTCTGATGGGAGTTTCACTCACTTGCTTACAGTCTTCCTCACGCTGACA
Source organism: Physeter macrocephalus (assembly GCF_002837175.3). Taxonomy (NCBI): domain Eukaryota; kingdom Metazoa; phylum Chordata; class Mammalia; order Artiodactyla; family Physeteridae; genus Physeter; species Physeter macrocephalus. The sequence continues at coordinate 46,556,960 of NC_041234.1, read as the reverse complement.
TTCAAGTAGTGTAGCTCCACAATGGCTCTCTGCCACCTTTGATGCCTTCTGTCATCAACCTCATGGGCCTACACCCAGGCTATTGCACTGGCCTCCATATGGTCCCTCGTTTTCAGGTCTTGGACCCTCCCATGCCCCAGTCCTGCCTCCAACCGTGAGGGGAAAAAAATATTACATCTGTCAAATCAGATCATATCACTTACCCTGCTTCAAGTACGTCCATAGCTCCCCATGGATTTCAGGATAAAGTCAGGTTTCTCATCCGGGTGAATACACAGACCTTCCGACTCCGAGCAGGCCCGCCCCCCGCCCACGCTCTGTCATCCTTGGCCTGCTCACACCATGTGTTCTATCCACAAGGCCCAATGTGCCAGCTCCCCAAAACAGCAAGCCTCTGGGCACTTGCCTCCACTTGTCCTCACTTGATTATTCTTCTCTGTCTTCCGCAATTTCTCCCTTGTGCTTCAGGGTCTTACTCCAATGTCACCAGCCTGCCATTTCCCATCCCCCTTCCTTTGCCCTCACCAAATCAGGGCAGTCAGCATCTCGCTCCAGTGCTCTCGGGAGCCTCACCTGTCATTTTCAGAGAGCTCCTTCCAGGGTTAACTCTGTGCAGCACGAATCTGCCTCTCAGCTTCATTCTGTTGGTGCCTCCGCTCTGTCCCTCTGGAAATGGCTTCCCAATTTAGGCCTCAGCAATTGGCCCCGAAGTCCAGATCTGGCCTGACTTACTCACTTTCTTGCAGGCTTACTGTCAAACCCTGGCTGAACTGTGGCCTCTCCCGTCTTGAATCCCAGCAGCTCCTGGGCTGGAGAAGTCTTCCTGGTCAGGGTGTTCCATGGAAGCCTGCTCTCTCCAGCCTCCCCTCTTCCTAGCATTCTGTGGCTAAGCAGCATTGGCTGGCACTGCCTAGGCTGGGATCAGGGCTTGCGTGGCCCGGGAGAGCAGTGGAGGTGGGCGGGGCCTCTCCCTGGCGAGGAAGGCCCACAGTCTGCTACGGATACCTAATGCCATCTTGGGGAGGGAATGGGGGAGCCAGGCTGGGTCTGCCCATTGAAGTCACCATTTTAGAGGGAGAGGTTAAGTTTGTCCCATGGCAGAGAAACCCGTCTTTCCTCACCTACCCAGCTCCTTTCTTTCGCTGGACAGGGGGCCTGCTCGGGCCCAGGGTTGATCGGATTCAAGAGGTGTGGAGACCTTCACACACATTCCCCAAACTAGGGCCAGCTCAGGAAGCTGTGGGCTCCTGCCCCTCCTCCCCAACATCCACACCGCTGAGCCCCTCCTTCCACATCAGCTTGGGGCCTCTGGGTTGCTTTCAGGAAGGGGGTGCTTCTCTCTACAACACAGCTTGGAAGGGGGAGAAGGGGGAAAGATGGCTTGATATGGATTTTTGTGGTCGGAGGTGATTGGAATCCCAGCTGTGCTCCCCAGCCCCTCCCCTCTCCTTCACCAGCACCCCTCCCCCTTCAGAGATGGGCAGGGGAGGGAAGGGGGAGAAGAGGGGCTCTGCTGTCCCCTGAGCGCTCTGAAATACCTCATGAGCGCTGCAGCCAGATTTGCCAAAATGACCAGCAGGCCCCGGGGCCTGGCTGTGGGGCAAAATGTTTGAGGCAAAGACTATCCTGGGTGATTTCGGGGCTAGTGCGTCTCCATCCTTGGAAGCTTTCCCCAGAAAGTAGGCTCTAGTCAGAAGGTTCCCAAGGCTGGCTTCACATTAGAATCACCTGGGGAAGACTATTAAAATGCCGATGCCTGGGCCCCAGCCCAGAGGTTCTGTTCTAATTGATCTAGGCTGGAGCCCAAGCCTTGGGTGTTTCTAAGGTGCACGCAGGGCCGAGAACCCTTGCTTCAGAGCAGAATTTCTCAACCTTGACACTACTGACATTTTCGGCCAGACCATTTTCGTTGTGTGGGGCTGTCCTGTGCATTTGTGGGATGCTTAGCAGCATCCCTGGTCTCTACTTACTAGGTGCCGCTAGCAGTTAACCTCCCTCCCCAGTCCCTCATATGTGACAAGCAAGAATGTCTCCAGGCATTGGAAATTATCCCCTGGGGGGCAAAGTAGCCCTTGATTGAGAACCACTGCTTTAGCGTCAGGGACAGCTTTGAGGTGGAAGCAAACATCCTCTACAAGGGTGGAGCCTCCTTCAGAGCAGCCCCAGGATCCTGCTGTCCTCCCCTGAGCCCCTCAGGAGCAGTGGTGACACAGCCTCTCTGATCCCTTGGAATCTGACCTCATTCTTTTCCCCTGGGGACAGAGAACTAGAAACCAAAAGTCACAGCCTACTTGGGGATCCAGGGACCCTAGAGGGGCCTCAGACTCCCTCTGTGACCATATATGCTTGGAACTCGATTTGACAAACATTTCTCAACCACCTGCCAACCACTGGCCATTGTGCTGGGTGCTGAGGGCCCAGCAGTGAACCAGACAGATGCTGTCCTTGCCCTTGTGGGGGCACATGGTCTCGAGCAGGGGTCAGGAACCTTTTCCGTAAGGGCCACATAGTATTTATTTGGGGCTTTGCAGTCTGTAACACTACTCAACTCTGCCGCTGTGGTGTGAAAGCAGCCTTAGACACTATGTAAGGGAATAGGTATGGCTGTGCTCCAAAAAAATTTATTTACAAAACCAGGCAGTAGGCCAGACTTGGCCTGTGGACTGTAGTTCACCAACCCCTGGTCTAGTGGAAGAAACAAATAAGTACCCAAGTATTTACAATCCAGGATGAGTGATACGATACAGAGATCCACAGGGCAATGGAGGACAGTGGTAGAGGGGGGTATCAGAGCCCACAGGAGGGGCATCTGACCTAGACTGGGGTGGGGGGTGGAGAGGAACTCAGGAAGACTCCCAGGGAAGATGTGGCACCTGAGTTGCATCCTAAAGGACACATATAGATTGATGTATAACCTGAGATCCAGAGGTTGAGGAGGAGTTAGCCAGGTGAAGGGTAAAAGGACAAGTGTTTGGGTCTGGGCAAGGCTCAGGAGCAGAAGATGGCCTGGCATACTCAATATGGCAGGGAAGGAGGAGAGCAAGGTGAGATCCTGCAGGCTCTTGAATTTTATTGTTGACCCCTGGGGTTTCTGAGCATGGCAGTGATGTGATCTGATTTGTCTTGGCAAACACTCCTTCTGACTACCTTGTGGGTAAACAGGCTGGTGGTGGGGGGCAGAGTGGAAGCAGGAAGAGGGGAGGAGGCAACCACAGGCAACAGATGGTGAGGCCGAGACCAAGGTGGGAACCATGGAGCAAAGTGGATTAATTCAGCCTGTGTTGGAAGTAGGGTGGGCAGGACTTAGTGGTTGATTGGTTGTAATAGGCGTCAGGGGAGAAAGGTGTGGAGGATGCCTCCAGGATTCTGATGGGGATGTAGTGATGCCATCCACTGAGAGAAGAGACACTGGAAGAAGTGCAGGCTCAAGAGGATGGCAGCTGCTGGATTTAGTTGGGACATGTTGAATTTGAGGTAGGTAGGTAGGGGACATCCTGGTGGAGATGACCTGTAGGCAATTAGAAATGCTATCTTTAAGGCCTTATCATAGATGAGCTCCCCTAGGGTGAGAAAGGTGGAAGAGAGAGGGGAGGGGCAGGGAGGGTCTGAAGCCCTGAGGGCCTCCAGTAGGGAAGAGACTACGAAAACAGTGGCCAAAGGGTCGAGGAGAAAAGCTGGAGAGTATTGGAGCCCCTTCCTCTCTCTGGTTCTTCTAGGCTGCTCCTCAGAGCACTGAAAGGGTTCTCCTCACTCATCTCCAAGATCTCTCTCATCCTGTGGGCACAGCATCTAAAGACACAAGACAAGAGTGCGACAAAGTCTTCTGGGAGCACAGGAAGCCCTTCAGCTTTCAGGAACCAGAAGAGGCATCACAACTTTGAAGAATAAGGAGTTTTTCCACAGGCCCAGGAGGTGAAAAGGGATGGAAGTGGTAGGAGTGGGGCCGGACAGGGTGGGCTAGACATTCCATGCCAAAGGAGCTGGGTGGGAAAAAAACCCAGAGGCAGGACCACGTAGAAAGTGCTGTGGAAATCCTGAGCGGCTAGTCTCTCCCAGAGGGGACCCAGGATGCTGGGGGGAGAGTGGGAGGAGGTAGGGTGATGATAAAGAAGATTGAAGCAAGAGTGAGCACCTTGTGAAGTTGAAGCCTGTGTCAAGCCCACAGCTGTGTGACCTTCGGACAAGTCACTAAACCTCATCTGCACTAACACTTTCCCAGCCCTCTGGGGAGAGGATGGAAGAAAAGCCTTTTAGGCTGTGGAGTTGGTGTGTCTTCAACCCCTAGCTGGTTTTCTAGAAAGATCCCATAGATGGAGAATGTCAAGAAACCCCAGGCGGCAGCCAGAGCTGGCCACAGAGTCACTCACGGGGACTCTGGCCCTGCCCCTACTTCCCCTTCTTGTCTTTGATGACAACTAGGTTTCCCAGCCTATAGGAAGGAGCCAGGAGAAAAAGAGACTCTGTACTGGGCTCAGGACAAGCCTGATGGAGGCCCCCCGAGGCATTTTCTATTCCCACCCTTGCCAGCCACCATCTGCATCACTTGGGTAGCCTTGGAGAGAGGAGACAGCAGGAGGGGCCTTCCATTGCCTGGGTGCCCACCCTGGGCCTGACCTGGTGCTTTTTCACAGCTGAGTAAACGGCCAGGAAGCCAGGAAGCAGCGGGACCAGGACTGAAACCCAGTCTTCCTGACTCCCAAACCCATGCTTGCCCTTGTCACTCCAGCAACTGCATGAATTAGTTCTAGGAAGGGCTTATCTGTGGCCGTGTGTCTGGAGCAGTCTCTGCTGGCTCCATTTGCTCAAGATGGCCCATGGGTTCCCCTCAAAGCCTTCCCTCTCCTTCCGTTCACCTGACCTGTCCTTCCCTGGCACATACTCCCTGCAGCCTGCCACTCCCTGCAGCCAGTGGCTGCCCACTCCACTAGGACCCAGACAGATGATGGTGGAATAATTGAAGTGTGCTTCCCATGACCTTGAGCTCTGGCATGGCCAACTTCCCTTGTGGTGTTGGTGTTGATGACAGCTGAGTGGCAAGAGGACACAGAGAGACGGGCCACGTCAAAGCGGGCATGGCCAGGTTATCCCAGCAGCCTGACAGGGCAGCTGCCTTCCCCTCCTCATGCAGACAGCTGGGAATACCCCCGTCAAGTGACAGGGCTCAGCCACTGTCCTCCTCCCCCTCAACCAGCCAGCAACACCCGCGCCAACTGATGGGGCACAGTCATTTCCTACTGCCTTAGACAGATCCCCACGTCTTCCCTGCCAATGGATGGGATATAGCCACCTCCTCCTGTTTCTGTTAGGCACCAAGGGATACCTCTGGCAGCCACACACAGACGTACACAACATTGGGGGGTTGCACGCGGAGCTGTGAGAGACACACGGGGCTCCCGGGAAGCCTGTGAAGCTATAGATACAGATACCAGCTTCCCTTGGGCTTGTGCACTGATGAACACCATTACCACCAGGACTACACGCTGGGTCCTCACTGTGGACCACTGTAGCCAGTGCAGGGAGGAGGCTGCCTGAATGTATATGAATAATCCGGACCCTTCCATGGCCCAGCCCACTCTTCCAATTTGGGCTGCAGGCCCATGTGTGCATACACACATCCCCACATGCCCTTGCTCTCAACTACCTCAACACACAAGTTGTGACGCCAACTCTGGGCAAGGCCCTGGGCTGGGACCTGGGGTAACAGAAAGGAACCAGGAAAGCCCCCCACCCTCACAGAGCTCACAGGATAAGAAAGACCTTCTAGGTGATGATAAATCCGATGGGAACTTAGGTTCAACTGCAAGAACCATTGCGTGTGAAAGGAGCAAGGTGATATTCTGACCTTCTGCAGCCTTGCCAAGACCCCACCAAGGGGACTGTGCCCAGTTATGGACCCCACAGTAAGGGGTCACAAACCAGGCTCTTTGAGACCAGTCAGAGCTGAAGGGGCTATTTGGTTAGACTCAGGGGAACTTGAACTCTGAGTTCAGACCTCTGAGGGGCTGTCACAGGGAAGATGAGGTGTGTGGCTCCAGGAGACAAAGCTAGGATCCATTGATGGAAGCCGTAGGGAGACCAATTTCAGACGAAACTATGCTGAGATAAGACAAAATGCTATTAGAGGAAGCGAGCTTCCCATCACTGGAAGTATGCAAGCAGAGTTTAGGTGATCACTGTGTAAGATGCTGCAGAGGGATTCAAGCTCTGGGTGGGGGTTCAGACTAGATGGCCACTAAGGGTACTTCCAACCTCAAGAGCCCATGTCTCTGGGATTCTAACCCAACCCCTTTATGCTACAGATGAGGAGACTGAGGCCCAGAGAGAGGCAGGGTTATGCTCAAGGTCACACAAGGAATTAGCGGTCTCAGAGGACTAGACCCAGAATTCCTCACTCCCCGTCTTGGATCCCCCCCACTCCTCAGCAACTTCCTCGGAGGATCCAGAAGCTCCCCTCCCCACCCCACATCCTGGGTGGCCTGATACCCTGTGGTCTTCTTTCCCAGCTCCAGCCTGGGCTCAGCTGATGGATGAGCTCCTGGTTTGACTGCCTCTGGCTCCAGCTCCAGTTCCACAGATGGACACTCTCAGGCCGGCTGGCTGAAAGGAAAGCCACATTTGACCTGGAGCCAGATGTAGAGCAAAGGAAAATGGGGAAACGGGAGATCCAGAGCCTGGAGGGAGACTAGAGCCTGGGGGCCAGGCTGGGACCCACAGACCTTGCCAACCCTTCAATGCCTAGGTGTTGCTGAGTGAGGCAGGGAGCGTCTTCTGGAGCAGGGGCATTAGAAAGTCCAGCGGGCAATGCTAAGGGCCCCATAGACCCCAGTAGAAATTCCAAAGATATGGGAAACTTTCCTCATTCATTTCAGGCTTCCCTGGGCCTCACCCTGGATATCCCTCAGACCTTTCTTCTCTGAACAGAACCCTACAGTTCAGTCCTTTCCCTCTGCCTTCATCCTGCCAAACACAGAGGACTTCTGTCCTACCCATCAGGACATGGCAGGGCAACTTGCTAAACCAGGAAATTATTTCTGTGGAAGAGGTTCTTCTTGTCATTAAGAATGTTGTGCCCCCCCCCCACAAAAAAAGAATCTATCCATGCATGCAACCCTTCACATTTCAAACATTTAAAAAAACAGAGGTTTGGGATTGGAAAGTAGAAAGGGCTTGGCCAAGGTGACCCAATGACAGGATGGAACACTGACCACCCATCTCCTGTTCTGCAGATATTTTCACCCCATCCCTTAGAATGTTCAGGTTGACAAACTACTTTCTGTGGCCTTCTGGGTCCTTTGCACTTACAGATGAGGTAAGCACGATTACCTTCATTTTAAGAAAAATTAAACCGAAGCCAAGAGACTCTCATTGACTTTCCCGCTACCTTTCATGAACAACCAATGATGTAACACGTGTTAATTGTGGGGGAGGAGGTACTACGAATGATGACTTAGAAGTGACCCTAATAGTGGACTTTCAGGCACCATTTCAGGCCCATGAGGGAGATGTGTGGAGCAGTCATTCCAAAATACCACCCTATAGATAAGAGCCTAAGAATCACCTGAGGAATTAACAAATATTTGTTTCTGTGTGTGCATGCGTATGTGCACATATGTATTATTGGGCTCTATTCGAAATGATCTTGATTCCATAGCCATTAGGTATGCCCAGGAACCTTTATTTTTAAATTATTATTATTATTTTTTAGTTTTATTGCTCTTTATTTTTTTGGAATATTTATTTATTTATCTGGCTGCACCGGGTCTTAGTTTAGGCATGCAGGATCTTCCCTGCCGCTTGTGGGATCTTTGCTGTGGCATGTGGTATCTAGCTCCTGCATTGGGAGCGTGGAGTCTTAGCCACTGGACCACCAGGAAGAAGTCCCTACTGCTCTTTTTTTTTTTTGGAATTTTTGAATTTTATTTTATTTATTTTTTTGTATAGCAGGTTCTTATGAGTTATCTATTTTATACATATTAGTGTGTATATGTCAATCCCTTTATTTTTAACAAACACCTCAGGAAAATCTGACGTGTAGCCAGGATTGGAAGCAACTGCTTTAGGAGAGCCTTACATTCTAAGGGCAGGGTGGAAATCTCTGGAGGACACATGTTTAAACCCCACTCCTGGTGCTAATATGAGAAAAAGGGTGTGTATGGATATTGGGTAGCTGACAGCAATTTGCCACCATTTCCTCTTTTCCATCAGAGCCGGAGCATGGGAAGCTGGGCTACAGGGTTTGAATCTTGGTTAGTCTAAGCCTGTTTGACTCGCTTGCAGGGCTTTTAAAAAATATTGGTAATCAGGCCCCACCTCCAGAGATTAAATTGATCTGGGAGTGCAGTGTGGGTACTGGTGATTTTTAAAAGCACCCCAGGAAATTCTCATGTATAGCCAAAGTTGAGAATACTCCTCTAAGCCAGTCACGGTAATTCCAACCTTTATACTGTGTGGTTGGGTTCAGCTTGGGCACGTGACACAATTCTGGCCAATGAGAGGCATGGACAGAAAGCTGCTAAAGAGGACATAAGGGAAGGTTGTTATGTCTTCCAGTCTTTGGATTTTGTTCAATTAGAGTGTGATACTCAGAGCTGTCACAACCACCTTATGACCATGAGGAGGCAGACTTAAAGACAAAAGCCAAGGGCTGTGAGAATGGTGGAACAGAAAGATGGGAAGAACTGGAGTTCTTGATTCTTAATAAATCAACCATCAAAGCACTCATCTTTAGGACTTCCCCTGTGGGATAATAAATGTGCTTATTTTGTAAGCCATTTTGAGTGTGTATTCTGTTACTTGCAGCCAAATGCTATCCCCATTTCGTGGGAGAGGAAACTGAAGATCAGAGAGATTAACTTACAAACCAAGATCACAGAGCTAGTTAGTAGCAGAGCCAGATGAAGGCTATACCCTTTACTACTATCAAATACACACACACACACACACACACACACACACACACACACACACACACACACACACACACCAGCCCTCAAACCCTAGGTGGTGTATTATATTGGAAAAAGCATTGAGCTATGAGAGGAGGCCTGGGGTGGAGAGATGGGGATAGAGGCCACTTAGCAGTGATTATCAGGTCAAGCATCCTGTGGGTGTCCCCTGCCTCCCAGCAGGGGGGTGGCAGCTGGTGCCTGTTCTGGCTCCATCAGCCATTAATTAAAACTTGACAAGAAGATTAATACACAGGGGACAGTTTTAATTAGAGACTCCTGGAACGTTAGAGCTGGCACGGCCTTAAGAGACCAGGCATGCCAGTCTCCTTATTGTATAAATGGGGAAACTGAGGCCCGGAGATGGGGAGGGACTGGCCTAGGGTTCCTCAGGGAGTCTGTGACTCAGGAGTCCAGGTGCTCTGTGTGACTCCCTGGCCAAGCCTCTTTCCTCTGACCCGGGATGCCTCACATATGGGATAGCTTTAATTAACTTATTATCCCATTCAATTTGTCACTGATTCTCAGGGCCCCAGCAAAGGCCTACAAGTAAAGCTCCCTTTTGTGCAAAGTCTGCCTGGCTCCAGGAGGTTGATAGGATAAGGACAACCATTGAGGATCCCAGGGCAGCTGAGTTTGACCACCTACTTCCCAGGGTTCGGCCTGACCAGGGCTCTGCACCTGGGAATAATCAGCCCTGAGACATTTCACCTTTTCCTCTTTCACAGGAGGGGTGGAAATATCACTAATCAGTTATGCTAACCTCTCAATTTGCAAAGTGCTGCCTATTATCTCATTGATATTCGCATCAACACTGAGCGTTAAGGTTTTCTTCCTTTTAAAAATACTTCTGTTATTTTTTCAACAAAACATAGTCATTGTAGGAAAATTCACACCATGCCTGTGTATATGGCAAACACTTAAGTTCTCCTCATCCCCTATCTCTCCCCAGCACAACCACTGTTGACAGTTTGCCATCTATCTCTAGACTTCACATACACGTGTGCGCGCGCGCGCGCACACACACACACACACACACACACACACACACACACACACACACAGGTTGCATTTCCCCCTACTGTTACAATCTGCCCCACCTTGAAGGGAACTCCAGGGCATAGCAGGGAAAGGTCATGGAGGGATCCTCCTCAGAAGCCTCCTGGAGAATGATTGCCTCTCCTTCATGCAGGCATCTAATCAAGGCCCCCAGGTAGCCCATATGGTGCTTGGTGACAATTTGAGAAAGGTGCCCCTCTGGGTAGACAATTTAGAAATGGGTGCCCCCTACTGAGGGCAGATGCCATTCCACACCAGGACACACAGCTTGGCTCTGTCTTCATGTCCTTTGGGGCATCCCCCATCTCTGCCCCTTTCTGTCCACAGCCACTGTCACTGCCCTAAGTCAGGCTCCCACCAAGCCTCCCTGGGATTCCAGCTGCCCTAGCCTTCTCACTAGTGTCCCCGTCTTGCATCTGCCCCTCCAAGTCCCCTCCTCACTGCTGCCAGACAGATTGTTCTCTTAGGCAAAGCAGATTATGTCCCTCCTAGGCTAAGCCCCTCAATTACTGCCTTTGGCCTCAGGATCAAGGCCATGCTCAAGGGTGGCACTTAAGGACCTTCGCACGTTGGCTCAGCACCAGCTGGCTTGGGTATGACTCCTGGCTCTGCCACTTACCAGCTGATGACCTCGGCCAATCCATTTACCTCTCTGTGCCTCAGTTTCCTTATCTGGAAAATGCTGATGATAATGACAGTACCTACCTCATGGGATTGGAGGGAGGAGTAAATGAGGTAATACAGATAACAGAGCTCTGGACAGTACCTATGAGCTGAGGCCCCAGCAGCAATAGAGCACTTGTGGCTCAGGCCCCAAAGAGGCCTCAGCCTGAGTGGGTCTCAGCCGCAGCTCCATGCAAGTCAGAAAATGGAGCTGGAGGTGAAGGGAGGGAAGGAAAGTGCTGTGAGAGAGCCTGAACATGGCCTCATTTTCAGGAGCTGATAGGAAGATCTGGCCTTGGCTAGGCAGTTCACGGAGGGCAATGGAACTGTAAGCACAGGCTCCCAAGGCCCCTGAAGTCCCTGAATCCGGTCCTGGGAGGGAGAGAAGGAGGCTGGAATGCCCAGGGGCTCCCTGGCGCCTCCTCAGCCTCAGTTTCCTCATCTGCGAAATGAGGTTCAAATTACTTCATGGAGTAGCTGTGAGATTAAGGGAATAATGCAGAGAACCCCCCAGCATAACACTTGGAGCATGACAGGTACTCAAGAAACCCTTGGGGAGGGGAGAAAAGAGGAGGAGGGTGCAGACACCTAGGCCGGAGCAGAGAGCCCAATGCTTCCTGTCCATCCACAAGCTCCATAGGGGGTGACAAGATGGGACACGCCCCAGGTACTGCAGGAGCGTTGCTGGGCTTCTGTTGGAGCCAGCGTGGTGAGGGAGAAGGAGGTTTGGCTGCACCCCAGTGCATATCAGGCATTGGAATGAGGGCAGCCAGGGGCCTCACATCTCTGAGCCTCAATCCCCTTAACTGTAAAGTGGGGATAATACCACCAGGCCCACAGGGTGACTGTGAAGCTGAAATAAGCTAATGAACAGAAAACCACATCATACAGAATGTGGGCAGTTATCGGTTTATCATCTACGGAAGAATCAATTTAGAATCAGGGTTCAGAGCACTGGCTTTGGAGTAAGACTGATTTAGGTAAAAGTCTGGGTCGCCCCTTCCTAGACATATAGTCTTAGGCAGATCACTTAACTTTCCTTGGTCTCAGTTTCCTCATCCGTAAAATGGGAATAATAATAGTGCCTACTTTACAGGATTTGTGAGGAAATTCACTGAGACCATTTCAATACACTTCGCAACCCATGTAAACATTCAATACATATTATTTTTTAAGATAATATTATTCCTCAAGGACAGAACCCAGGTCTTCAACGTCTAAATTTCTGTCTCCAACCTCACCATTTAGCCCCAGTATACTCGATCTGGTACTCGATAAACCCATGTTAGCTAAGAAGTCCTTAGCTCTCAGCCATTTTATGGCATAATGGACTATCAAACCTGGAGGAACTGTTGAAGATCCATTATTCTAACCACTTCATTATACAGATGGGAAAACCGAGGCTCAGTGAGCGGAAGAGATAAGCCTCAAAGTATATGAGTGTTGCATCTTAATCCAGAGCCAAGGTCTCCTGACCAGACTCCAACACCCCATGCCCACCAGGGTAGCCCCTTCTCTGGAGTTCTTTCTAAATGGGAGAGATGTCCCCCAAAGGCAGGGGGACACCTGCTATGGCTTGCCCGGAGTTCTGCCAGCTTAGGACCTCTTCATTTCACTTTGTTGGACTTGCCCCAGGCCACACCTAGCTGGTGGCCTATCCCTGCCTCCGCCTGCCCTCCCTCCACTCTGAGCTCTTCGGCAGCCTAGGCCGGGTGGTCCGTAATTGCTTCCTGTCCTCACAGGCTCTGTTTGTTTGCTCTGTGGCCGCTTCCTCACACCCCAGCACACCGGAGGCGCTGACCAGCAGTGCAGGACTCCTGGGGCCAGGCCCCCAGCCAGCTCTCAGATGTTGGGCCAGCCCTCCCCAGACCCACCACCTGGAGCCCAGGAACCCAGCAAGGCCCTGGAGACACCCTCCCTCAGCACTTCCCCCAGCTTCCGCAGCCCGCCCCCGCCCCCCAGCAGCTGGTCCTGCCCCCAGCTGGGGGAGAAGCCAAAAAATCAACAGGTGGCGGTCCAGAGTGAAGCCCTGGTAGGACTTGGGCTGAAGGGGACGAAGCCCCCCTTCCCCTAGCCCACCCCCACTTGCAGCCCCTGCCCAGTGGGACTTGGACATTAGGTCCAAATGACACCACCTCACATCAAGACTTTGAAACTCTCTTGAGGTTGGAATGTGTGTAGGGGAGGAGGCTGGGGGGGGAGGGTTGCTACGTTTGACCCTGAAGGTCTCTGAGTCTAGGATACAACAATTCAATGCAGTGAAATAATAGACGTGGGCTTCAAACCTGCCCCTCGCTGTGTGACATTAAAGCGAGTTATTTAAATTTTCTTAGCTTCCATTTTCTCCTCTGGAAAATGGGGCTAATACACTCTATCCCTTGCCCAGGATTGTTGTGAGGTTGACAGGAGCCATCCTGTGCACACAGCTTGGTAGGTGGCGGCCGGGGGGGGGAGGGTGACCAACTGGTCTACCTGGGACTGAGGCGTTTCTCAGGATGTAGAACTTTTAGTGCTAAAATCTCCACAGTCCTGAGCAAGCCAGGATGAGTTGGTCACCCTCAGAGTAGGTGTTAGGTGAATGTTCGCTCCTGAAAGCAGACCCCACCGCTTACCTCTGAAGACCCTCTCGCTTCTCCAAATAACTCCACGGCACTTGATATTCCTCAAAGTCTCTTCTCCCAAATCTGCCCTGATGCTTCTTCAGGAAGCCTCCCGGACTCACATCATTCAGCACCTTCTTCTGCTTCCCCTTCCTCAGCAGTTGTGTCCACAGCCTCTCCCGTGCTATCGGGCCTTCTCTCCTTCAACCCCTCTGCCACCGGAACCCATTGTCTCTCCTCTGGACTCTTGTATCAGCTTCCCCTCCAAGCCCCCCGCATTCCATCTCATCCCCACCCCCAACACACACCCTCAGACAAATGATCTCTTTTCCACTTTGTCGAGGCTCCCAGTCCCACCCATACCGCCACACACAAGCACCATACACCATACACATCCCAGGACACCCACACCCTGTCTGAGTCTCAGTACGAAGGATTTCAGTTTGATTTAGGAACCTTTTGACAGTGGGATAAGGCCTCAGAGGAGTTGAGAGGGGGAGGTCGATAAACTTTTCCCCTGAGGGTAGGGATTTTAAATATACAACAATTGCAAAGGGGTGGGTGTTGTCTGGATGCAGAGGCATGGCTGCAATGATCTCTAATGGGTTCTTGCATCTACTGCCTTGTTTCCAAGGTCCCTGGAGTTGTTCCCCTTCCCAAAGCCCCTACCCTTGAGGCCTAGGCAGGCCAGGCCAGGAGAAACAGAACTGAATTCCACTTAGTGGGCTCCAGGCTGTAGATACTGCAGGGAAGTGTATGCAGTGTGTATGTGTATGTGTGTGTGTGTGTGTGTGTGTGTGTGTGTGTGTGTGTGTGTGGTGGGGGGAGTTGGTGGTGAGTGGGCAAAGCTGGGTGAGCAGTCCCTTGTGGCCTGTTCCTGTTTTCCAGCTAGGGAGACACTGTGTGCTGGCTGAGAGTCTGGGAAGCATGAGCATGGAAAGGACACTGCCGTCTCCTTGGGGCCCCTGGCCGCCAGCTCACACTGCCCCTCCTCAGCCCCCGAGGAAAGCGCTGTCAGCAGAATTCCTCACATCCTGCTGCTGGGGCCATGTTTATCCAGTAGAGCAAACCTCCCCAGAAGCGTCTTGTGGCAGCCTCAGAAACCCAGACTCAGAGCAGGCCCAAGAGCATGAGGGAGGGAGGCCTGAGGGAGAGGCTGAGAAAGAGACAAGAGAGTGAAGCTCAGAGATGGAAGGTGAGAGACATAAGCTAAGAGGGCACCCCTCTGGGGCAGCAAGATGGTGATGCAGCAAGATGGAGAAACAGGCAGGACTCAGGGGCTGAGATGGGAAACCAGACTGTGAGGAAGAACGGGGGCTGTGCAAGAGAGAGAGATGATGACAAAACCAAGACAGCAACAGAAACGGAGCCAGGTGGAGAGCAAAAAGAAAAAGGAGCAGAAGGGAGAGGGAAATAAAGGAGTGGTGGGAAGACAGAAACAGGACTGCAGTGGTCAGAGGGCTGGGCAGGGAGGGAAGGAAAGCGTAGCACTGGAGGTGGCGGGGTGGGCTGGGTGGGGGCGGCCACAGTGCCCCCTCCATGCACAGACATACGGCCAGCCCAGCCCCAGCGAGGGCTGTTTGCAGAAGGAAGCCAGCTCTGTGGTCAGGGCGCCCCAGGCCCGGCGGCGGCCGCCCCCTGCACTTAATAAGATTCTTGTTCGGAACTGCGGGAGATGGGGCCGGGCCACAGAGGCCCCGCAGCGCCTCTGCTCTCACCCGAAGGGAACCTGGGCTGGGGCTGGGGCCCGAGAGGCGGTAGGGGCTGTGCAGGAAGGCGACCAGACAAAGCCTGGCCGCCGAGGCTACCAGGCCTCAGGAATAGAGGGAATGGCAATGGCAGAGAGGCCTTGCAGCCTCTGCAGAGCTCTGGGGAGGAGGGTGCACGGGAAAGGGCCAGGGCTGGCCAGCAGGAAGAAGGCCTGGGTTCTAATCTTGGCTCACTCTCCAACCCTGGCTGGGTGACCTTGGGCAAATGCCCGCCTTTCTCTCTGGACCTCACTTTCCCCATTTGCCCCCATGAAGGGCCAACTCGGGCAGGTGCAGACCATGGAGAAGCAGCGTATGTGCCCTGGCTAAGAGGGCAGCTGCCACTCACCTCCAGTTGTAGCCTTGTTAGAATGTGGACCTGGTGTCACCAGATCTTCAGATTTTTTAGACGTTATAAATCTGGATTTCTATGTAAAAATCTCCTGAATCTTAAATGATGGCAGCTAATTTCTTCTCAATGTAGGTACTGCATGAGCCAAAGAAAACACTCTGAGGGTCTTAAGTGGCCCATAAGGTACCTGTTTATGTACAGGTACCTCAAAGGCCCACACCAGCTCTGACAATTGCCACATCTGTGACTCCACCACCATCCTGAGTGGAGTCCAAACCTCACCCAAATCTCGTGTTCTTGGAGAACGGCCAGACGTAACACCAGGAGGAGGCTGCCTTGCCCTGGCATTGGGTGGTGGTGGGGGAGACATGACCCAAGAAGCTAGGCTTCTAGATGACCTGTTTACTGGTTGGTGATTTGCTTCCAAAGCCCCCACCTCTCCCTACTTCAGCCGAGCCCTTCAAGGCCTTCCTCTGAGAACACATGCTGCCTGCGCCTGAACCAAGGACCAGGCAAGGTACTGTGCAAAGCCCTCAGGACCAGGCTGAAGAGAGGCAGCTCCCCAGATGCAGGTCTGTCCTTTCTCTGCCACTCTGACTCCAGGGCACGGGCTTGATAAGCACCACCCAGGCCAGGGATTGGGGAAGATGGAGAGGGGGAAGCGGGGAGGGGAGGAAGGGGGTGGAGCATCCTGGGGTTTGCGGCCCTGCCCCTTCCCACTCCACAGCCCAGGAAGCCCAGCCAAGCATGACAAGGGTTAATTGGATACCCCCAGCTGGAATCATAGAATCATAGGGCTGGAACGGACCTTGGAGGTCATCCGTCGGGGGAAGAGGAGAGATTTTAATTACTCAATTCAGCTGGGTTGGAAACACCCCCAGCCCAGGTTGTTTACCTAGGAGGAGGGAAAGCTGGAAAGAGCTGCTAGGCTGGGAGCCTCCTGAAGGGTAGGACCGGGCCACTCGGGTCACATTCCTGTCAGTGCCACCCCCACCCCCAGCCGTGCTTCACTCTGAGGTGGGCACACAGACCTTGGCTGAATAACTGACTAACAGGCAGGACTAGCAGTACCAGGAGAGATCATGAGTGACAGGACCCTGAACCAGGAGGCAAATGACCGGAGCTCTAGGACCGACTCCGTTCAAGGTCACAGGGCTAGGAAGAAGCTGCACTGAGCACTTTCCCATGATGCCTCTTTTTGCGGGACTAGGGCAGGGACTTCAAGAGCAGCCAGGGGGGAGGGGCCCGCCACCTCAGCTCCCACTTCAGCAGACTCTGAGCCCTTTCAGGCTTCCTGGTCCAGCCAGTGCTTCCCAGTCTTCTAAGCTCCACTCATAGTGTGATTTTTAAATAAGAAAGCTTCCCCTCATGATTTTCTGCACAGAACCAGGACAAAAATGAGTTGGTTACAACAGGAAGGCTTAAGGTCAGACACCAGAAAGAGCTTCCTGAAGGTGGAACCCCTGAGAAACAGCAATCCAGGTGGACTCTGGAGTCTCCTGACCTGAACAGGAAGTGCAATAGGCGGTGGGGAAGTAACATTCAGAACTGGGCAAAGGCTGGCTGAGTGACTTTTCCACTTGTATCCCTCAGCCTAGAGCTCAGCATTGACAGGTCGGGGGAGCTCCCCAGATTGGGGCAGGGGAATCAATTCACCTCATTTCCTATCACTAGTCTGGAGCTAATGGCACCTAGGAATGTTCCCAGTCTAGCTCTGAGGCTGCTGATTAGAGGTGGAAGCTCAAGGCCACTGCAGCCTCTTTCTCCCCATAAGCCATCCAAGAACCCAGCTGAGGCAGACAGACCCAGGCCCCATCGTCTGTCTTCACTACAGAGAAGCCCAGAAATCAATGGTGGCCCCTTGGCTGAGAGCCCAAAATGTGGCTAGGCTGGAGAATAAAGAAGGCAATGGCAGCCATGACTGTAGACACAGTGTGGGAGGAGGGTCAGGGGTGGTGGAAGTGGCGGATGGGGGAACCACACGTCTCCATCCTAAGGCAGAGGGGAGTGAGAAACACACAGAGCTCCCTTGGGAATTCTCAATAGCTCTTTAAAGGGTGTTCATAGTTACCTTGCTCTCTGCTTTAGAAGTCCAGAGGGTTTAATAACACTTTTAAGTGGCATCTTCTGTGGGGAAGTTCCCCTTGGCTATAGGCCCAGCCTGTGCCATTTCCATCCCAACCCCTTTTCCGCAGCCCATAGGCAGATGTATCCCAGCCCAGGAATCGAAGTTCAAGCACTCTGGAAGTTCCCCTTGATATCTATCCTTCATCCTTCCTGCTTCAGTACCCCCACTCTCTTTCCTTTTGCCCTGCCCCCAAATGGAAATGAAGTCCTCTTTGGTTCCTGAATGGGCAAAGCTCAAATTAGAAAGCCTCAGGAGGTCATCCTGGCACCCTGCCACCTGTCATTCCCCACCACTCCCATCCCCAGCACATTCCCTCCTGGGAACTGGCCTAGGCTACAGGGACTAAAGGAAGTGTTTAGGACAAGTCAGGCTGAGAATCCGTTCCTGAGGATCGCAGGGAGAAGGGAAAGAAAGAGGGAGGGGTGGAACTGGGTGGCCTTTGGGCTAAGTCAGATAATAAACCTAAGCCACCTGCCGTTTGAGCCCAGAGTATAAATCGCTAATCGGTTTGGGATTGCACATCCGCTAATGAATTTCTCTCTATTCCCAGAAGGTCTCTCTGGAGCCGCCTCACTGGCAGGGAGCCAAGCAGGGAGTTCCTGGGGCTGGGGGGCAGCTCTTTGCATCCTCCAGCCCTGCTTCTCCTATCCCCCATCCCCTTTCAGCCCCTCCCAGCCCCTGTCCTCCTTGCCACTTGCCAGGTTGGAAAGCTCCAAGGGAGAAGGGAGAAGACAGCCAGTGCTCCAGGGGCCCCAGATGAGGGCTCCCAACCTCAGCTCTCTCTTTTCCCTGCACCACCCCAACGGCAAGCAGCTTTCTAAGTCTCTCTGAGAGGCTCACAGGGGCAATGGATAGAGCACTAGCTATGGGGTGAGGCCAACCTAACTAGGCTCCATCCCAGCTCAGCCTCTTGTCTCTTGCATGGCTTTAAGGGAATAACACAACCTCTCTGGGCTTTGGTTAATCCAGCTGTGAAATGGATACCGTCATGCCTGCCTCATGAGGTTGTATGAGGATTAAATAAAATCATGTAAGAGAAGCCCCTACCCTAATGCCTGACACATAATTGGTGCTCAGTTCATGAACCTTATCTCTTCCTTCTCCTCTAATATCATCCAGAGACAGGGCCCAGCCATTCTTGGCCTCCAAGAAGGAATTTTCAAAAATGGAAGCTGAATGAAGTTGGGTGAGAAACGAAAATCTTCCTGACCAGGCCTGTCACCCCACCCCCAGCTTTGGCTTTTAATGTTAGCAGTTCCCACTGCTAACCTGCCTGGACTTCAGAAGGGGCTATTGGCTCCAGAGGTGAGGGCTGGATGGACCAACCTCTCCCCTCCCAGTGCATCCCGTGGCCTAAGGACTATGCGCACAGCCCTCTGGGCAACTCCTGGGTGCACAGGGGCTGCCTAGGAAAGGACCCTGGTCGCCACCACTGGGGAAGAGCTCCTCCAGTGTTGGAACACAGAGGGCCACAGCTGTGGGCTCTGGGCCATGGCTCTGCCTGCTTGCTCTGCCCATGCCCCTCCCTGTCTGGTACCCCTTGGTCCACACAGATTCTGACACAAAGCTGTGCCCCTGATGTGACATATGCAGGGGGCAAGCAGAGATGCTACAGAAACTGTAAGCTGGGGTCCCCAGAGAGCTTGCATTTTGGCAGAGGGCAGGCCAAAGGAATCTAACTGAAGGACAGTATGTATCCTGGGAGGGACACCGATGTGGGCAAATCAAGGCCTCCCCATTGGCCCTCAAGCCAGCCACTCCCTCTTTGTGAGCTCAGCTCCAGGCTTCTTTGCAGTTGTATCTGGTGGTGCTGCTGGAGGAGGGGCAGGGGTTGGGCTCCCCATCTAGGCCTCCAACTATACAGTTGATGTGGCTAAAAATGTTTTCAAACCTTTGACTTACAATAACCTCTCCTGGTTCCTTTCTGCTCTGACACTCTAAGATTTGATGAGCTTAGGGCCTTGCCAGGAAGTTCATCTACTTATCTAAACTCTATCCCATGCAGCCTCTGATTCTACTCACCCATAATCTCCAGAAAAACTAGAAGAGAACTAATTGATCATTGCATCCCACCCAGTAATGTGGAAGAGATGGGCAGTGTGAACTAATCCTTTCTTCCCTCCTGGCCTCTGTGTCTCCATCTGTACAACAGGAAGAATTGGATTCGATATTTTCTGAAGGCCCTACCATGACTGAGTTCCTCCTGCAGGCAAGAAGAGAGCCAGTCTCGAGGGTTGGCAGGAACCCCATATTAGATGCTGGTTTTGTCTTTATAAAGCTAAACTGAGTAGCTGGTTCTGAGCCAGAATAAGGTGAAACTGGTTCTGCCCAATGCCAGGCTCTGGCGGGCCAGTCTCTGCTCCTTGTGACTCTCCCAGCAGGTGCCAAAATCAAATGCTCACATTCTCCAGGGTGTTGATAGATGCAACCCAGGCCCACAGAGGGCTCTCTGTACAATGCAGCCCAGCCTAGCCCTACTATGGCCAGAGGCCCCACCAAGCCAGCGCCATATGAGAACCCATCGGGACCTCGGCCCCAGGGGGAAGGGTCTGCTGGAGGAAAGGGTTGAGGACCACAAAGACAAGGAGGTCACAGGAGGAGTTCCCAGCTCCTCCATGGCTAATATCCACCTTCCTTCCACCTGTATTCATAGAGACCTCAAGACAGTCAGAGCTGAAACAAGATATCTTGTACAGTCCCCCATAGTACAGAAGAAGAAACTAAGGCCAGAGACAGGGGAAGGGACTTGCTCTGGCCTCTTGACATTCCTTCAATAAGAATAGCTGATGTTCACGGGGGACTTCCTGTGGCTAAAGTCCTGGCGTGTGCATTGAATCCCAATGTGCTCAGTGAGGCCATGCAAAAGGGTGATAAAATAGATTCTACTATTATCCCCATTTTACGGATGGGGAAGCCAGGACTCAGAGAGGAACTGACTGGCCCAAATCCAGGCAGCCTGGAAGTGGCAAAATCTGGCTTTGAGCCTAAGGCTGTCTGCTGCCTACTTACGCTCTTAGCCATTGTTGTTCCAGGGTCCCTCCTGGATCTATCCCCACACCTACTCCTGTGCGGCCGTGGACCTGCTGATGCACCAGGTACAAAGAGAAGCCTGGCAGAAACTCGAAGCTCTCCGAGTTCAGATCCCTGCCTTCAGGGTAAAGTAAAGAGCAGTGCAAAGACTACTTAATGATACAGAGAAATGCTTACGGTTTAATGATATATGGGAAACTCGGGGTACAAAACAGAATGGCCAAAAGAAGACATCCAAATGGCCAACAGGCACATGAAAAGGTGCTCAACACCACTCATCATCAGGGAAATGCAAATCAAAACCACAATGAGATAGCACCTCACACCTGTGAGGATGGCCATTATAACAACAACAAGAGCGACAGAAAATAACAAGTGTTGATGAGGATGTGGAGAAATTGGAACCCTTGTGCACTGTTGGTGGGAACGTAAAATGGTGTAGCTGCTGTAGAAAGCAGTATGGAAGTTCCTCAAAAAATGAAAAATAAAACTAACATATGATCCAGTAATTCCACTTCTAGGTATTTATCCAAAAGAATTGAAATCAAGATCCTAAAGAAATATTTGCACCCCCATGCTCACAGCAGTATTATTCACAATAGCCAAGACATGGAAACAACCTAAGTATGTATCAACAGATAAATGGATAAAGAAAATGTGGCACATGCACACAATGGAATATTATTCTGCCTTAAAAAAAAGAAGGAAATCCTGCCATTTGCAGCAACATGGATGAACCTGGAGGACATCATGCTAAGCGAAGTAAGCCAGACACAGAAAGACAAATACTACATGATTTCCCCTGTATGAAATAGCTAAAGTAGTCAAACCCTTAGAAACAGAAAGTAGAATGGTGGTTGCCAGGGCCTGGAGTGAGAGGGAAATGAGGATACTGTTCAATGGGTATAAAGTTTCAGTTATGCAAGATGGAAAAGTTCTAGAAATCTGCTGTACAACATAATGCCTATGTTAGCAATACTGTACGCCTAAAAATTTAAGAGGGTACATCTCTTGTTATGTGTTTTTTTTACCACAATTAAGGAAAAACAAAAACCAGAATAGCCAATATGATCTCTTGGGTAAAAACAGGGATTGTGTGTGTGCAGAGGAAAAAAAAAACAACAACAACTAGAAAGAAAGATACCCCAAGTTAACAGTATTTCTCCCTGGTTACTGGGATTCTAGGTGACGTTTTCTTGGTAATACTCTCTGTGGTTCTCAAATTATCTGCAGTGCATATGTATGACTTTTATCACCCTCCTCGCCTTCCTCAAAATGAGAAAGACAAAAAGAAACAGGAAAGTTGGCAGATGCTTTGAAGCCTGACACACAGAGGGTCGTGGCCGTGCCTCCACCAGCTGGGGGACTGTGGACAAGCACCCAGGCTCTCTGAGTCTCAACTGCCTCCCCTCTGAGATGAGCGCTGTGATCTCGCATTTCCTTGTCTTTGCTGTAGAGCCAACTTATCTTTTCTTTTGATCCCTCAAGGGAGATCAAGAACAAAGGTGGAGAAACTGGCATTCTTATCCCCAGACAAAGTCACCAGGATGCAAGCAAGTGCCCGCGTGGCCCTCAGTCTCAACCAGAACTGCTTTCTCCTGCCAAATTAAGAGAAAGGGGAGGATGTGGCTGGGACCTCTTTGTGGTCTCAGTTTATCAACGTGGAAAATGAGAGCACTTTGAGCAGGTCCGAACCCCGTGCTTGGAGCTGGGGAGGGGAATGCTCCTGGGCTGAGCAAAGCCTTCCTGCCCCCCATGGGGCCTGCCCACCAGGCCACAAGAGCCCCACTGAGAACAAGACCTGCACCCTGCGGGACTGGGAGTGGGAGGGGCGGGCGGGCCTGCAAGATGAGGTGGAGGGAGGAAGCACAGAGCATACTGGAGAGGACCTGCATGGGGCGACCCTCGCTTCTGCCGCAACTTGCCAGCCAGCCAGATGCTCTGTCATCTTTGTTGCCACACTCCAGGTCTCTGGCGCTTGGGGCGGTGGCCGTGTAATCTCTGTGGGTCCCCACTCCAGCAGCACAGCAGGACGACAGGGCTCTGTTAGCCCTCCCCAAGCTGGCCTACTGTTGGGAAGCAACGCTGGCCCCCACCACCTTCCTTTACCTTTTGATGGAGCTTTCAGTTGCTTGAGCAGGGTACAAGACTGTGCCTCACAGTGGCCAGGACTCCAGGCTGTGTAGGGGAGGCACAGCCACTGGGGTACCCAACCCCTACCCAGCAACCCTCCAAATGCCTGTAAGCAGACTAGTGGGGTCTCTGCAGTGATCCTAGGTAAGCTCAGTTCTCCTCTGCCCACTGGATCCTTCCTCTTCTCAGGACAAAGCAGTCCTTCTGCGGAGCTTTCTTCCACCCCCCGACTCTCAGACACCCAGTTGTGCTTTCCCCCAGAGACTGAGAATGTAACTTTTTAGGCTTCTCTACAGAAAAAATAAATATCCATACAGAGACTGGAAATTCTCAGCCTGTGCATTTCTGGACGTTGAGGGATCTCACTTTCTCCTGCCCTTCCTTAGACGAATTCTAGAACATTAGATCTGGAAGAGATTATTAAATTCAACTCCCTGGCCCTAACCCCCCCAGACATAGCCATTTTACAGAAAGACCTACTGAGGCCCCAAAAGGGGAAATGCCCAAACCCAGGTTCGAAGCTAAGTGGTGGTAGAGCTGGACCCAGAATCCAGAGCTCCTAAGTCAGGGCCCTTTCCTCAGCCTGGGTGGCTACGCCAGCCCTAGGGCCCCCCTTCTAGCTCACTCTTAGCCCCCCTCTGAATCAGCAGGGGAGTGGGACAAGCCCCTGGGGCTTCTGGCCGAGGAAGTCAGGGACTCTGAGGTTCTGACCCCACCTCACCCATCTCCCCTACCCCCAAGGGGCTCAGCCTTGCCCAGCGCAGGCCTTCTCCCCACTGTCCTGCACCCCATGCCTTGGTGGGGAAGTAGCAGAAGGAAAAGTGGGTTGCTCTCCACCTCTGGTTTACAGCGGCACTCACACTCGCCCTCTCGCTAGCTCACAGACGTCTTGAGGGCTCTCTCCATCTCTCTCTGTCTCAGTCGTTGTCTCCCAAATCTTGCTCTTGCCCTCATCTGTTGCTCAGTCTCCCTGTCTCTGTCTCTCACACATGCTGCCAGTCTCTCCCAATTCTCAGTTCCTCTGCCTTGGTACCCTCTGCCTCTCTGTATCTGACACTGTTTCCCTTTCTCCCACTTTCCCTGTCTCTGTCAGCTGCTGGAGGTTTCTCTCTCTGTGTCTGGATCTCTGGATCATGCACCCTCCTTGTGTCTCTCTCTCTCTCTCCGTCCCTCGATGAGTGCCGAGGATGACCATCACCTTGCTCCCTCCCCAGAGTGAGCGAGGGCACCTGGAACAGGTGCAGGTGATGCTTTCAGAGCCCCAGACTCCCGACCCGCCCAGGGCCAAGCTGAGCAGTGGCGGGGTGGGGACTGGCGGCCTGGCTCTGCTTGGGAAAACCCCTCCCCCCGTGCCAGGCCCTTCCTGAGTCTAGTCCTGGGAACAACCACCCCAATTAAACCCTAGGGCCGGTTGAGAGGGAGGAATGGGCCTGGCACCCAGTCGGCCCTGGGGGCCTGGGAGTTAGTGCCATCCACTCCCCACTTCACAACCGGCTGAGTACTCTGATAGCCTCTGAGTTGATCATCACTGGAAACCTCTGGTGGGGGCAGAGCAAGAGACTCTTCTGTCTGCTTCATAGACAAGACCCCTGAGTTCCAAGAAGTCAAAGGACTTGGCCCAGGACATACAGCCCATGACAGATCTAGAGCAAGGGTAAAAACTGCCAAGCAAAGATCAACAGCTCTGGATGTCCCGCCCAACTCTGCTCCCGGAACCGCGGGCGTGCTGGGCAAAGGAGTGAGCAGCCGCTCTCTAATGCAAAGGCTCTGACACCGAAGACCCACTTTGAGCAAGAACCCAGGGAAATGCAAAGGCAGACACGAATAAACTAATCTCTGGCGAGAGCTTGACTATTTCCGAAGTACTCTCTCATTTGCCACCTTCCTAAAAACCAAGGTAAGTGGTGATTAACCTTACGCCCACTGTCGGCTAAGGAGTAGATGACAGACAGACGGTCAGAGCCTAGTGTACACCCCCTACTCCAGGGCTCTGTCTACCATGCCCCTCTTGGCAGCAGGGGGCCCAAGCCCCTACAACTGGGAAGGTTGGTGTTGGCCATGGATGGGGCTACCCCAGGGCCAGCTCAGGCTGTACTCACAGGGCAAATCTCGGTCCACCTCAAGCAGGGAGAGCCCAGTAGGCAAGGTAGGACAGCATTCCCAGTCCAGGAACCAGACCCGAAGAATTGGTCACTGCATTCTAGCCTGAAATTCTGAACCAAGCCCAAGCTGGCCTAGAGCTGGCTGAGGAGCTGCTGTGAGAGAAGGGCATAGGGCTCCTCTCTGAGAGCAATGCCAGGGAGGAGAGGTCCTGGCATGGCCCAGAGACCCCTGGCCTTCCTTCCAGCCCCCATCCTCAAACTCTGGTTTATGATTTATACCTGCTTACTGTCTCGCTCTGCCCTCACTATAATGTCAGCTCCATGAGGGCAGGGGTTTTTGCATTTTGTTCACTGCTCCATCCCCAGTGCCTACAACAGTGGCTGGCACATAGCATGCACTCGATAAATCACTTAAAATTATTGCGTGAATAAATGAATATTGAGTGAATAAATGAATGAATGTTATACCCCGTAAGTGGGGAGGGGGAGGATTTCATGGCCTAAAAGATTTGCCCACCTCCTTCTCCTGGGCAGAACGGGAGAGGGCATCCCTTCTGCACAGTTCAGACTCTGCTTAACCCAGAGCACCTGGCACAGACCCCTGTAACACCCCACTTTCTCCTGAGGACTCAGCCAGGCCTGAGAGGAGAAGTACAAGGGGCTTCCCACATGTTCCCACAGAACACAGCCAACAGCACACCCTGTCCTAACTCATAGACTTGTAAGGTGTCTGGCTGCCAGAGCCCATTCCACAGCTGGGGAGACTGAGGCCTGCAGAGAAGAGTAAAGGAGCAGACCAAGGTCACTCTGGGTTGGTGTGGAGATAGGCTTGGAGGCCAGGGCTCCTGACTCCCCTGATGGGCTCTGGGAGGGATCTGGGAAGGGAAGGGGAAGGTAGGAAGGATGCCCTCAGGACTCCCCATCCTGGGTGCCCACATCGGAGCCACCATCTTTGGCATATTCATCACCCTCTAGTTCAGACCCATGTCACCCTTTGCCCTTCCTTAGGAGCTGGCATAGGGGCCAAAGTGGCTGTGAATAGGGACTTCCATTTTTTTCGGGCCCCACTCTTGTCCCAGCCCTAGCCACACATCCCACCTTCCCACTCCCCTCCTCAGATGGAAACTCTATCTCCACTCACACTTGCTCCCTTTATATCTCTCCCCTCAGTTTTATGGGGTGGCTGTGGCAAGAAAGAATTGGGGGTGGGTGCTGTGGCTCAGAGACTGTCCTTTATTAGTTCTCTCTTCCCGGGAAATGAGGGGCTGCAGCTGGCCGGTGATATGGGCGGGGTGAGCTGGACTCTGGCTTCTGGGAAGACTGCACATCGGGGGGTGGGGGCCTGGAAAGGAGTCTGAGATGAATTACCTGTGTGTGCTAGGAGAATCAACTGGGCATGCGGGCACGCTGCCTGCCCCGCTGGAATTAGGGACCACGGCTGGGGGCACCAGCTGGGCACGTGGGAGCAGGTGGAGCCCCCAGAGAGGGGGCAGTGGGGCAGGCAGTATCAGAGCCTTGGAGAGAAAGCCCAGCCTCCCTGAAAAAGAAGAAAGAGCTCTTCTCAAACTCAGGGGAAAATCTTGATAAATGGAGCCTGACATTCTCCATGGCACAACCTTCTAGCCACACCACCAGAACCCCATACTACCCACTCCCCTCCCCACCCATCCCAAAGCCACTTCCAGCTGGGCCCTCCCATCTCTGTTCCTCTGCCCAGATGGCACGGGTGCTCTGTGATGCATCCTGGCCCCTTGCCTGACCTGCACATGCACACGCACACACAGGCACGCACACATGCATTTTCACTTTCTTTCAAAACATTCCTCCCTCCCTGCCCCACTCCAAGGATATCATTGACAACTCTGCCACTTATTAGCCAAATGTGACCTCAGTTTTCCTCATCTGCAAAATGGAGCAATCCTTCCAAAACAGAATGCTTTGAGCTTTGGAAATCATTAACGGGTAACACCTGGCCCTCAGCTTGTGTCCGTGGCTGGCAGTGAGGTGAAATGGGAAAAATATAGGAATAATAATACCCACCTTGTACCATGGCTGAGAGAACCTATAGTGAACATGTTTGGAAGAGTGAGTCCTTTCGCAAGCTGGGAAATGTGCTTCCAGGAGGTAGGACCCTCTCCCCATGATCCCCTCCTCCCTGCCCTCTACCCAGGGTCCTTGGAGGCCACCACAGGAATACACCCCCTCAGCTCCCAAGGCGCCAGAGAGCTAGGAGAGCTAGGAGGTGGCTAGGGGTCAGGAAGCCAGGTGGGCCTACCGGGGCCTGGGCCTTGAAGGTGGCTGCCTGCCTAACTGCTGAGGACAGTGGAGATAGGCCCCTCCTTCCCACACCTTCCTGCCCCCACCCCCATCTCTGCAGCCTTGCGTTCGGGTCCCTTGCTCTCCAGGAGACAGCCTCCTCTCTGACATCATCTGCGGTCAATTCCCCTGAGGGCCATCCCCAATTTTCATTTCCTTTCACTAATCCTCACTCACAGTCCCTTTGCACAGCCCAGAACAGCCTCTGTCCCAGAGCTGGCCCCACTCACCAGATATTGGTTGCAACTCACAAACCTAGGTTTCTCAGCTGGAAGGGCCTTGCAGAGTTCATCATCTCTCGTCCCCTTCCTTCAACGCAAAGACTGGGACAGGACGTGGTGGAGGTGGAGGGAGGAGAGCTGGGACCCCTCCCACCCATTCAGCACCCCTGTGCTAATTAGAAAAGGGCATCCCTCTAGGCAGATGCAGCCTGCACCAGTGCTCACATGATTGGTAAAGAGAAGGCAGGCTGGCTGTCAGCCCCCACTCACACCCTCGGCCAGACACCCTTGTGCTGTTTGCAACCTGTGCAACCATACATAGTGGCTCTGGGAGATAGCCTGAGCCTTCTAACCCATGCTCAGAAAGCCTGGACTGGGCTCTTTTAGAGACCTTGCTGCAGGAAAAGCCAGGAAGGTTATATTAAGTCCTGGAGCAGTTCAAGAGATGGAAAAGCACCAAAGGGAGGTGATCTGCTCACTCCAAAGGCAGCCACGTCTGAAGCAAATGTGCAGATGGCAAGGGCAACTCTGGGATTCTGGTGGTTAGAGAGGGGACGCAGGACTGAGGGCACGCTGGCACAAGAGGGTCATAAATAAAGTGCACAATGAAAACCAAAGGGCTAAGGCCTGGAGTTCTGTTTAGAGAACAGGAGTCGAGGGCTGAGGTCCAGGTTCCAGCAGTGCAGTTAGGGCTGAGGATTGATGGAGGAATGGAGAGGTCAGTGCTGCAGATTTGAGGAGAGAGCGAACCTGCAGTCCTGTGTCAGGTCAGACCACTAGCAGGGTAGGGGCAGTGGGAGGTGGCCCAGCAGGTCTGCGTGTGAGTGGGGCCCATTTGCCCAGCCCAGCAGTTCCCATTCATCTGCCTCCTTCTAGCCCCAGGATCCCAAGGTTGTAAACAAGCATTAGGACATTAAAACACATCGGTTTAGCACTTTCGCATTCCAGTTCCTCTGTGCCTTGAAGGGAGCAAATGTCTAGCCCCCTCCATCTTTACCCTGGCAGAGCCCTATTCATCTTTCAAGCCTAGTTCAAATGTCACTGCCTCTGTGAAGCCTCCTCTGAGCCCCTGCCCTGAGATCCTCTCAGCTCTCACAACTTCTTGGACTCCAACTGTCACCACATGGATCTCATTGTACTGTATTCTCTCAGTTTTTTTTTTTTTTTGTCTGTCACCCCCACCAGACTAAGGGCCCCTGAGAGCAGGGCCTCTGTCCAATTTGCCTTTGAGTCCCCAGGGCCTGGCACTGATCCTGGTGCTGGGAGGAACTTAAGAAATGCATATTGGGAGGATGAATGAAGCAAAATGGATACACGCCACACACAGGTCACTGGTCGCTGGGTCTGGGAAGGACAGTGAACTCAACAACTGGGCCAGGGAGTAAAGATCCGTGACTGTTCTCATTGCAGGCCTCCAGGCCGTGTGTGGATCAGAATGAGAGCATGCAGCAGGGACAGGGGGATGGGATGGGGCAGGGGCCATGGAGGGTGATTCCTGCTCATCACTGTCCCATCCTCCTGACTGTTCCTCCCTCAGTCTGGCCTCAAGCTCTGGACAAGCTCCAGGAAGCCAAGGCAGAGGATAGCCAAGTGACATCTGACCGACCCTTCTGGTGGGCACCGTGCCAATGTCCTGTCTTGCTTGGGATGTCAGAACACACCCAGCTGCCCCTTCTTCTCTGGCCATCTGAGAGGGCTCCATCTCTCCCACTACTCAAGTTCCTAGAGCGCCCTGACGGGGGGCTCAATCCCTGCTCCATATGACTCCTCCCACTCCCTTCCCGACAAGCTGGGCTGGGGACAGCACTACCAAGCCAGGCAAACTGAGGCCAGGGGGACCTGGCCTCTTGGATTCTTGATGCAGCTTTGCCATCAACCTGTCGGGTGACTGTGGTCCAGTGTCTGGCCCCTGCTGACCCAGGATTGTCCCTGCTGGGGTCTGAAGGTCCCCAGGAGGGATAGCGGCCCCTAGGAAGGCCAGTGGAGAATTGACTTTGCTGCAGAAAGATGGCCCTCACCCCCCCAGGGACATCTGGAGGGCTTTTAAGGAAGAGAGCAGGACTGGGCATGGATGGTCCCATGGGCGGGACTTAGGCAAGCGGTGTCCGGCGCCCGCCAGTCCACCCGCCACCCGCCTGCCTGCCCGAGCCTGCACCCGCCTGGCCACAGGCTGAGGAAGCATAATCATGCTGGGCTATTTCAGACCCATTATCTCAGCTCAGCTCCTGCTTCCTGAGCAGGCCCCGAATTAGCCTGGCGCTTTGTTCTCAAGTGCATTTGTCAGATCGCTTGGCCTGTACCTCGGGAAGGAGGGAGAGGAGGGAGGGGAGGGCAGGGGCGGGGAGGGGGCGGAGAGGGAGCCGGAGGAGGAACTCGACGCTAATTAAGTCTCATTTAAAAAAAAGAAGGCAACAATGAGGAATAGGAGAAGAAGAAAGAGAAACGAAGTGGAGGGGGGAGGGAAAGGCTGCTGAGGAAGCAGAACAGCCGCCGGGAGAGACACACACACAGAAATGCACAGGCACACACACGCCCACAAAAAGACACACAAACACACACAGCTCTCCCTCCTGGCAGCCTGCAACCATCTTCCCCGTGCTCAGCCCTGCCTTGGCCCAACCTGGCCAGGTCAGAGGTAGGCACAGAAACCCGAGCCTCCCTTCTAGTGCCCAGGGTTGCAGGGCTAAGGACGAAGTACAGCCCAGCTTCCAGTCCTGGCTAGGCAATTCAGGAGCTCTGTGGCCTTGGGCTAATCCCCTCTTGGGATCACATGCGTCACATGAGGTGAATCCTTAGGCCCACTTTGCAAGGCTGGTGGGATGAATTGGGAGCACTCTGTGCAGAACCTGGGCACAGATGGGGTCCTCTACCACCAGCCTCTGCCTCTGGCCAATGCCCTCCCGGGCTCAGACCCGGCTGAACTATTCCCAGAGCACTGCACAGGGCCTGGGGGCCTGCTGGCCTGTGCCCCATCACCAGCCCAGGCAGCCTTAATGGACTATTGCTTGGGCAACAGACAAAGCTGCCCGGGGGAACGGAGGCCCCCCGCGTCTTTACAAAGGTCCCAAATATTCCTAATGAACTAACTCTAGCTCGCTCACTTTCTCCCAGAATTCTTGGTCTCTTAGTAACTTACCTCTCCCAAAGCAGGAGCCCAGCTCGGTGCCAAGCTCGCCTTTCACACTACTCCAGCCCAGCCTTGGGGGGATGTTCAGAATGTCTACCCCATTCCTCCTCACTGGCTGACCTCAGCCTTCCCATCTGCAAGACATGTGACCTGCACTCCCGTTCCCACCCGGGGGCAGGGGCTGCCATCTCCAGGCAGAAGAGTACTTCACGGGACATTTGCCAGCTCCCAACAAGTCTTTTGAAGATTTAACTTCATACAATATTTCTCTTTCTCTGTCTGACTATATCTTATATGTGGAATCTAAAAAGAAATGATACAGATTCACTTATTTACAAAACATAAACAGATTCACAGTCTTAGGGAACGAACTTACGGTTACCAGGGGGGAAGTGTGGGGTGAAGGGATAGTTAGGGAGTTTGGGATTGACATGTACACACTGCTGTATTTAAAATGGTAACCAGCAAGGACCTCCTGTATAACACACGGAACTCTGCTCAATATTAGGTAACAACCTAAATGGGAAAAGAATTTGAAAAAGAATAGATACATGTATATGTATAACTGAATCACTTTGCTGTACACCTGAAACTAACACAACATTGTTAATCAACTATATTCCAGTATAAAATAAGAAGTCTAAAAAAAGATTTAACTTCAATCTGTGCCTTTGGGGCTGGCATTGACACTCCTCCTTGAGTTCGGAGGCATGAATTAGATGCCATTTCAAAAGCTCTCAGAGCCCGAAGCATTCATAAGAACAGCTTAGTGGCAAGAATCTTCATCTGGGAGTCAGATGGTCCTGGATTCAGATCTCTGCTCTGCAAATCACTGGTCATGAGACCCTGAGCAAGTTAACTCTCCTTTCTGAGCCTTAGTGTCCTCCTCTGTAAAATGGTGTTAATGACCACAGCTGCCTCGTAGTATGCCTGTGAGGATGACACGAGATCATGTGTGCACAGCATTTAGAAACCGTGCCTGGCACATGCTAGATGCTCAGTATATTGGACTATTTTAAAATTGAGATATAATTGACATATAACATTGTATTAGTTTTAGGTGTACAACATAATGATTTATTTACAGACATATATATTGTAAAATGACTACCACAATATGTTTAGTTAACATCCATCACCACAGTTACAATTTTTTTTTTCCTTGCGATGAGAACATGTTGGGCTATTATTATTACTCCTCTTGCCTCCATTTCCCCATATCTCCCTCACCCCATCTGGCCTAGCCCAGATCCAAATCCCCTCAGAGCAGCCCAGATGCTCCCGTGCCTGGTGGGGCAGAAGGGGTGGAGGGAGTCCCCGCCCCGGGGGAGCTGGGCCGGGACTGCCGGGGTCCATGTCACCCCCGGGGCTCCTCCCTGTGCTTTCCAGCAGGCCTGGGGGAGCCGGGTTCCCAGGGGCTCAGGCTGGCCCAGGCAGTGAGCTCAGGGACTGGGGCTTCAGCACCAGGAGTAGCCGGCTCTAGGAGCAGGAATGGTGTGGCCTGGTGTCTGGTAGCCTGGCTGCCGGTCCCAGATGTGCCGGGGACTCCATGTGCCCTTGGCTGAGTCCCTGCTTCTATAGGGGTGTCAGCTGGCACCCCTTTCCCAGCGGTGAGGCAGCAAGGGCTCCAAGGCTGCAGAAGTGTAGGTCACTGCTAAGGCCTTGCCCAGCTCAGTGCGGTCAGTCGGCAGAGGTCAGCTGGCATGCCCCATTCCCACTGTCCCCCGCCCCCGCCCCCCCACTGCTCCACTCCCCTCTCTGGCAAAGCTCTTTCTCGAAGACTCTTCTGCAGCGCGCCCTCCGAGCCTTTCCGCCCGCATTCCTGTGCAAGCCTTCCAGCGGTCCCAGACTGAGCTGGGGGCTCGATGGGATATGCACCGTGAGCTGAGTTCCCATTGTCCACAAATCGGGACCAGCTGTGAGCAGCCTGAGAGCCCCGGGCTCGTGGCCACCCCCACTCCCACTGCAGTTACAGAAGAAGGGAGTGCAGTGAGCCCACCGCCTGCCGGCCTGCCCAGGGCTCCCCCAACCCCAACACACACAGCATGATCAGCTCCCTAGCCAGGAACAATCAAGCATTATGAATAAAGATGTGCAGCTGGACAGAGAATTCCTCCACACCCACCTGGCCCACCCAGCAACTCCCAGCCCTCCTCTCCCGTCCAGGCCCTTTCCACCTCAGGGGTACCCCACCCTGGCATGCATGCGTGCAGAGGCCAGTTTCTAGGGGCAGAGGACTGCTCCCGCCTGGCACCGTCTTCAGAAGAGCACCCTGGTCCTCTGGAAAGAGGTCGCTTGACCCTGTCATGTCATAACTTGGGTGGGCTTGTGTATAAGGCTTGCTGTGACCTTGGCCATCAGGACTGGTGGGGAAGAAGGAGGCCAGACCCTGGGGAAGCTGAAGCCAGGAACCTGATTCCTGAGCAGGAAGCTTGGTCCAGTGGGGTGTAGACCCTTAACTTGGTCAGACTCAGTATTGGGGCAGGTCCAGCGACAAGAAGCCAGGGGGTGGGTGCGTCTGTTGGTAGCAGAGTCATAGGATTCTAGATACTCTGCACTGACAACAACATTCTAGCCAGGGTCTGAGCACGCGGCAAATAGCATCCAAGGCTTTGGGCGGGGAGGGGGCTTTGGGAAGAGCATCAACCCTGGGAGGAAGAGATGTGCTCCCCTGACAACAAGCCATAGGGTTCGGACCCATGTATGCCTGGAGGGTGGGGCGGAAAGGAAGCCAGCCGGACACAAGTTTGGCCCAGGATTCTGCTGTAGGGTCTGCCTAGCCCCAGGCACTACAGCCTATATAATAAGAGGAATTCCATATCCTTTCCCATCGCACCACGCCTCCCCTACTCCTGCCCCCGTGTCCTGACTATATCCCAACCTCCATTCCCCACTCCTATCCCAAAAACCCGGTGGGACTGAGGTGGCCCAGGTCAGGATTAGCTTCAGACCTGAGGGCTGGGTCTCTAGGTCAGTGGTCTCAGTCCTGGCTGCACAATTGAATTACCTAGGGAGCTTCGAAAAATCCCCAAGGACCAGACTATACCCCAGACCAACTGAGTCGGGATCTCTGGGGGTAGGATCCAGCCATCGATAAGTTTAAAGCCCGCCAGGTGAGTCTAATATGCAGCCAAAGTGGAGACCACTGTTAGAGGCAAGCACCCAGCAGACGCAGAGTGGTTAAGAACAGGAGCTCAGAAAGTAGAGAGCCTGAGTCAGAATCCCAACCCTGCCGCTTCCTTGTGTGGCAGATTACCCAACCTCATCAAACCTCAGTTTCCTCATCTGTAAAATCGGACCTCTATGATTGTTGTGAGGATTACACAAGAAAATGCACACAAAGATCTTAGCATGGTACACAGGAAATGCTCAAACAATGTTGGCTATTATTATTATTAGCCGAAAGGGCTGATTCCGGCAGAGGCTGACACATAGGCTGACTTTTCCACATAGGTGGAAAAGTCATTCCCTCTTCATCCAGAGGCTTGTAAACTTGGGTTACAGGTTGGCAATGTCAATGGCGTCCCAGAAGGGTCAGGCAAATTCATCAATGGTGGAGGCATAAAGTATCAGGCCTGAGGCATTAGAAACCATTCACTCATGTTACAAAAATGGAAACCAAGGTGCAGGAAGGGAAAGAAACCAGAAACCTGGTGTCTCGACTCTCATGTGTGTGCTCAGGTCAATGTACGTTTATCTACTATGTAGATAAACACACAGTAGGGCATCTACTATGAAGCAGGAACTGTGTTGGCACAGAAGGAGCACAGAGGTGAACATGGCAGAGTCCCTGCTCTCAAAGGGCTCAGAGCCAGGCTTGTAGATCTGTTAATCAAAAAGGATGGGAAGCGATCAGTTCCATCTAGATAGAGAAGTTGTATCCACTTGGAGAGTTCCAGAGAAAGCTTCAACAGGCAAAGGTGGGCCATGGCGAAGGCATTCCAGACAAAAGAAAAGACATGGGTAACGACACTGAAGGTTTTGGAGCAGGGTTAATCTTTCTAATCTTTCCGAAGAATAACAGCTTCTGTGTGGAGGATGGAGGAAAAGGTAGAAGTAGGGAGGGGACCACTGCTCTAGCTCAGGGAACAATTGATGGGGATATGATTCAGTCCTTCTCTTTCTTCCCCAGTCCCCACCCCTCACTGTTGATAACCTCCCCTCATTATGCATTGAGAAAATGAGCACCCTCAGACAGGAACTTCCTTCTCTCCCCACAAATTCTATAGCCCCATTGATCCTTCTTCTCCCATCACAATGGAGAATGAGGCCTTCCTCCTATCTCAGACCAACCTTTCAAACTGCCCACCCTTCTCACCTTCCCAAGGCTTTTTTGGGTAGCCCCTTCCACTCTCTGTCTCATTGCCTTTAACAAAGACGCAAGTTCTGTAACTTCCTTCTTAACAAAAAAGGGCGGGAGGGCTTCCCTGGTGGCGCAGTGGTTGAGAGTCCGCCTGCCGATGCAGGGGACACGGGTT
>NC_041234.1:46480684-46521842 GCF_002837175.3 Physeter macrocephalus | reverse complement strand
GTGGCCGCCGAGCCTGCGCGTCCGGAGCCTGTGCTCCGCAACGGGAGAGGCCACAGCAGTGAGAGGCCCGCGTACCGCAAAAAAAAAAAAAAAAAAAAAAAAAAAAAACCGGGCGGGAGAGGGGAAGGAAAGGAAGAGGACAGAAGGGGAGGGAAGGGGAAAAGGGACATTTTTTAAAGACTAGACTTTCCTTTGATCCACATGTCCCTCTAGTTATGGCCCCACATCTATGCTTTCCTTCACAGGGGAATTTCTCGAAAGAGCCATCTACACTCCATCTCTGCTTCTTAGCGTCCATTCGTCTGTCAACCACTGCATTCTGGCTTCTCCCCTTACCCCTTCACTAAAATCACTCTTGTCAAGATTACCAACAACTGCCAGATGGCCAAATCCAGCAGACACTTCTAGGAGCCGATATTATGACAGGCAGGCCAGTGTGGTGGTTAAGACAGGGCTTCTGGAGAAAGCCTGCTTGCGTTTGAACCCTGGCTCTACCACTACCCAACTGTAGGACCTTGAGAAAAATACTTAACCTCTCTGAGACTCAATATCCTAATATCTAAAGTGGAGGTGATAATCATAGCACCTATCTCATAGAGTTGATGTGAGGAGTCAGTGAGGTAATACCTAACCCCCTGCGCCCAGCGCTTGGCACACAGAAGGTGCTCCACATGGGTTGGCTCCATCCAGGCTCCATCCGATCTCAGCAGGTGTCCCAGCGCTGATTGACTTCTTCCTTCCGGAAAAAGTCTCTTCTCTCAATCCTGGGACAACACGCTCTCCTGTTTTTTCTCCTACCTCACTGGCCCCTCCATTCACTCCTCCTCTATCCAAAGTCTCCTCTCCTCTCTGCACTCTCTCTCGAGGTGAGCTCATCCATTCCTGTGGCTTCAAATGCCACGTGTATGCTTGTCACTCCCAAATGTTCACGTCCATCCCAAACCTCCCTGATCTCCAGCCTCATTTAACCAACCACCTACTTGATATCCTCACTTGAATGCTTAAAGAAAACTCCAAATTAAAGATGTCCAAAGGAAAAATCTGAATTCAGCAGGAAGCCTGTTCCTCCCCCAGTCTTCCCATCTTAGTAAATGGCACCATTTACTAGTTGCTCAGGCCCAAAGCCCAGGAGTCTTCCTTGGTTCTTTCCTTCCCCTCACTCCCCGCGTTCAATCTATGGACAGATTCTGTTCTACCTCAAGTATATCTCATCCATCCACGTCTCTCCGCCTGCCCCACCACCACCATGTCTCTCTCATGGACAGCTGCATAGGCCTCCTCGCCGCCCTCTTGCTCCCTCTCTTAGCCTGTGGCAGTCTAGGCTCCTCACAGTGACCAAGTCATTGGTTTTCAAAATGCGTGAGGAGACTACACCTCTCCCTAGCTTAAAACCTTGCGGTGGTTTTGGATTGTACTTGGAATCAAAGGTAAGCTTCTTTCTCTGGTTTACAGGGCCCCACGAGGTGTGGTCCCTGCCTCCCCCTCTGACCACATCTTGTCCCACTGACCCCCCTCTTTCTCTTCACTTCAGCCGCAGTGACCTCTTTTCTGCTCCGTAACACACTTGAGCTCTTTCTGGCCTCTGGATCTTTGCAGTTGTTGGTTCCTCTGCCTAGAAAGTTGACTCCTTGGCTCTTCACATTGCTGGCTCTTCGTCAGCCTTCAGGTCCTAACTTAAATAAGGCCTCCTTATAAAGGTTTTCTCTGAACAGGATACCTAAAATAGGTCGCCCTGTTGTTCTCTATCACAGCCATGCATTTACTGCCTTCCTAGCTCCTTATGTATTTATTCATTTGTTTCTTCACTACCTGTTTCCCTCACTAGAATGAATGTGTCATGAGGGCAGACACCTCGACTGTCTTGTTCACCATGGTTTCCCCAGAATCTGACACAGTGACTGTCACAGAGAATTCAATGACTGCTGAATGAATGGATAAATGAAGCAAAACAGAAAATGGGCCTGGAGAGAAGGGGACAAACTGGAGAGATATTGAGGAAGTAGACATGATAAAACTTGGTGATGGATTGGATGTGGGGGGTGAGAGGAAGGAATGAGGCAGTGATGACTCCCAGGTTTCTGGCTTTATTAACTGAGTGGATGGTTGTACCATTTATGAAACTGGACAATAAGAAAAAAGACCGGTTTGGAGGAAAAGATGATACCTTCAACTTGAGGCATTGAGTTTGAAGTCCCTGTCTGACATAAAATGAACATGCCCAGTAGGTACCTTGGGGCTTGAATTGGGTCTGGAACTGAATGAATGATCAGGGCTAGTGATAAATCATGGGATGTGATAAGAATGGCTGGAAGCAGGAGAATGGACATGACTGCTCTGGAGAGAGCATAGAGAGAGAAGAAGACAAAGACAAAAGTAGAGCAAAACTGGCCCATGTATGGCAAGAGTAGAGAGTAAAGGAGCTGCAAGATGCAAGAGACCTGAAGCCATTCAGTGTCTCCAAAGCCAAGGGAAGAGAGAATGGCAGGCAGAAAGGGACGTGTGGTAGGGTCAGATGTGAGGATGGAAAAAGGCCACTCGATGTGGTGACAAGGAAGCCATTGGTGATCTTTAAAGAGCAATTTCAGGCAAGAGGGACAGAGGACCATAATGCAGTAGACTGAGGAGAGAGTGGGAGGTGAGGATGCAGAGGTAACGAGGGGAGACAATGCTTCCAAGAAGTTTGGCTGAGAAGGGAAGGCAAGAGAGAAGATGAGAGCTTAAGAGGGAGGCAGGGTCAAGGGAGCGTTTCTTTGAAGGATGGGGGAGAGCTGAAAATCCTTGTAGGCTGAGGAGGAAATAGCACTCAAACGAGGGGGAGAGATGGAGATATACGATAAAGAGAATAATTGATGGAGTTAAAGGTTAGGTATGGAGCAGAGGATAGACATGTCTTCCTAGGAGACAAAAGGGAGAGGGAGAAAGAGAGGGAGGGAGGGAGGGAAGGAGGGAGGGAGAAGGAGGAGAGAGAGAGACTGGGAGGGAGGACATACAGAAAATTTCTGAGATGGAAAACCTTTGTCTTAGCAAAATTGGAAGCCAAATATTAGGAAGGGTGTAGCCGTGAGGCTGGAATATAAGAAAAGTGGAAGATGGGAATGGCAGTCCCCTTGGGATGAGTTAAAGGATTGTGGAACATCAGTATCAGCAAGGGCCTCCCGTTGAGGCTGGCAAACTTGTAAGTTCTGGGAGCTAACCGACCAGGGCTGGGGACAGCAGCAGAACCAGCAGAGGGTGTGCAAAGCTTGAATGGCTTTAAGCCATGAAGGTCATGGCTGGCATCAGGGTCTAGAGTAGACAACGCAGGGAGGTGAGGGAGGCCTGAAGAGGACTGAGGGCCGGTAGAACGGGGTAGGGAGTGGCAATGAGAGACTGAAATGCTCAGGAGTGGGGGGACCAGTTCATTTTTTTCATTAATCCAACAAATGGTTACTTAGCCCAGTGCCAAGCACTGGAACCAAGACCAGGTTTAGGAGGAATGAAGGAGCCAGTCATCTGAGGGGTGGAGGATTGGAAATCTCGGGCCTGAAGTCTTCCCAAGTAATGACAAGGCTCAAGATGTAGCCAAGTCAGTGGGAAGCTTCTATAGAGAGGATGTGTAGATGAGGTCATGAGCATTGTAGGATGGCTGGGGGTTGGGCTGAGGGGATGTCCATGAAGATGCTGAAGGCAGTGGAGAAGGCAGCAGTGGCCAGGGTGGAGAGAAAGGCCAGGGGCCTGGTGCTGTGGGAACTGAAGACCAACAAATATTTTCTGGTGGGCAGTGGGGCTGAGAAAGGGGAGAGGGGTTTCTGGTCAATAGCATGGCTTTGTATGGAAGAGTGGGTATTGGAAGTAGGCATGGGAGCTCTGAGCCATAAACAGCAATTGCAAACCTGGACTGCAGCAGTCTCCCTACTGCCTCTAGAAGCCAAGCTGGGCAAAGGTAAAAGCAGGGCGTTCACTGGAGAGAGCTGCTGAAGGCCGACACAGGTTTCAGTTCTGATCTGAGGGTAAAGGGGGGATGTTTTTGGAGGAAAGATGGAGGCAAGTGGCTCTGTGACCAATAGAACGGTTTCCATGGAGAGCACTCAGGGTGTTGATGGGGTAAGATCAGACCTGGAGAGAAGGACAAGTGACTGGGCAATACCTGAGAGAGCCCTTTGTCCTTGTAATGTCATCACAGGTGGCAGGACCCGGGGTCAGGGAATGGGGCAGCCAGGGAGATGAGACTGGCCTCTGGGAGCATGAGCACAGCAGCTGGTCCACCCTCTACTCCTCCCAGCAGAACCATATGCAAGAGGCAACAGAGCGAAAGGCTGCCTGGGTCCCTGAGGCTGATCAGCACAAAGTGTGGCAAGCCTCCTGCCTTTTCCTGGAGGTTTCTCAGCTCAACCAGCCAACTCCACTTCACTTGTCAAGAAGTTGGCCCTGGGCTTCCCTGGTGGCGCAGTGGTTGAGAGTCCGCCTGCCGACGCAGGGAACGCGGGTTCGTGCCCCGGTCCGGGAAGATCCCACGTGCCGCGGAGCGGCTGGGCGGGAGAGGCCCCACCAGTAAGAGCCCCGCGAACCGAAAAAAAAAAAAAAAAAAAAAAAAAAAAAAAAAAAAAAAAAAGAAAAGAAAAAAAAAAGAAGTTGGCCCTAATATCTCCTGAACAGAATTGAGGTCAGGTGTTTGGTGGTGTAGACAGAACACCATATTGGCCCAGGACAGTGAGCAGGCCTGTGTAAGTTCTATTCAGCTGCTTTGTTCTCTGCACTTCATCAGTTTCCTCACCTGAAAAACCAGGGTAAGATTGCTTTCCTCACGAGATGGTTATGACAATTAACTGAGAGAATGCTCTGATAAGCTTCTGTAAACCTTTAGTCACTGCAGAGATATCAGTTGGAAGCATCTCATTACCACTGGGAGGGGGGCTGTGGCCCCGAGGCACTCTGTTGAAGGCCAGCGGACCCGTTAGTTTGTCTGGCTGTCCAGCGGCCCATCCTCCCACTTGTCAGTACAGGAAGCTGGCCGTTGAGGACCTGTACCAACCTAGGAAACTGCTGCTCCTGGGCAGGTAGGAGTCCAGTGGAGAAAGGGGTGGGAAACCAGAATGTGGGGAGAGGGAAGCATGGGCGGGTCAAGAGGAGGCATCCAACTGGCTGCCATCTAACCCTGTTCCCTAGGGACACCTATATGATTCCTATTTCTTGCCTTTCTGGCCCGTTGGGACCTCAGGCTGGCCAACTGGATGCTGGGCAAGAAGCCCTGCCGACCAGCCTGAGCTGGAGGGCATTTCTACAGGGGACCCTCGGGGACCTAGAGAATGCAGTGGGAAAGCCCTAGACTGAGCAGGGAGGGGCCTGCAGCCCCAGACTGATCCTGTCCGGGAGGGAGGGGACGTGAGTAAAACAGCTGAGCTGGAAGTTGGGGAAATCAAACATAAACCACCTCAATAAACCTGTCAAGGCCAACAAACTCCCTCTTTTGTGTCCCATTGCATGACCTGTACTTGGTTTATAAAGGCACAGCAAATTAACTCTGGTTTTTAGGCAAGGCCTCTGGCACCACTCCACCCGGGTTGGAATCCCGGCCCTACCACTTACTAGCTGTGAGATCTTGGACAGGTAAGTTAACCTCTCTGTTCCTCATCTGTAAAATGGGGTGCTGTGGGATTAAATGACTTAATATTGGTAAAGCAGTTAGAATGGTATCTGGCACAGAGTAAGCACTCTTAATGTTTCTAGAACACTAGAGTCTGGGCAGCAGAGGTTCTTTGGAAAAGGCATTAGACTTGGATTCTGACAGATCTGGGCGCAAACCCTCCATATCTCGCTTGACCTCTCTGAGCCTCAGATTCCTCATCTTTAAAGGCGGTGGTGGACTAACTCTTAGCCCAAAGGCCAGACTATAGATTAGATGAAGAAATGCCTATAGTTGTGTCTGGCCATCCCCAGCCCTTAGTAAGTGCTCAGTAAATGACAGCCTCCTGAAATCTCCTAAACGCCTAGCACCATTTCCCAGAGACTATCCAAGATGCGTAATCACCAGTACAATGCAGGATCCCTCTTAGAGGCTGCAGCCCGCCTGGTACCTATCTTTGCGGGGGTTGGGGCAATTCAAGGGCCTGAGACGTTTCTGCGAGTGCTTCCTGCTTTGTGTATCTTAGAGCAACAGTGCTTCTCAAACTCTAGAGCCTATCGGAACCACCTGGAGGACTTATGGAAACACAGATTGCTGGCCCTACCCCTAGAGTTTTTGATTTAGTAGAACCAGGGTGGGGCCCAAGAATCTGTATTTCTAACAAGTTCCGGGACTGCTGTTGTTGCTGGTGCGGGGAGCACACTTTGAGCATCACTGCCTTAGAACAGCAACTGTGGTGTGCAGACAGAGCACCTGGGGAAGTTGTGCAGCCGTGGATTCTGACTGAGTGGATCTGGGGTGGAGCCTGGGATTCTGTATTTCTAAGAAGCTCCCAGGTGCTGCTGCTGCCGCACCGACCACACTTTGGGCAGCTAGGCTCAGAGGAGTGCTTGACACTTAGTTCATTACCAGCCCTTCCCAACCGAGAGGCTGGCAGGTTAGCAGAGGCAAACAGACCCGGGGAGGGGAGTGCAGGGCTCACAGTCCGAAGTTCAGCCAAAAGGCAGTATCAGAGAGGAGGTGACAATGGAGAGCTTTGCTGGCAAGGTGAGAACAACACTGAGGGCAACAGGGCTTGATTCCAGGAATGGCGGGCAGCCTGCGTTTAAGGCACTAACAGTGGTGTGTGCTCATCCGTGTGCACACACGACGGGAGAGAAAGCAAAAAATTTTGAAATAATTTGATATATTTTTTTTCAAGCATCAAAGTAGTAGCTTGGGAAAAATCAAAACTTTGTTGGGCTTCCTTACACGTACTTTATGGGCTAGTATTGTTTTTAATTTTAATTATATAGGGACAGTGGGGGGGCAGGGGGTGTGCAGTCTGTTCAGAGCTTAAAGCCTCTAAAGTTCTTAAAACCCAACCCTGGTGGCCACTGAAGTCTCTGTCCCTGAGCTTTGGGGTGTAAGGCTGTGGCCAAGTGTGTGTTCTGCTGGCTGTCCCTCACTTCGCCCCAGGATCTTCAGAGGGGATTCAACTTTCTCAGATGGAATACAAGTCATCATCGAAGGGGATTCAGGATTCGTAGATGGGGTACCAGATGTCACACCAGAATAAAGAGGGTCCAAGGGCCTGGAGAGGCATCAATGTCACTGAATCAAGGAACAAAGGAAGGGCACTGGTTCCCCATGGACATTCCAATCAGCAGCCTCCCACACCAGCAGCTTGCTCCCCTGTACCATGAGAAGTACCCCCAGCCCTCCCAAAGGCAAAGAGACCAAGGA
Source organism: Physeter macrocephalus (assembly GCF_002837175.3). Taxonomy (NCBI): domain Eukaryota; kingdom Metazoa; phylum Chordata; class Mammalia; order Artiodactyla; family Physeteridae; genus Physeter; species Physeter macrocephalus. The sequence goes on along the minus strand of NC_041234.1, from coordinate 46,514,515 downwards.
TTCCAAGTCACATTGACCTGCACATGAAGCCCAGTTCTACCCCTTCTTAGCTGTATGACCCAGGACGAATGAACTTTCTATTCTCAGCCTTGGTTTCTTAATCTGTAAAATGGGAATAATAGTCTCCACCTTATAGGACTGTTATGAGAACTAAATGAGTTAATATACACAAGATGCTTAGAATAATGCCTGGGACCTAGTGTGCTCTCAAAAATCATGGTAACTATAATTATCTAATAGTAGTCCTTATCATAGTAATAGCACCATCTCAGTAGAAACAGAGATGAGTTTGGGCAATGGGAAACATCTGTTCAAGGAGACAAAGGGGCAGACGTGAGAGGTGAGTTGTGTTCAAGATGTGTCTGAAAGGAGCCCGCCAAGACTTCTCAGGGCCACCACCCACTGCCCAGTCCTGCCAAGTCACATGGGGTCCGGTGAGACCGTCAGACAAAACCCAGAATTAGTCCTGAGGGACCCCAAAACCCCAGCAATGGAACTGAAAACCCTGGGGACACAGGTCCCATTTCCATCTCTTCTCCTAGTTGCAAGTTGTTAAAACAGAGCAGCAATAAGAGTTGGAGTTTGGTGTTCCCTCTCCAGACTGCTGTGGGCCTATAAGAATAGTGTCTGACCCACTAGTCAACACCAAAATGCTAGCATAGATCCGAAATGCCCAAGGCCTTCCTTTTTGAAAAGAGCACACCTGCATTCAGATGTACTTGGGAGCCATGAATCAGCTGAACAGTTCCCATTCCATCCCCACCAGGACACAAAAGTTGGCTGCAAGGGCGGTTTCAGGGAGTGATAAACTGGTCCCCACCTCCTCTCCCACCTGTGCCAGCCCGTCCAGGCCAGTGGGTCTCCCATTAGCATCGCTGGGAATCTCTTTCACCAGTTTCTTCAGGCTTTGAAAGATTCATTCTCCCAAACACTCAGAATTGGGGGCGTAACAATTTATTTGTCTTCCTAGTTTTATCATACAGACATCCTGGGCTGCCAGTCGAAGCTTCTGGCCAGCATGAGATTGGCCAAGAGCACACCGAGCTGCCATTGGAATGACAGCCCAGACCCGGGACAGGCTTGCTGAAGTGCTGCAGCTGACTTTCAGATGCAGATGCCTCTCCAGCTCTTCTCTTCACGGATGCTGGCTTGGGATAGGAACCACGGATCCTGCCCCATCCCTTCACATCCCCAAAATGGCCAGTGACTAACCTTAGGGTGCACAGGGATTGCTGGGAAGAAAAGCCAGGTCTTGGGCCTTCCGGCTCTGTCTTATAGCCATGTTACCGGATTGCCTCAAACTTTCTAAAACCTACCTCCAAGTGTGCACGCAGTGCCTATTAAATCCGTCTTCTTGGCCTGGCCAAAGCCCTCCTCCCCCTTCCTCCAGGCCCTCCATCCTGCATCACAGACCCCCTCCCCTCCAGCTTCAGGGCCTAATCCCAAAGTGTCCTTTTCACATCTGCACCCCTCCCCTCTCCCAGCCTGTTCTCCATAGGAATGGGCCTCCCTCAGCCTTCCCATCTCCTGCTTCCCACCCCCTCACCCCCAGCACTATAGAGTGTCATAAATTCTAACGAAACCCCATCAGGGGAAGAAAAGGAGCAAAAAGTGCCTAATTGGCAGGGGCCTCGAAGCTCTTGGTCCCTGTGGTGGGATTGATAAGGTTCCTGGGAAGCGGTAGGGGTTTGGAGAGAGAAGGGGGGAGGCTGGGGGCCTGCCTGCCAAATGTAGCCAATTAATGTCAGTGCTGCCTTTCATGCCAGCCAATTAAGTCCCACATACTTGTCACCAGCCCTGGGAAGGGGGGCAGGGAGGGCGGGGCAGGGGGTTTCAAGGGAACAACTAATTTCCCTGCAGCCAGGATAATGCAGCCTTCAAAATGGGGAAAGGGTGCAGGGGGAGTTAGAAGGTGTCTGGGGGTCACCAGGGGCAGGCAGCTGGGGAGGGGGCAAAGTGCAGAACACTGGGGCTCTGTGGGGACTTTGTTTGGGGCCCTGGGAGAAATGGAAGCTGGGATTGGCTTCAGGGGCCAAGAGCTGCTGGGAACTGGAAAGGGAACTCACTTTCTCACTTTGTGCCCTGAGCTAGCAGAGCCAGGCACTTGCCAGTTATGCCATTCAGTGTGTACAATTCCTGTGCAGCTCAGAGAGGTTAGGGAACCTGCTCAAGACGGAACAGCTATAAATGGCCAGAGTAACACGGTATTGACCTGCCAAGGTCCATGGTAAATGTTCCCTAAGACCCCTGTAAAGCAGAGACAGTGGCCTAAGCATCCAGGAGCCCTAGCCACCTCCCTCCTCACCACACCAACTGGACAGAGGGTCCTAATGGAGGGCAGCACAGTCCAGGCTGCTAGACAGCAGGTTAGCCTGGGAGATGGTGAAAGATCTTTCAAGGCAGGGAGAAGGACGTTGGAAGGGGCACAGGACACAGCGTCTCAGTGAAGGAATATCCTTGTGAAATTGGGGATGCCCACTGTTAGCCCTCCAAGGATGCAGCTGGCTACAGATAGAAGAGATACTTCCAGACAGTCAGAGGTATCAAGAGGGTCTTGGCAGCTCTTCCCTTGGAAGGCCAATGCTTAGGAAAGTTGCCTTCTTGTTGGCTTGGGGGAAAATTCTGAGAACTCCTGAAGGAGGGTCCAGGAAGAGCCTGGCAGTGGCTCAGGAGCAGGCCGGCAGGGGTCTTCAGGGCTGGGGGGAAAAGACCACCCAGGGGTCCCTGGGAGCGAGCAAGCCTCTTTGGGGCAGCCTCTGGCTCAGCATCAACCACTTACCCTCAGGAGCAAGTCAGCCTTCCCCCAGGCCTCCCCCGGGGAGAAAGTGAATGAGTGAGACAGAGCTGAGTGCCAATCTTGGCTCCACCACTTGTGAGCTGAGTGACCTTAGGGGAGTCCTGGACCCTCTCTAAGCCTCAGTTGTCTCATCTGTGAAATGGGGTTAAGCAGAATCCCTACTGCCAGGGCTGCAGTGAGGCTCCCAGAAGAGATTGGATGGGAAAGGGTTTGTAATCTATGACTGACTAGCTAGGTTGGAGGTGCTTCTGAGCAGGCAGTTGGGGTAGGGGCGTGTGCCCAGGAGCCGGGCTGCACAGTGCCACCAGCTGCCCCTCTGCCCTGGGTGCGGGCAGAGGCACCATAATATGTGCATTGTCATGCAGATGCTTTGCTGGGCTGCCCACCCCCAGTGGGCCTATAATGACCTTGAGAGCTGGTTGGAGGCTGGGGCAGGCTAATTACATGGCCCCAAGCCCGCCAAGACCCAATAATTACACATCAACTTGTACAGAGAGGGTGGCTAATTGTGTGACAAGCTGTGAGGGGAGGGCCAGGGTGCCCCCCGAGCTAATGAGCTTCCCCCAGAGTCCATGGAGCAGGGCCAGGGTGAGGGGATGTGGCACGCAGGCCCTTCCCATTCCCAGCCCCCCACGGTGCCCAGCTCCCTGGAGGGTGGCAGGGAGCGCAGGAGGGAGGCGAGCAGTGATTAAGAGCCAAAGCTCACCTTAGGCCTGTCTCCTCTTGCCAAGTCTTGCTCAAAGACGCACATGGTCGGGTGCTATGGGCCTGCTCTCTCAGGAGAAATGTCCCCCCGACGCCTCCCTCACCTCAGGGTGGCTCAAGCTCTTCCAGGCTTGCCTTCCGCCCCTGGCCCCGACTGGCTGGCAGACTGGCCGTGGCAAGGAGTAAAAGACAAATCTGGGAAATCCTTGACCATCAGAGATGGCAGGATCCACCAGGATCCCTCAGTCCAGCTCCTGCTTCTCACAGGGGTGGGAAACCGAAGCCCAGATCAGCCAGAGCCCTGGCGAGCTGGTGAGCTACTCTCAGGCCCACCCGACTGGGCTTCTTATTTCTTTTTCATTCAAAGTAGTCCTAGGTACTCTAAAGGCCATGTGGTTGGCCAGTTCTATGTTCAATCTTCTTTTTTAATATTTATGTATTTGGCTGCACCGGGTCTTAGCCGCGGCACATGAGATCTTCGTTGCCGCATGCGGGATCTTCAGTTGCAGCATGCAGGATGTTTAGTTGCAGCACGCAGGATCTCTCTCTTTTTTTTTTTTTTTTTTTTCCAGTTGTGGCATGCAGGATCTAGCTCCCTGACCAGGGATCGAACCCGGGCCCCCTGCATTGGGAGTGCAGAGTCTTAACCACTGGACCACCAGGGAAGTCCCTCTATGTTCATATTTAGCCCTTTCACTTTTGAGCTGTGTGACTTTGGGCAAGTCACTTTACCTCTCTGAGCCCCAGTTTCCCCGCCCATAAAATGACAAGGTTACGAGGATAACATGAGTTAATTCCAGTGAGTGAAACCTAGAGCTCAGTGCCTGGCACCAAGTGACCCTATCTAGTGTCCTCTTCATGCAGGTTCTTGACATCCCACCTGACGCCGAGCGCCGCAGAACAACTGCCCCCTGCCCCAGCCACCTCCACCTCCTTTCCAGGCCCAGGCTCTACCCCTATCCACCAGAGGTCACCCTGACTGCCCAAGCCCACCCCAACCGCTAATTCCTGCCTGGATACCTCTCTCTTTTCCCTGAGACTGGAGCAAACTGGAAGGGGCAGGGGTGTGAGGGCAGGGGACGAATTAGGCCATCTCTCTTCCCTTCAGATGTGACACCCTATGGAGGTAAGGTTTCAAGGTGGAGAGAGGCCTCTGCACCTCCTGTTTCTCAGACGACCTCCACCTGTCTAGCTTGTCCCTCAACTCCTGACACTTTTGGACACACACCCCCCCCCCAAAAAAAAGCAAGCAGGAGGCAGAGGCATTGAAGTGGCTGCTGACAAGTTGGAACAGCTTAACAAATTACTCCTAACAAACTACTGGGGGAAAGAGGAGGGGAGGCCTGAAGCCAGCCTGCTCCCAAACAGCACCTCCATCTGTGCCCTAGTGGGCCTCGCGACTCCCAGGCCAGCCAGAGGCTTTCTCCCAGGGAGGCCTACACAGGCAACCTCTCCAGCCACTCCCACCCTGACCAGCCCCAACCCTGGGATCTGTGGTTCCTCAGGCCTCAGAACCATGGGGATCCCCCAAGTCAGAGAGGCTTCTCACCTTAACTGAAGCCCCGGGCCTCAGCCCCACTCTGTTGGGCACAGAAGGAGAGGTAGCAAGGCCAAGGGCTCCCACCCTCAGACTGTCGGGTCCAGGGCCTCAGGTTGGAGGCCCCCAGCTTATCGGTACCTGACCATTCTACCAGCCTGTGTGTGGACAGGATTCCCTTTGTGGATCCAGCTCTGGCCACTGGCTGAGGCAAATCATCTCTCCTCTTGGACTTGTTGGCTTTCTTGTCTTTCACATGAAGGCTGTCAATCCCCCCAAGGCCCCAGATAGCCCTCCGAGGGCTGTCCTAGGCATTAAATAAGATCATGGACAAGAAAGCACTGCCTTGGTTTTAAAGTGCCACACACAGGTTGGTTATTGGAATGGCTGCTGATTACGATTGTTATTAATTCTTGCCCCTTCTGTATTCTTGACTTCTGCCCTTAGTTGGACTGGACCACTGGGAGGAAAGGGATGATGGACCCTACCATCGATAAGGAACACTTGCAAAGCGCTTTCATTTACATTTTGTCTAATCCTCACATCAGTGCCTAAAGGGAGGAATTACTATCCCCTTTCACAAAACCATCAGGTGGGCAGTTGGCCTCTGACCAGTATTGGCTACTGCCCCAGACACTTTAGGTCCTCTCCCAGGATTCTTTTCAGCATCACGGCAATACTTCTAAGCTCAATAGGCAGGCTGGGGAAGAGACTTGGGCTAGGATGGAGGGGAAAAGGCAGGGCATAGACAGGAGCCTGAACACTCGGGCTCAGAGAGGATAGATAACTTACCTGAGGTTACACGGCTAAGAAGTGCTGTCTCAGCTGCAAATCCATGCCCTTCCAATCAGCTCACTTTGTGGGCCTGGACCTGGCTAACCTGGACAGGCAGGGGGTCTCCACAGTGGAGGCTCAAGATGCCAGGTTTCAGAGTGGGTCCTGACCAGAGGGTGTGGGCTCCATCCTGGAGAGCCCTGGAAAGGGGATGTTCTCCAGGGGCAGCTGGGCACTGCTGGGACTGACCATGTGCCGAGGCCTGTAATCTGATTAAGCCATTAGAGTCTCTGCCCCAAGCACGTGCTGCCAGGCTGCCAAGTCCTTCAATTAATCCCCAGATTAATCTGCTCCTTCACCCCGTGCCCTCCTCTCCACCACACCCCTGCACCCCCAGCCCCAGGAAGTTCATTACAGCCTGGAGGGGGAGGGAGGCCCGCCCCTGGGGCTTGTGGAGCTGCATCAGGGGCACTAGACACCTCCCTTGGTTGCCATCACTGCTGCCCTTCAGAGAAGGGGGCCCGAACTGCTCTGGCCACCTTACCTTTGGTCTGTCTTCCCCTGCAACCCACCTCAGACCCTCTACTCCTTAAAGCTCTGCATTCATTCAACAATTGGTTGAGCACTTAGTATGTGCTAGGCACTGACCTTGGGGTCTAGTGGTAAAGAAGACAGGCAAGGCCCCAGGGGCCCCCAGTGCAGGAGAGGAGAGAGAGAAATGCACGGGTGCTGACAGTCTCATGTGCTCCATGCTGCAGCAGGGGGCCCAGCAACTGTTGTTGAAGGAGGTCAGAGAAAAGAAGAGGGTCACTCTAGGCAGAGGAAATGTGTGCAAAAGCACAATGACTGGGGTACAACACACAGCCTTTTTGAGGAAGGTGGCTCGGTTGGGATGGGGATGGAGAGGCAAAGGCCGGTGGAAGATGAGGCTGGGAGTGGGCTGTGGCCCATGGTGAAGGCTCTGCATGTGTAGGTATAAGATGGTGTGAGCCATGCATCGGTGTCCATGTGTGCACATTGCTGTAGGCACGAGTGGGCATCTCAAGCTTGTGTGCATGTACAATGATGACCACGTTGGTGATGGACTTTTGTAGCTGAATGTGTATCTGAAGCCTCTTCCTTTGCTGATGTGTGAGTGTGTGCGTTTGGTTTCCTCAACCACACTCCCAGCACCCCGGGGACAGGGCTGGGGATGCCACTTCTCCTATAAATTACTTGCCCACCAAACGCCAAGGACTCGTAGCTTCCAACAGAGCATCCCTGGATCTAAATCTTCATCAAATATGCCAGATTTCTGATGGGTAGGAACTTCCAGACCTGGATTCATACTCCCTTCTTAGACAGGGCCCTTCCCTCTGCCCTGACTAACCATAGCCGGGGCCAGGCAAGCCTGGGAGGCTGGCAGTGATGGGGCCTTAAACCCGCCTCTCCACTGCCACCCTGGCTAAGCTCCCTTCATGTCTCACCAAGATTGCTACAGAGTCTCCCCACTGCTCTCCAGCTTGACCCTCTGCCAAAGCCTAGTATCCATATAACAGTTTGGGGTGGGGGGAGAGTCCATTAAAACTAAGATCCTGTCATTCCTCTGTTGCAAGCCTTGCAGTGGCTCCCACCTCACTCAGAGTAGAAGCCACCATTCTTTCCAAGGCCCTTACCATGACACTACAAGATAGGCCCTCCCCGCCTGCCATCACTTCTCTGACCTCTTTTCCTAACCCTCTTGCTCACTGCCCTCCAGCCACACAGGCCTCCCTGCTTGTCCTCCAGCAACCAGGCCTTCTCCTGCCTCAGGGCCTTTGCACCTGCTGCTCCTTCTGCCCGGAGGACTCTTCCCTCAGATATAAACAAGGCTCACTGCCTCTCCTTCGTTTTTTGCTCATATGCCTCCTGTCACCGTCTCAATGAGGCCCGCCAGGACCACTCTATCGAAAATTGCAGATCACCGCCCACCCCATCCTGGCACTCCCTATTCTCTGTAATCCGGTCCTTTTCCTCTCCACAGCACTTATCACATTCGAACACACTGCATGATTTACTCAGTTATTATGTTTAGTATTTGTCTGTCTCCCCTCACTAGAATGTGAGCTCCGTGAGATCTTTGTCAGAGCTAATCACTGATGTCTCCCAGCTCCTAAAACATTTTCTGGCATCTAGTAAGCACACAATGAACGTTTCTTGAAAGAATGCCTCCTGGGGGAGAAGCCCCAAGGGTCAAGTTCTTCCCAGAGCTTGCTTTGAGCTCCCAGAGTTCCAGTCTTCATTCCCAATACTACCCAACCCCTTCTCCTCCCACCGAGATGCCATTAGATTCCTTGAAGCCCCAAATGGGATTAGCGTGACCATACACACAAATGCACATGCGTGTGGGCGCAAGCACACACACATTGCCCAGGTATGGGCACTGAAGTCAGGTTCTTTGCTTCCATTGCTGGCCGACAGAACTCCAGAGAGCCCCCAGGCCCTGCCCTTCCCCTCCCAAGTTTCTCTCAGCTGCTGCTCTTGTTTCCCCAATGACTCCCTTTTCCTCTCCAGGCCTCCTAGCCTCTGTCTTTCTGCCCTCTAGGTCTTCCTTGTTCCCCCTCTGACCCTCCCTCTGTGTCCCCAGGCCTTACCCCCTCCCCTTACTTGTCACCATAGCCCCAGTGCCTCGCCCCTTGGTGTGCCCAGATCTTGGTCCTTCCCCTCATCCCCCCCACCAGCCTTTGTGCCTCTGCTCTCAGGGTGTCTCCTGCCCCTCTCCCTGTCCTTTCAGCGACCCCTGTTATCCCTGCCCTTCTCTGCTTGGTGCCCCCAAATCCAGCCCTCTCCCTGTAATGCTCTCCCTCCCCGCTTGCTGGCAAACACCCAGGCTTTGGCTCTCATAGCCTCTATGTGTTTCTGCCTGGCCTTTGTGCCACCTGCAGGCCCAGCGTCCCCAAGGGCTCTCCACACAGCCACTCAATAATTAGGTCAATTATGAGGTCAATTATCTAATCCTCTCCAATCCAGCTCTGCATTGCTCCACACACTCGCATCCTCAGGCACTTTCAGAGGCCCCGGGCAGCAGATGCTCCAGCCCTTGCTACCTCTCATGTAGATGCCCCCCTCCTGGCCTCCTGGCTGAGCAGGTTCTGCTCATCACAGAAAATTTTGGAAGGGGCACTGAATGGTGGCTAGAAAGACAGTGATTCCCAAGAGCAATGTGTAGGGAGCACCTCCCTAGGCAACACTGAGGTCGCCATCCCAGGGATGTGACTTCACTGGAGTCAATCCGCAGTGCCTGGACTTGTGTGTGTGTGTGTGTGTGTGTGTGTATGTGTGGTTGGGGACTGGAGAATGGATCCTGCCTGGAGACAAGGGGAGGGACAAAAAGACCTCTAGGACAAGGTTCCTTAATCTTTTCCTGAAGTCATATGACTATTGAACATCTTGATAGAAGAACTGGACTGTAGAAACACACATCCACACCCGTTTGCAATTTATTTCAAAGAATTGGTCCCCAGACCCCTGGAAACTATCCAGAGATCCTGGCCATAAACTTGGATCCAGAAACTCTGATCCAATGGCTCTTCCCAGAATAGTGCCACTCTCTCTCAGGAAAGATCACCCCTCCAGGATGAGGTCAAGAAATCCTCAACCTTCCCTGCCTCTTCCCAGAGCCTCAGTTTTTACTTCAGGAGTGCCTTGCCTGCCCACCCAGTTACCTGACAGCCAGTGCCACGAAAGCCCAGTATCACTGTAGCCTCTGGGGCAGCAAGAACTGCCCCAAGCCCTGGTGTCCATGGCAGATCTCTGCTGGAGCGCTCCACCTTGCAGTCAAGGCCACAGCTCACTGGCAGTCTGACTGACCCAGTAAGAGAACCAAGGAGAAGCAGACCAGAGGAGGGGCAGGCAGAAGTGAGGAAATGAAAAAGGGAAATAGGGAGTCTAGGGAGGGAAGGAGATGGAGGCCAGAGAAAGACACTAAAGAGAATGAAAGCAAAGAAAACACTCAAGAGAGGACAGTGTTTACATTGCCAGGGAAAACCCAAGAACTTCACCAAGTCTGATTTCCTCCACTGTACAGATGGGTAGATTCAGGCCCCAGAGAGAGAAAGGGACTTGCCCTATACCCAATACAGCCTGTCCCTGGCAGGGTTCCAAACACCCAAGGGGTGGAGAGGCATAGAGCTGACAGCCTCCAAATCTCTGTCTCACTGGTCACACAGATAGTCATTACAATAATCAGTATAATAGGGATATTTTTAAAACAACTTGAATATATCCAACAATAGGGGATTGAGTATACAAATTCTAGTTTACCTATAGTGTTGAATGCTTTGAAACAAAAAGCACTTATAGATTAAATTTAGTATCAGAAAATGTTGACAGTACACTTTAAAGACCAGTTTATAAAACCAAACCAGTAAATACATGCAGGGAAAAAAAAGGACCAGAAACGGGAAATACACCAAAATGTTAACGCTTGTTATCTCTGACAAGGATATTGGAAATTATTGCTGTCTTCTTCTTGCTTGTCTACATTTGCCATACTTTCTTTAATAAGCATGTATTACTTTTGCAATGAGAAAAAGCAATAAAATGTTACATGTAAAGTACTTTTTAGAACCTTCATCTCCAGCTCAGACTTCTCTCCTGACCTCCAGGCTCCAAAACCCACTGTTGGTTGTCCCACCAGCTAGAGTCAGAACATGGGGCCGCAGGCTCCTCCCCCTCCTCTGGTTTATCAACATTAGCTGTCCCTTTAGCTGTCCCCACCCTAAGCCCTTCCCAGCTTCCCCACAGCCACACCCAGGCGGGGCCACTGCAGCCTCTGGCCCGCTCCATCCCACCCTGCTCACACTGATAATCTGGGCAACTTTTGTGAAAAGGTTCATCCAATCACGTCTCTCCCACCTGCAAAGTGCCCATAGGAAAGGACCTATGGGCCTGCAGCATCTTTGCAAACCTCATTTCCAAGATTCCTGTCCCCAAAAGAGGAGGAACACACACACACACACACACACACGCACGCACACACTTCCCACCTTTGCTCCTACTTGGCAAAAGCCCTACCAAGACTCTCCCCGTGCCACCCTCCCTACACAAATGCCCTTTATTCAACTTCCAATCCACTTCTTCTGTCTGCCTTCATTTGGGCACTGGGTTCATCTTCCCTGGCCAGCCAGAGGCTGATTCTTGTGGTTCAGCAGTAGACTCTAGTAGAGCCCAGCTTCTTGATGGAGGCAACTCCAAAGGGCAGCAAGGTGAGTCACAAAGTAGGGGCTGGGTGTGGGGCAAAGAGGACCGTGGGACTGTCTCATGGGACTGTTGAGCTCAGAATACATACGCACACGCAGCCCTGCACAGTCTGCACTCTCCCTCGTAGTAGCCGGCCCGTGCCTCCCACAGTGCAGGGAGCCCTCATACTCGGCAGTAAGTGCACCAACATGCACCTCCCACAGCCTCTACCCACACGCACACCCCCAACACAGAATGTGCACATTTTCTCCATTCAAAGAAGCCTCTCCCCAGCCCTATCTTTCAGGGGTTAAAGACTTGGGGTGCACACCTGTAAACAAGCACACAACCTCACACCCTAGGATCTGCCCACCCTACAGTGGATGGACCCCGCTGCATACCAGGTGAGAACCATTCAGTGTGGTAGTAAGAGCTGGGATGTGGAGCCATACCTGCTACCTACACTCTTACTAGTGTGTGGCCTGGCGGCAGGTTACATCACCTCTCTGAGCCTACTCAACTGTAGAATCGGAATAATAATAGTACCTACCTCAGAAAGCTGTTGTGCAGAGGAAATAAGTATGTATAAATACGTAAAGTGCTCAGAACAGTACCTGTCATGGAGTGTTATATAAGTGTTTGTTGTTATTATTATTACCTGTCATAAAAATATATACCTATATCTACACAATTCAGAACCATTTTGTGAGAACGAGAGAGATGTGTGCATGTGTGTGTGTGTGTGTGTGATCTCGCACATGCGCCCATGTGACCTTATGAATAAGTGATTACCGAAGTGGTATGATTTAGAAGGGACTACCCACACCTCTACCCTTAATCAACACCATTGCCCGAAATTCCACCAATATAGCATATATCATCTGAGTCTTGAAGGCCAGTTCTTTTCAACAATCTCCTATTAAAATGCACATACCCCTTGGGGGGTGTTAAGCCTTATCAACTAACACCTTAGTTGTCATCTAACACCTTAGTTATCAGCTAACACCTTAGATATCAGTTAACACCTTAGTTGGCAGCTAACACCTTAGTTGACAGCTAACACCTTAGTTGACAGCCAGCTGAGAGCAAGACCCTGCAGGACTGGCTTTCGGAAGAAGGAGGACAGGGATAGTAGAAATAGAGGGGCTTGGATAGGGTGGAGAGGAGGGCACCAGGGCCAAACCCCACCAAACTACCAATCTTGTCCTGCCCTGCAGTGTATGGAAGGGATGGAGTCCTTCCTTCCAGCTGATGTCACCAGGTGTGTGGGGGGGTGTGAGGCAGAAGGAAAAGGAGATCATATGCCAGACATTCCCCACAGCAGCTGGTGAGTGTTGGCACAGCCAGCCCGAGACTTCCTGGGAAGGTGGGTGGAGGTGGGGAGCTGGAAGCTCTGCATCCTACTGCCTCTCCTGCAATTCCCACCCCTTCTCTACACACCGATCTCCCTCCAGGGGCTAATTGAAGGGAGTTGAAAGGAGGGAATACAGGTAGATGGTCTCGGTGACCTCCCCACCCCGAATTCCCACCACCCAGAAGTGCCACTCTGGAAGCCTAGGGCTAGTCGCTGATTGGGCCCTAAGGGGCCGCTTCCCTCCCATTGACCTTAGAGGTCAGCACTGCCAGCTTCTGCTCAGGGCCTCTGGCATTTATCATTCCATCCAAAGCCATTCCTGTTTCCTGCCTGGACCACTCCCGTGTGTAATGAAAGCCATAAGCTCATTAAGTTGGGGTGAGGAAGGACTTCCTTTGATTTGTCCTCAATTTACCACCCTCAAACTTCAAAGAGGCCTCCCACGTGCACAGGGCTGAAGCTTCAATGGGCCAAGTAGAGGACCCTGTGTTCGCAGTGCTCACAGTTGGAATGTTTAAACTCCATTCATTTCTACAAGCTTTGGAGACCCAGGATTCTTGGAATGTCAGTGCTAGAAAGATGATCAGAGATCATCTAATCCCCTCTACACTCTCCCCAGCTCCCACCCATTATTCAGATAAGGAGACTGAAGCCCAAAGAGGTTATTAGTCCCTTATTTAGGTCCGCACTGATAGAGTGGACAAAGCTCTTTCACGTGCATTCCCACATGGCATCCTCGGAACAATCCTGTAAGTAAGGGATGATTCACATGCCCAACTCAGAGAAGAGGAGATTGAGAGTCAGAACTGCCTAAGAACTTACCCAGGATCTCAGAGCAAAGATGTGGCAGAGGTGGCCTCCAACCCAAGCCTTGTCTCAAAGGCACTTTCTCACACAAGGGAGGGTTAACAGCATGGGCTTCGGAGCCATACAGATGTGGGATTGAGTTCCAGTTACACCACCTCCAAGGGTGTGGACTTGGACTTTCCCAAAGCCTCAGTTTCCTCCTCTGAAAACCGGGGGTTACAACTACCACTCTCATAGGGTTGTCGTCAGTATGAAGGGAGCTGATACATTGTAAAGTGCTTATTCATTCAGTCCACAAAGATTTAGTGAGCATCTACTATATGCCAGGCACTGCTCTAGGCCCCAGAGATATAGCAGTAAACAAAGAACAGACAAGTCCTGCTTTCATGGAACTTACTTACAGTCTCGCACAGTAGAGAAGCATGTGAAGAAGTAAGTGAACAAGATAACTTCTGGTAGTGATGAGTGTTGGAAAGGAAATAAAACAGGGCTATGGGATAGAGCGCACCTGGAACGGAAGCAGGAGGCGACTTTAGACTGAGGCGACGTTTGAGCTGAATGAGGACAGAGTGTTGGGCAGTGTTGGAAGAGCAGGTTCAAAGGCCCAAGGTAAAACCTCAGATCTCCTCCACGTTTATTATATCTCGTGCCCTGACTGTTGTACTGAGCTCCAGACAAGTGCCTACTAGTCACCTCTGCTTAGATGTCTAATAGGATCTTAAAGTTGACATGGCCAAAACAGAGATCCTGAGTTCCCCCCAAACCTTCCTTCCCACAGCACACCCCAGCTCAGTAAATGGTATCACTATTTGTCCAGCTGCTTTAGCCCCAAACCTGGGAGTTACCCTTGAATCTTTTTTTCTCACCTCCTACATCCAATCCATCAGCAAGTCCAGCCACTCTACTCCCGAAATATATCCTAATCCATCCACTCCTCAGCACCACCCCCTCCACCAACCCGTCTCAAACCACCATGCTCACTCACCCCAAGAGATCTCCCCTCACGCCCACAGTCTATTCTCAACGCAGAGACCAGAGTGTCTTTTAAAAATGCATATCAGATCAAGTTACTCTCTTGCTTACCACTGGCCTCTCAATCTGACTTAGAAGAAAACCCCAAGTCCGCCACCCCTAGCCTACAGCGTCCTGTCTGTTCTGGCCCTGCCTGTGTCTCCCACTCAACCCTTACTACTCCCTCCCTTGTCTGTTCACCTCCAACCCCACTGACCTCCTTCTTGCTGAGCCCTCCAACATGACAAAGCTCTTAGAATAGAGTAATCACTCAGAAGATGTGAGGTGGTGGGTAAAAAGAGGGAGAAGCCTGAGAAGGTCTAGCAGAGAGAAAGGAGGACACGGAGGGCAGCTCTGAGGAAACCCAGTAAGGAGGGGCCAGACAACCGTGTCCAAACCAGCAAGGGGGTGTTGTCCAACCCCAAGCAGGGAGGAGATGACCTTTAGTCACCTCCTCGGCTTTTGCAGTGAGAAGGGAATGTAAAGCAAGCCAGACCAGAAGACAGTGAGCGTGGATGCTCAGTTGTGAAAGAGGAGGCAAGCAGGAGGGCGGGAGCTTGAGGAGCATGGAGGAGAGGATTTTTTCAGGGGAAAACTGGAACATATTTGCAGGCTGAGGGCAGGGAGCCAGCAACAGAGAGAAAATTACTGGAGTGTGGTCCCCTGGGGAATGGGCTGGTTAGACTCAGGAGGAGGAGGGGAAGAGGGCAGTTGGGAAGGGGGAAGTGGGGAAAGGGGGCTCAAGCTCGTGGCTAACAGCCTCCTGTGTGTCGCTTTGTTTCCTTGTCCTGCCAGGCTTTAACCACCAAGGGCAATGCCAGCCAGCAGTTCTCCAGCTCTGGCATTTACATTTAAGGGATGACAGAGCGGGGGCAGTGCTGGGCAATGAAGTGGGGTGCCAAAACCACCCCTTTGTTCTGCCCCGGGGCCTATGGGCAGAGTTGGCTCAGGTGACCAAGAGAAGTGGAACCCATACCTGGTGTGGCCTTTCTCCCTGGCTCCCCTGTCAGATTTCCAAGTCCCAGACCAGTACCTTCACCAATCCCCAGGCCTACCACCTTAACTCACACCCCTGCCTGAATGTGCAGCGGGAGCTAAGACTGGTCCTGAGACTAGGGACACTTTCGGGGATGCCACCACCAGCCCCAGCCCAATGGTCTCATGCTATTCTAGGCCCACAGGCTCTGTGCCAGGACTTTTGCATACATGAGCACCCACAGTTAATGCCCCCAAAGATCTTATGAGCAAGGTAGTTCTATTATATGCTTGTTTTACAGTTGAGGGAACCGAGCTTAAAGAGATGCCATCAATTGCCTAAGGTTACCCACGGCCATTAACCAAGGGGAAAAGTCCCCAGGAATTGGGGACAACAGTCACTGAAGCAGGAAAGGCCCTCTGAGCTCACCTTAGGGCAAAAAGTCCCAGGACAAATGGGAAAACGGAGGACCTGGCAGGGAGAGCGATTTGCGAAGGTCACATGGTGAATGGAAGTCAGACTCTGTGTCTCCCAGCTGCCTGGCCTGTTGAGCTACCAGAGTGAACTGGCAGCACCAGGGCCAGCCACCAGCCCAACAGGGCTATGGAGGAGGCAGGATATGTGAAACCATGGAGAAGAACAGCCAAGAATGCATTAGGGGGCTTCCCTGGTGGCGCAGTGGTTGAGAGTCCGATTGCCGATGCAGGGGACACGGGTTCGTGCCCCGGTCCGGGGGGATCCCGCATGCCGCGGAGCGGCTGGGCCCGTGAGCCACGGCCGCTGAGCCTGCGCGTCCGGAGCCTGCGCTCCGCAACGGGAGAGGCCACAGCAGTGAGAGGCCCGCGTACCACAGAAAAAAAAAAAAAAAAGAATGCACTAGGTTCGGTAGTCTTGGAGGCCAGGGACATATCTGCCTGTTTGGTGTCCTGATAAAATGAGAGTCACGGCTCAGTGAATGTATGTGGGATAGATGGATGGAAGAATGGCCAGGTGGATACATGTCTGGAACAAACCCAGAGGAAGGCCCAGCCAGGATACTCCACACTGGTCCTGAATCTTCTCCCGGAGCCAAGACCTCACTCCCCACCCCGCTATCTGGAGGCCGGAACCCAGGGATCCGACTCCTCCTGAGCTGGAGAGGCGTGGGGAGGAAGCTCTGCCAAAAACTGGCCTGGGGTTTTGATTGAAAAACCTGAAGAGTCACCATCAGTGCATCCGTCAGCCTCCTTTTCCACCATCATTCAAGGAACTTCTTCTGAAGCCCTCCTTGATCCTGCTGATGAAGCAGAAGCCCTTGCCCCTATACAAACACACACAGCCCACTGCCCTCCTGATTTGGGCACTAATAAAGCAACCCCCTTCTCAGTTCCCAGGGCACACAGGGAACAGCTTTGTGGCTGGGGCTGACACATCTGGTCTTCCTGTCTATCAGACCCCCAGGCCTGCTCAATTCTCTAGGGCCCGCTCTCTTTTCCACCCCTCCCATCACCCCCTCATTCACCTTACCTGTCTCACCTGCCCTCCAGCATGTGCTCCAGGAGAGCACATTTCTGCTCAGAAGCAGAAAGCAGTAGGAACAAGTCCTCACACATGGTGGGCACCAGCCCACATCCTTGCGCACACACACTCCCCTGGTTATGCACAATCACGCCTATGTCACTATACACACATACTGGCATGTGTAGATAACCATGCACACACACAGGCTTGTACCAAAGATAGACACACATTCAAGTAGACCTAGGTACACACCTCTTCTGCCAGGGCCAGTCTGTGAAGTTTCTTTCCTGGGTGGACCCATCTTTGTTGAGGTGGAAGAGATAAGAAAACGTAGAGGCTGGGCAGGTATAATTTTGTATACCTGCGGGTATAATTGTGTCTCTTGTGCTTGGAAAAGGTTCTAGGGTCCAAAGAAAATGAGCCAGTGTTTGGACCTAACTCCCCCCAGCCCCCCATACCCCAACCTCTGTGTTGGACTTATTCCCGAAACTCAGCTCCCTGCCCAGTGCCCAGCCTGCTGTTCTGGCCTGGCCCTGCCCCGCCCAGTCCTCTGGGGTCCAAACATGTGGCCAGGGCTCAAGAGACTGGCCTTCTCGTGCCCAGCCTGGGAGGCTGCTCAGCTGTGGAGGAAGACCCCTCCAGGCCAGAGGTCATCTTGCGCTCCCCTTCCTGAGAGAATGCAGCCCAGAGGCCTTCCCCAAAGAGAAGGCAGGAGGTTCCCTCAAGGAGGAAGCCATACTTCCCAGTATCAACAGGCCCAGCGTGGATCCTGCTAAGAGGAAGTGGAAAAGAGGCCATTGCAGCCAGCAGAGCTGCAGGTAAAGGGTAGGCTGCACTTCCTGGCCCCTGCTCTACTGAACCCCAACCAGGGATTCCCTAAGCCCCTCACTGCCCTCCCTGCCCCCCACACCATGTCTCTCCCATCCTGACTCTCCTCTCTTCACCATCCTTCTCCTGATCTTCTCATGAAAAATGGATGGAGCTTTTATTAAACTGTTTTCTCTTCAAAGGAGCTTTCAATTTTTAATGCTTTGCTGTGGTCGGGGAGACAGACTGGCCCAGACAGACCACGGGGAGGGGGCAGAAGAGGTCTGACCTGGAGTCGGAGCGGGAGGAGGGAGAAAGGGGGCTCTAGGCCTGCCTGAGGGTCAGGGAAGCAGGAAGCAGAAGAGATTAGTTTCTGGGGCGGAAATACTTTCCTGGGTGGGACACAACTCTGCCCTTTTCCCTCTCCTCCCCACCTTGGGCTGGGAGATCTTCAAGGGAAGTGGACCAGCTCATGTTGAACACCTACTGTATGCCAGGGCAATGAAGTGGGGTGCTATAACCACCCCTTTGTTCTGCCCTGGGGCCTAGGGGCACATTTGATGTACAGATGCCCCATTGACTCATGACACCAGCTCAGTTACGGGAGACAGTAAAACAGAGTGACAAAGAGCAAAGACTCCAGAGTCAGCCTGCCTGGCTTCAAATTTTGACATTGTTTGCTTGCTGTGTGATGCTTGGCCAATCACTTAATCTCTCTGAGCCTCAGTTTTCCCACATGTCAAATGGGGGAAGGAGTACCTGCCTTGCAGGGTTGCTACGGAGATGCAAGGAGATCACATATGTCAAGTGCACATACATATCTAACACCCACTAAGCCCTAGATACGTACTTATGGTAATGGTGTGATCATCAATGTCCGCATCTCACAGATGATGAGGCTGAGTCTCTAGGAGCTTAAGGGTTGACATTCAAAGTTTCATGGCCACTAAACGGTTGAGCCACACATCATACTGCCGCTCAAAGGGTAGAATTCTGCCTTCTTGAGCACTCCCCACAGCTGGCACATAGTTGGCAGTCAGAAAACCTGTGCTGAATAATTACTCCCACCATCTTCGATTTTGCTGTCTTATCCCAACCTAGCCTCAATTTACTATGTGTCCCCTTAGACTAATCCCTTTACTCTTCCGGTGATGGAGACCCAAGACCCCTGCCTCCTTCCCTGGCTCTCTTGGCAGATATAGCCAGTGTGGAAAGGGGAGGGATGGGAGAAGCCCAGTTACTAGCTGGGAGAGTAAGCCCCCAGTAGGACCAGACAGCCCAGGACAGGGACCCACAATCCCAACCACAAAGTGCCTATCACAGTGTCAGATATGTAAGTTTGGTTCTTCATTTAGAGTATGTACTTTCATACTTTTTATTGTGGGATTTCAAAAGTAATGCATGGTCATCGTAGGAATTTTGGAAACTTTGGAAAATGTTGGCAAACCTCTGAAAGAAGAAGAAATCTACTTTGAATCCATAACAGCTACAGGGTTGATTTGACCTCAGTTGGTCCACACGCAACTGTGAGAATTCAGAATTCTCTGAATTCTGATTCAGTATGGATATTGTGGTGAATGTGTGTGGACAAAGGCGACATGAGGCCCAGCTGAATTCAATTCAACCATGGACCCAGCGGCGCTCTGGGCAACTCCAGGGAGAAGGAGATGAGGACCTTTTTTCCAACACATCTGGTCTGGCTCCAAGCGAAATGAAAAAAGGCCTGGTTCTAAATGATAAACTAGAGAAAAATTCATACTCCTAGTCACTGGTTTTCCACGTATTGATCATTTTGACTTACTGGGAGATGTTTTAACAAATTTTTTGACAACGTAAAGCATTTTTAGTGTATTGTCCATGCTGAGGGGAGGAGTTTGGTTTTTAGTCGTGTGGTGTTATCTCTGGCTCATTTAAACTCCTATTCTTCCTGGCCAGTTGCATTGGGGACGTTATCTCATTTTGTTGCAAGGATCAGTGTGTGCAGGGCCACTGGAGCAACTACTCTGAGCCTGGAATCTATACTGCTGCCGCCCAGGAGAGGGGCCCAAACCAGTTTTTGAGGGAGGGCCCGTGTTGGAAGCACCAAGTGGCTCGGACAACATAGACCAACACTGAGGTTGGCAGTATGTGGGCTGCAATGAACCATATGCCCTGATTCCTTCCAAGGGCTTCAGATGCCTCCTTCACCTCACACCCCACCTGGTGTTCCATGTGTGTGGACATTAGGTCCACTGGCATTTTCCTTGCCAATATTTTCAAGCACGATTACACAAACAAAGCTCAGCCTAAGCCTGTGCCTGTCCCAGAAACCACATAGCACTTCAATTCTGACAGCGAGCAGCATTCCCAATGGGAGCAAACGATTACCACAGAACAGTCGAGAAGATAGTAAGCAAAAGCTGCTTACACTGAAAAGGGGTGGACATTGAAATTGGTGAGAATATGGGCTGCAGAGAAAGTTGTCATTACTGGCAAAAACGCTTATTTGAAAAACTTAAAGGCAGATTATATTGCATTTAAAGGTTATATATTCATCCTCAGTTGCACAAACTTAGGGAAGCCGGAAGCAGCAGATGGAAATATTTCAGTTTCAACTTGTTTGCTTTTGGGGGCAATTTACTTAGAATCAGAGGTAAGATTTCAAAGTTCAGGGAAATACTTCTGAACAAACAGAGCAGGAAGACGAGTTGAAAATGAATTCCCAAATTATTCTCCCCCCAAGATGAAAATGGAAAATTCCAGAAAACAGGCAAACATGCTCAAAGACTACAAAAAACTTCCCCATAGTGCCTGGAAATTACTATTACATGGAAAACCAGTGACTGGAAATATTTCTTTTCAACCAATTTATAATTTCAACTAATTTGCCGTTGTTACCGCAAAGTTGTTTGACAAGTTTGTCTCTGACATGCTAGCAAATCCTCGAAGGTCTCCTGGTCTCAGGCCTGCAATGAGGAAGCAGACAGTACACTTCCGAGCTTCATACCCTGTGAGCCAACCACTCCCCCTCTCTGAGCCACAGCTTCCTTTTCTGTGAAATGGGGAGAAATGACCCATCCAGGCTCATTTGCAGGGCTATTACAAGGACCACACGAGACAGGGGAGTGTTAAGAAAGTGTGCTCAGGAATCAGTCTGCCTGGCTCTGCCACCTAGAAGCAATTTACTTAAACTTCCTGGGCCTGATTTTCCCCATCTACAGAATGGGGCCCCACCTTCCTCAATGACATCCTGACATCTTACATGTAAAGTGCCTGGCATATAGTAAATGTTCAATAAATGTCTGTTATCACCATGGATGGAAAAAAGTCTGCTTTGGAGACTTGTGAGGCATTGTCACTTTTGTATCTGTCTCCCCACACAATGCAGGAGTTGGGGGAAGGCAGGGACTTCTGCTGCCCCAGATCCACCTCTAGGTATCTCCTAGGAAACAGCCGTTGGGTCCCTGGAGCGTCTTCTCCTTCCGTGGACACCTCTCGCCTTCCTTGCCAGGTGAACTCACCTGGGAAAGAAGAAACTTGTTCTACAGGTGCTGCAGACTGGAGGGAGAGGGGGTGGGGCGAGATGGGCAGGAAGCCAAGAACGGCCATCTCTCTATTCCCTCTTTCCTCTGAGAGGCTGCTGTAGGCAGGGGGAGCCCTAGACCAACACAGGGGGTAGGGGTGGGAGGATCTAAGGTAGGCATTGGGCACGGGGATAAGACCGCCAGGCTTGGCATCTGTCAGGGACTGGCTGCCGTATGAACTAACCTCCCTGGATGTCAGTTTACGCAGCTGGGAGGTGGGCGGGATCTCCATCGTTGAGAGGATCAGAGGAGGTTATGGGTGAGAAAGTCCTCTGCAGACTGTAAATTGCTGTGCCCTGAGCACATGCATACATGTACACGGAAGCAGGCATCCCAGCATGCTTTGGGCCCCTCCCGTCTGTCCTAATGCTCACACTTGAATGTGCATCAGAATCACCTGGAGGGCTTGTTAAAACACAGATTGCTGGGCCCCACCCTGAGTGATTCAGTAGAACTGGGGTGGGGCCCAGGAATTTGCATTTCTGACAAGTTCCCAGGTGATGCTGAGGCTGCTGGTCCTGAGACCACAGCTGGAGATCCATGTGCAGAAGGTGTCACGTGCAAATGCTATCTGTGCATGTCCTCGCTGCGTGTGTTGCTCTATGTCACGGTTCCTGTGATCCACAGGCACCCCCCCACTCCAGCTCCCACAGGGGCCTGCCAGGGAGAAATCACTTAGCTAGCTTGCCCTGTTCCCCAGGCAGCCCCTGCGCAGAGCACGAATGAGCAATCAAGAGTTAGCCAGGAGCCCCTCCCAACACACATTCAAACATATTCACACATACAACAACAATGTACAGACACTCATCTCACACCTGTATAACCTAATGGCTAAAGAACAAAGACTGAACAAAACTGCCAAAATCAGCCAGCTCCCCTGCTTCCTAATGTGTGACCTTGGACAAATCATGTAACCTGGCTGTGCTTCAGCCTCATCAGTAGAAAGAGGGGTAATAAGAATGCTTCATAGGGTTGCTGAGAGACTCAATGAGATAACAAATGGAAATCTCTTGGAAGAATGTTAAATGTTAGCTATTTTTAGCAGTGGGCTCCAAGCCCCCAAAGGAAGCCTCAGTAGCAAAACAAAAAATCCAGGGCAGTCCATAACCATGAACAAACTCACTCGGGTCAAAGCAGCCTCCTGGCTCCACCACAACCCACTTGGAAGCCAGGAGACCTAGACCCCAGGTGTTTCTAAGTCACTCCCTTTGTGCCCGTGAGTCAATCCCTTTGCCTCTCTGGCCTCAGCATCCCCATCTGTCCCATAGGGGCTAAGCTGGATCATTTGTCAGGGCTTTCTTCCAGCTCTGCCACATGGTGGGTTCATGCCCAGTGGTGCATGGCAGAGGCAACAGCCGCAATGCCACAGGCCCAGCCCGTGGCCCAGTTTCAGCCTTTCTGGAGCTGAGAGAAGCTGCTCGCACTCCCCGGAGCAGGAGACTGTCAGCAACTCTCCCACAGCCATTTCTTCCACTGGCTTCTCAGGCGCAAAGAGCCTTAGGGCTGCCAGAGGCCTGGGAAGGGAGGCCAGAGAGAAGATTCCTGATAACCCCTTTAACTCTGGGCCCTGCCTGTCAGACTACAAACACTGTTGTGCCCATCATCTCACCATGGCCGCAGGAGGCAAGGAGCACAGGAGAAAATGGAGGCTCTGAGAGGTGGTTTCCTGCCCAAGGTACCAGGATTTGAACCCAGGACTGCTAAAGCCCAAGTCCACTGGCCTGGGCTATGAAAGCCTGTGGGAATCAGACACGGGAAGAATCCCCATATAACCTCTGCTTTCTGTCTTCACGTTTTTAGTGAAATGTCAACATTCTCAATAAGATCTCAAGCCAGCCCCACCCTGACAATCCTGACCCTCCTAATTGTGCTCTATTTTCTCTTCTTCTGTAGCTCAAATCACCTTCTAACATAATATATAAATTACTTATTTATTATGTCTAGTGTTTATTGTGTGTCTCCAAGGGCAGGGAGCTTGGTCTATGTTGTTTATTGAGATAGCTCCAGTGCTTACAACAGTGCTTGGAACTTAATAGGTGCTCAATAAATATTGGCTGAGAGAGCAGCACATTCTGAGTAGGGGCTCAGAATGGGGCAGTGGAAACTGAGTCTTAGCTGGTCTCCTGGCCCTGGCCCCCCACACTGCTCTGAAGATGTGGATGACTTTCCAAAACACCAAGCTGATCAGGTCCCTCCCCTGCTTCCAACCTTTCCAGGACTCCTCATCAGTCCTGAGGTGAACTCCAAACACCTCGACCCTTCATGATTTGGCCTTCTGACCCCTCCAGCTTCATCTCTTAGGCCACCTGACATACCTCTGCCTTCCAACCAGTATAGATTATTTGTAGCTTCTCCAAAGTGCCCTGGTCTCACCTGCCTTTGTGCCTTTGCCCATGTGATTCTGTCTGCCCTCTGGCACCTCTACAACCTAGCAAACTCTTAATCATCCTCTACCCCTAGCTCAACTCCTCATCTTGGAAGCATTTCTCAATGAGGTGATGACTTAAATCATTTCCTGACTCTCACTGACCTCCTGCTTCCCACCCCTGGCTGCCTCTGTACTTCCCAAACACCCTAGAGAGGCCTGGGCTCCAGGATCTGTACCCGTGATTTCTAGTCTTCATGTATGTCTCGCTCAGTGAGTCAGGAGCCCCTTGAGGGTGGGGACCCATTGTGCCTTAGTTATCTCTGTGTCCCCAGTGCCCAGCCACAGAGTAGCTGCACGAAGGATGCACGCATGAATGAAGAGGGGTCTGCAAAGGCATTAATGAACAGCCATGAGTATCTCAATTTTCAAAAGCCCTAAGGGAAAATGAACATTTCCTTATGGTAGGATTGCTCAGGCTAAGACATCAAGTTCTTTTTGCCTTGGGCTAGAATTATATCACCTCCATGAGGCAACCCTCGTTATCTTACGGAAAAACCAATCATATCTTTCATCTCACTCTCCGTCTGCCACCTATGCCTATCTTACCTGCCTATATCTATTTATCTAATCTGTCTTATATATATATATATATATATATATATATATATCCCCTAGATACCTGCCTATCTATCAGAGAGAGGTGCACAGTGGAGTGAGAGTATAGGTCCGGACTCGGATGGTAGAGGTTCCTTCCCAGGTCTACCAAGCTGTATGACCTAGAGTGAGTAACTTAGCCCTTCTGAACCTCAGTTCTTTCATCTGTAAAAGAGAAATGATAATAATGGTCCCTTTCTTATAGGGTGATTGTGAGATTAAGTAAGCTAATTCTTGGTAAGCACTGGTAACAGAAAACATTCACTAAATTATGATGCCTCTTACAGCAGTAATTTATATCACAAGTTATTCATCAAAGAATTTGGGACAGCTGAACAAATGCCATAAAATAGAAAATGATAAAATGTGTACTTGAGAGAAATCAAGATAAAGAAAAATGAGGCAGGAAAATAATAAAGCCAGAAGTAAGATTAACACACACACAAAATGCCTTCTCTAAAGTTCTATAGTTACTAGAGTCTGCATTTGGCTCTCAGCTCCCCTGGTAGCCACATAAAAGAGGGAAAAATCATCAACTATAAGCTTAACAGCATCTGTAACATAAAAATGAACCAGGTGTTCCAGGGAAGCATGGCTTTTCCTGGTCAGAAAAGAAATCACATCTTTCCCTTGGCCCTTCACAAAGAAGACCGTGGGAGAAGCGACCACCCTGTGTCCTCAACAACATCCCTGAAGCCAACGAGGACCAGGTTGACTTTCTCACAATGCTCCCTCCAGCTACCTGTTATGAGGACCCGGGGCAATTCTCCAAGAATAAAAATAAACAATAACAGACACGATTTACCATGTGCCAGGCATAGAATCCCCTCCAAATCAACTCAGGAGGTGAGCATTGTTATTATCCCCACTTTACAGATGAGGAAACAGCATCAGGTGAAATCACTTGCCCAAGGACACACACAGGCAGGAAGTGGTAGGGCTAGATGCAAACCCAGGTCTGTCTGTTACCAGAACCAAATTCATAATCACTATACTCTCCTCCCTCCGGAAAGACCCCAGTGTTACTCTCCCAATACCCAGCCCTCTGATGAGCTTCCTTAAGCTAAGGATAATAAAAGACTCCAGGAGATAGGTGGACAGTCTGCTCTGTAGACAGCCCACCATAAATATTAGTTCTCCGGAATGAGCTCTTGATAAGGCTGGGGCATCAGGGGCTTCAAGGCTGAGTTATCTGGAGGGATCCCAGAGTGCCACAGTGGTGAGTCGGTGATGCTGGGCAGAGCCCCATGCTTGTTCAGAGAGCCCAGCAGATGGGAGGGCTTAGACGGATCAAGAGGGCCTAAGAGCGATTCTCATAGAAAGGCCCAGAAGGTTCCTATGGGTGAGGGCAGCGTTCCCCTGAAAAGAGTTCTGAATCCCCTCCAATGTGCAAAGTTCTCCGCCATGGAGCCAGGCCTGCAGCCGTCTCTGTCTGGAACGTTTTCAAAGCAGGCGTTACCAATTGCCTCTGTGGCCATTTAAAAACTCACAATAAAACACCCTGAGAACATCTAATTTAGGCAATATAGCTTCCTGGTGAACCCTCCAAGATGAATTAGTTGCAAATTGCACCCCCAGGTAACTGAATGATTTGACCTGTTGTATTACATCGTTGGAGAGAAACCAATTGGATTCCAGGGGCTGTCTGCCAATGCTGATGATCTGGGTTTTCGGGTAGTTGATCTTTAGGCCTGCTTTCTGACAATAATTGGACAGTAGGATCAATTGTCTGTTGCAGTCAGTCCTAGGCCATGACAATAAAACCATACCAACAGCAGAGAGAAAAAGACTGATCTTTCTGTTCTCATTTGCAGGGTGCCGAGCCCCGGCATCTGGTTTGTCCAGAAGTCTCATCGAGTCATTCAAACTCAGGTTCAGAAAAAGCGGGGTCAGGAGAGAAGGTAAAATCCATACACCTCTCAAATGTGGTATCTGATTTCCCAGGAGACCAGCCTTCCCTGCTTGTTCTGTTGTATATTTTTTAAATGCAGAGTGTTTGGTAGACAAGGTCTTTCAAAGCCTTCAGATTGAGCACAGGGGGAAGAGAGGAATGGGGAGGAATAATTCAAAAGGACAGTCCTAGATGGTGAAATGGTTAAGGACCAGTGGCTCAGGGCACCTCTAAGGCCCCATTTAGCCTCACGAGGGTGGTCAGACCTGAAATGTCCCTCTAAACCTTCCCCCCCCCCAACTCCGCCCCGCACATACACACACAAACCCCGCCCCTCCAGGTGCTTACTTTGAACCCGTTGGCTTTGGAGATGAGTTAAACACCTGGAGAGGTGGGATTTGTGTGTATGGACATGCAGGGATTTTTTTTGTTTTGGTTTTTTTTTTTTTTTTTTTGGTTGTTGTGGGGAGAGGTCATTCCAAGTTGGGGAAACTGCCTAAGCCAGGGCTTGGAAGCAGGTGAATTCTCATGGTGTTCCATTCTCAAGGTGATTTGTAGTGTGAGGAGGAGGAGGCGTGGGAGAGCCTCGAGTGGCAGCTTAAGGAATTTAGACTTTATCCTGTAGGTACTGGGGAGTCAAAGACTGTTTCTAGGGAGGCAAAATGGCCAAGTGGGTGAGGTCAAACTCTGGAATCAGACTATATGGGTTCAAATGCTTGCTCAGCAGGGTACTGGCAAACGTGAGCTTTGGCAAGTTGCATAACATCGGTGTGCCTCAGCATATCCATCTGTGAAATGGGAATGATAGTAGCAATACTTACCATGGAAAACTGCACTGGAGATTAAATAAACTCTCACACGTGAAATGCTTAGAACAGTGCCTGGCACACAGCAACCCCTCACTTGGTGTTAGCTTTTTTCATTATTAGCAGATTGGATGATGACAGAGGGCTTCCTCTGCTCCAGGCATGGTCCTAGGTGCTTTATGTGCATGCTCTCAGCTCTTCCTCACAACCCCACGAGACAGGTCTGATTTTTATCCCCATCTTACAGAGGAGGAAGCTGAGGCATAGAGAAGCTCTGTAAGTGGATCTGGAACTGAAG
Organism: Physeter macrocephalus; assembly: GCF_002837175.3. NCBI lineage: Eukaryota > Metazoa > Chordata > Mammalia > Artiodactyla > Physeteridae > Physeter > Physeter macrocephalus. Next base: position 46,487,468 of record NC_041234.1, on the reverse strand, counting down.
GTCAGGCAGGCTTCAGTGTAGAGGATGAAGGCAATGTGGGACTAGGGAGGAGGCAGAGGCAGGGGACTGAGTGAGAGGCTGGGGGGCTAGGGCACTAAGAACAGCGACAGGGAGATAGCAGAGACGGAGGGATGACATGGGCCCCTGCTGTACAGGGAGGGCTCAAGATCTCACAAGTCCTGTCTAGGCTTCCATTAGTCTTGAGGTAGTTGTGTCCCAGAAGCCTCATGACTCCCTATAAAATACAGTGGGTCTCAGACCCCGCCATGGGGCGGGATGTGAAGACGGAGTAGCCCCACATGTTAGCCCTCTGGCCAGGACTGTCCAGCCAGGAGATAGAGGGGATGGGAAGAGCTGTTGGAGCCAGGGGCCACTGACTGAATCAAAGCCTTAGTCTCCTTATCCAGGGCCCTTGGTTTACCCAGTGATGAATTGGAAAGTTGGCTCCAGGGTGTTTCTGAACAGCATCAAGCGAAGGTGCATGCCAGAGGATCTAGGAGAGAGGGGAGAAGGGGAGGAAAGGGCCAGGTGGAAGAGTGAGGGGAGGAGGACACACTTCACCGGCCTGCCCCTCCTCAGCAAAGCCAAACTGCTCTCAGGCACTGATCAAGCCTGTGCCCCGCCGCTGGGCGGAGGGACAGAGAACGGGGGAGGATTGTGTCCCTGACACCCAAGGGCCTGCCCCTCCTCCTGGCTACTGAGAATCACAGTGGCAAAGGAGGAAGCAGCTGCCAGAGGTCCACACACCTTTCCCTAGGGTAGGGCTGGCTGAAGGCAAATCCTTTCTGGCCCCCAGCATTGACCCCAACCCCTATCCCTGCTGTCCCCACCCCAGCTCCTGGCAGAGAGCTCTTTCTGCCCAGGCTCCCGGGTGAAGACTGAACAAACACAAGCAGCTGTGCCATGTGTGGGTGTCTGCGGGTCAGGTCAGAGGGGCGTGGCATCCAGCAGTCCCTTGCATGTAGCTGTGGTGGGAAACCGCTCTTACCCGGAGCTGTCCGCAAGATGGCAAATAGAAGGGGTTTTCATCTGAGGGCTAGAAGACCTGCGGCCAAGTCCCATATTCACTGCCACTTTCCCATATGGACGTGGGCAAGCGTTTTCTCCTCTCTGGACTGTGAGATTCAACTAAAAGGTCTCAGCTCATTTCTGCCTAAAAATCCATCACACTGTGCCCTATCAGTGGGTCACATCTCCATCCAAGCATCCTGGGACTGACACTGTCCTCAGCAGATCAAGGTGAGGGGTGGAGAGAAGAGGACCCTTGGAAGCAGAAAGCCGAGTTTGAAACCCCAGAGCTGTCACTTAAAGCCTGTGACGCTGGACAAGTCCTGTGGCTTCTCAGACATACCACGCCCATCAAAAAACAGGGATAATACCACCTCCTCATAGGATGATGGTAATGAGGATTTGATGAGGTGATACATTCAGAGAACCCACAGTGCCTCAGAAATCGCCCTCCCTGCTCAGCCTGCCGCATCTCAGCGTAAAATGTTCCTGGGCCAAAGAGCCAGCCTAGCAAAGCAGGGGCTGGTAATGGCCAGGAGGCTACCCAAGACTAGGGAGGTGGACAGAGGGCAAAGCAGGGAGCTTGGATGGGGATGGAGAGGGGCAGACAGGGTCTGGGGAAGGGGAGATGGAAGAAAAGGGGAGCCTCTGAGTGGGAAGGAAGGGAAAGGGGGGCAGGAGAAAGGAAGTTTATTATTCTTCCTGCAGACCAATCATGGGGCTCCTGGAGTGTCGAATTCCAGCTCCTGCAGCCAGATGTGACCTGTTCCTGTTATCGTGGAATATTAATCAGAGGGGCCCTTGGGTAATTGGGGAGTTTTGATTAGAGAAATAGCCCTTACAATAATAAGCAGGCAGGAGCCTGGGGAAACCCACCCCCACTCCTGGTCGCCCACCTCTTAGGCTCCATACTTCTGAGGGCTCAGGGACCCAGACTGAAGAGTTGGGGAGTGCAGGAAGGGGGATGGTACCAAAACTGGCTGTGGGGACCAGGCTTGGACCTGGCGGGTGGGGATAGTGGGGTGCAGGGATAGGTGGCTATGAAGGGGACTAGAGACTGAGGGATCTGGGGCCTGGCGCTGGCCTGGCTTCACTCACCTCCCCATCAATCATCACATTAGCTGTTCCTGGGGTTTCTCCCTCGCCAGGACCCCTCCCAGTCAGCCCGCAGCAGCCAGCACCACTGCCTCAGCCTCTGGCCCTGCTGGGACCCCAGCTCTGTTGCAGGCTGCACATGGCCCCTGGGCTCTGTATATTTAGACAGTTAATGAATCTTCCTGTTTGGCTGGGCCAGGCTAGAGCTTGAGATGGAGGAAATGAGGGCAAGAATGGGGAGGAGGGGCAGCACAACTGCCCCAGCCCTGGAGATCCTCTGACCACAGGGACCCCAGACCCAAAGTACAGAAACAGCCCAGGCAGTTCAGCTCAAGGAATCCGGGTGGTTGCCCCAATCCTCAACTGTACCCCCAAGTCCCCAAGGGACCACAATTTGAAGACAGAAGACCTGAGTTCTAGGTCCAGATCTTGCCTTGCCCTCTCCTGGGCCTCGGCTGCCTCTTCCCCATGTTGAGGACTTTGGACTAAATTTCTTTTCACCAAACTCACTCAGCACCTACTATGTGCCAAGCTCTGTACCGGGCCCTGGAGGTTCAGAAAGAAAAAAAAAAAAAGAGAATATAGTCCTTACCCTTCAAGACATCATGGTAATGACAGAGGCAGTCATGTAACTATCGCACATGGAGATAGTAATTGTAAAATAGTGTTGACTGAGCGGTCATGACGTGCTGGGTCCTGTGCTAAGCGTTTCCATGTCTTATCTCGTGGCATCTTCTCAATGACCCAACGCCATTGGTAGTAGTATCAGCAGTCCCATTTTACAGATGAGGAAACTGAGTTACTGAGAGGTGAAGAACCCAGTAAAAGGGTACCATTTTAGACTCTTGAGATAGATATATATATATATATATACACACACACACATAAATAGAATTTTATATATATTATATATAATAAATCATATATTATATATATATCATATATAATATATGTGACATATAATTTTTATATATACATATATATTGTTACCTAAGTGGCCTTCCAGAGAGGCTGTACCAGCTTAAACATCACCAGCCTAATGAGTGTAGAAAGAAGCCATTTAGTGTAGCATCTTTCTTTCCAACAGTACCTGGAAGCTCCAGTGTCTCTGCTTCGGATCTGGGCCTCTGGCTGCTGGAGCCTGGCTGGGGTTGAGCATGGATTCTGGGTGGGAGAGACACTCACTTATTCATGCGTTTATCAGCTCTTTACTGAGTGCCAGGTTCACTGCCCCAAAGGAACACACATTCTGATGGGAAGTGGTAGCTCTTTGCGTCAAGGTATACTTGCTGCTTTTTACAAAGCAGTTTTGCTTACGTCATTCTGTTCCCCATAAATGAAGAAGAAGCCCAGGCCTCAAGAGAAGAGATGACTTATTCAAGTATGAGTGGCAGAGTCAAGCCTCAAACGCAGGGCTTCCGACTCTGACTCCAAGCTCCTGTGGGGGCACAGCAGACTGGGTGTTCCTCCCCTTTGGCTTACAGGAGTCAAGGCCAGCCCAGCCAAGCCCTGGGAGCTTGAGCTTGAGATGCAGGGAATGAGGGAAAGAATGGAGAGGAGGGGCAGCACAGCTGCCCTGGCTCTGAAGATCACCTGACCACAGGGACCCCAGACAAAAAGCATGGAAAGAGCCCAGGCAGTTCAGCTCCAGGAATCAAGGAGGCTCCTCCACCCCACTGACTGCTGGACTTTCACTGGGGCCATAGCGACCCAGGCTGAGGCTGAGGCTGAGGCCAGAGAATCTCTGATCACTGAGCCTCTGATTAAAGTGGCCACTCAGAGACCAGCCTGGAGTGGTCTTGGCTGCTTTTGGCTGGGTGACAGGAAGAAAGGCTGCCTCCCAACTCAGAAGCTAGCCAATGCCAGGTACCGAGCAATCCCCAGGGCCCTGTTCTCAGGGCTTCCTGTGTGTGCGTTCACTTCATTCTCACTGCAGTCTCATGAGATGGCTGCTACTCTCAGCCCCATCTTATGGAAGAAGAAACCAGGAACACAGAGGGGTTTAAATGACGTGCTCAAGAATTCATAGCTAGAAAGTGGTAAAGCTGGGATGTAAACCCTGGCACCCTGATACCAGAGTCTGGGCTCTGAACTACCGTATTAGACAGCCCCTGAAGCCATGTGGCTGACATCAGGGGTGCAGGCCACAGGACCCCACCTCACTCTCTCCCCATGCTGGCACCACCACCTCACGCCCCTCAAGTGGCAAAGTACCTAAGCGTTTGGACTCTGGATTCAGGCTTCTTGATTTCAAACCCTGGCTCTGCAACTTCCTAGCCGTGTGCCCATGGGCAAGGTACTTCCCCTCTCCGAGCCTCCATTTCCTCATCTGTAAAACAGGGCTAATAGTGGTTCTACCTCAGATAAGGACCTCCCTTACGAGGCTCATGAGACTTGCGGTGTCCGTGGAACAATGTATGTGACTAGGTTTTGAGCACGGTGCCTGGCCCGTAGTAAGTACTCAATAAATGTTTGCTTTTATTGTAGGGTAATATAATAATGCGTTGACTCTGCCGATTGGCTGGACAGTAATGTGAGCAGGTAGAGAGGGCAGAGACAGAGCCCTGGCATGATGTTCCAGCCCAGCCAAGCCCATTCAAGTGGACAGATGTTTCAAAGGTTCATTGATATTGCTCTGTGCTCAGGTCTGTTCTGGGCCCCACTCTAGGTAAGACACAGAGGTGAATGAGGCACAGTTCCTGCTCTCCAGAAACTCCCAACCTATTGGGGAAAACAGACACAGGCACACAGTATAAGCAGAAGCACTGTGAGAGCTGAGAAGAGAGTACCAACTTTGCCTGGATTTGAGGGTCAGAAGTATCCATGAGGGATGCATAGGAGTTTGCAGGCCAGGGGCAAGGGGATGGGCATTTCTGGCTGACGGAAGTGCAAATTGAAAGACTCAGAGGCTTAAGGGTGCCTGTGCTGGTCAGGGACCTGTGAATAGGCTTGTGTGATTGGGGTGTAAGTTGAATGTGGTGTGGAGGGGTTGAGGTGAGAAACTTAAGAGGTGGGCAGGGGCCAGATCACCCAGGGCCCTGACTGCCATGATGAGGAGTTGAGGGATGATTGACAATGTGAAATGGAAACTGAGATGACAAGATCAGGATGGAGTTTGGGAAAAATCACTTTGGCTGCTGTTTTGCAAGAGAGAGGGACAGATGGAGGCAGGGAGAGCAGTTGGGAGGCGATTGCCATAGTCCCGGCAGGAGAACTGGAGTGGTGGCATTGGGGGTGGTCAGAAGTGGGCAGAGTCAAGAGATGCTGCAGAGGCAGAACTGAAGGATAACCCAGAAGTTTCTAGCTCAGGCCCATCTGTGGCAAGACCTCAGCTGAGCTGGGAGCAGACACCTGTGCTCTGTAAACTGGTCTCTTTTCCCCCTTTGGTGTTTATTTTCATTTCCTTGTAAAGTTCAATTCAGAAAATTCCGATCTTGTTTCAGCTGAACTGAAGAGAAGGAAGGTTTTTCCATACCCCAGATGGGATCTGGGTTCCTGGGGCCTCCCAGGGCCTCCCAGGGCCCAGGCTTTGCTGGTGGCAACTCCAGCAGAGTGATGTTACACAAAGCTGGGAAGATCTGTGGGGCTAGAGCCCAGGAGAAGGCTTGGCATGGCTTGGCAGGACTGCTGTGGGGGATGAGAGCAGTTTGGCCAGGATCGGGGGACTGGAGGGGGCTGTGCACAGAGAGAGAAGCGAGCAAATCCTGCCTGTTGCCTCTTTGAAAGGAGAAAGGCTCCCTTCCCTGGGCAGTGCCCCTAAGTCATGGACACCTCTGGCCTTTTCTTTTCTGGCTTCCACGCTCCCAGGCTCCACTGAGGGGTGTCTTGGATGAGTGTCTGTGCTAGAGGGAGGGATCCCAGGGCCCACAATCAACAGCCCTGGATGGGTGTGGGGGTGGGGTGGGAGAAGGGGGATTGGGAGGCTGTGAGGTAATGTGAAGAGGCAATGGGCTGAAAGTCACAAGACCTGGGTGAGGGCCAGTCCCGGTAAACTCTCTGTGTGACTCTGGCCAGTTCCTTCTTCCCTTCTCTGGGCCTCAGTTTTCCCATCCATCCAACTAGGGGGCTGGACTAGAAGGTCTCTAAACGCCCTAACAGCTTGAAAGATTCCATTCTCTTCTCTGAATCTGCCCAGGGGGAGGCGTTGGGGGCTGGGGCACCGGCAGGGGCTGAGAATTCCATAGCAATTTGCATGTGAAAGCATGTTACTGCCATGGCTATTAGTGTGTGCAGGGGGGCTGAAGACAGGGCAAGGACAGCTAACTGTCAGGCTGTCCAGAAAGGCCCGCTGCCTGGGTGGGGGAGGGAGGGAGGCTGGACCACCACCTTGGGTTCCCAGGGAAGGGTGAATCCCGAGACCTTTAGGGACCCAAGCTCAAGATGCCCAATCCTGGGTCTGGCCCCTACGGAGACCTCCAAGCTGTTGTGTCGAGGAGTGACTTCAGAGCTGCGTGAGGTGCCACAGGAGAGGGGCCCCCAGGGAGGGGGACAAACTATTAGCGCATTTGCTTTTCCGGGTCTGCTCTTACCAGGCCTAAACCTCCCAGGACCATATTTGCCTCAGGTTTATATCGTGACCTTTTGGTAATTGCTTTGTATAAACTTACATAGTTTGTCAATATAAATACTGTGTGTGTGTGTATATATATATATATATATATATATATATATATACACATAT